>NC_092011.1:17480346-17780346 GCF_044704955.1 Pristiophorus japonicus
ACACAGGAACAGGAGGAGACCCATTCAGCCCCTCGAGCATGTTCCATAGGAACAGGACTAGGCCCATTCGGCCCCTCGAGCCTGTTACTCAGGAACAGGAGGAGGCACATTCAGCCCCTCGAGCCTGTTCTATAGGAACAGGAGGAGACCCATTCGGCCCCTCGAGCCTGTTACTCAGGAACAGGAGGAGACCCATTCAGCCTCTCGAGCATGTTCCATAGGAACAGGAGGAGGCCCATTCGGCCCCTCGAGCCTGTTACTCAGGAACAGGAGGAGACCCATTCAGCCCCTCGAGCATGTTCCATAGGAACAGGACTAGGCCCATTCGGCCCCTCGAGCCTGTTACTCAGGAACAGGAGGAGGCACATTCAGCCCCTCGAGCCTGATATACAAGAACAGGAGGAGGCCCATTCAGACCCTCGAGCCTGTTACACAGGAAAAGGAAGAGGCCCATTCAGCCCCTCAAATCTCTTTTCATTAACAAGGGGCCCATTCAGCCATTCGAGCCTGACATAGGAACAGGAGGAGGCACATTCAGCCACTCGAGCCGGTTGCACAGGAACAGGAGGAGGCCCATTCAGCCCCTCGAGCCTGTTACACAGGAACAGGAGGAGACCCATTCAGCCCCTCGAGCCTGTTACACAGGAACAGGAGGAGGCCGATTCAGCCCCTCAAATTTGTTTTCATTAACAAGGGGCCCATTCAGCCACTCGAGCCTGACACAGGAACAGGAGGAGGCCCATTCAGCCCCTCAAATTTGTTTTCATTAACAAGGGGTCCATTCAGCCACTTGAGCCTTACACAGGAACAGGAGGAGGCCCATACAGCCCCTCAAGCCTGTTACACAGGAACAGGAGGAGGCCCATTCAGCCCCCCGGGCCAGTGACACAGGAACAGGAGGAGGCCCATTCAGCCTCTCAAGCCTGCTACACAGGAACAGGAGGAGGCCCATTCAGCCTCTTGAGCCTGTTACACAGGAACAGGAGGAGGCCCATTCAGCCCCTCGAGCCTGTTACACAGGAACCGGAGGAGGCCCAATCTGCCCCTCGAGCCGGTTACACAGGAACAGGATGCCCATTCAGCCCCTCGAGTCTGTTACACAGGAACAGGAGGAGGCCCATTCAGGCCCTCGAGCCTGTGACACAGGAACAGGAGGTGGCCCAATCTGCCCCTCGGGCCTGTTACACGGGAACAGGATGCCCATTCAGCCCCTCGAGCCTGATATAAAGGATCAGGAGGAGGCCCATTCTGCCTCTCGAGCCTGATATAAAGGAACAGGAGGAGGCCCATTCAACCCCTCGACGGTGATACACACGAACAGGAGGAGGCCCATTCAGTCCCTCAAATCTGTTTTCAATTACAAGGGGCCCATTCAGCCACTCGAGACTTGCACACGAATAGCAGGAGGCTCATTCAGGCCCATGAGCCTGTTACACAGGTACAGGAGGAGAACCATTCAGCTCCTCGAGCCTGCTACACGGGAACAGGAGGGAGACCCATTCAGTCCCTCGAGCCAGTTATACAGGAACTGGAGGGAGACCCATTCGGCCCCTTGAGCCTGTTAGACAGGAACAGGAGGGAGACCCATTCATCCCTTCGATCCTGTTGCACAGGAACAGGAGGAGGCCCATTCTGCCACTCGAGCCTGATATACAGGAACAGGAGGAGGCCCATTCAGCCACTTGAGCCTTGCACAGGAACAGGAGTAGGCTCATATAGCCCCTCGAGCCTATTACGCAGGAACAAGAGGAGGCCCATTCAGCCCCTCGAACCTATTACACAGGTACAGGAGGAAGCCCATTCAGCCCCTCGAACCTGTTGCACAAGAACAGGAGGAGACACATTCAGCACCTCGAGACTGTTCCATAGGAACAGGAGGAGGCCCATTCAGCCCCTCGAGCCTGTTACACAGGAACAGGAGGAGGCCCATTCAGCCACTCGAGCCTGTTACTCAGGAACAGGAGGAGTCCCATTCAGCCCCTCGAGCTTATTACTCAGGAACAGGAGGAGGCCCATTCAGCCCCTCGAGCCTGTTACTCAGGAACAGGAGGAGGCCCATTCAGCCCCTCGTGCCTGCTACTCAGGAAAAGAAGGATGCACATTCAGCCCCTCGAGCCTGTTACACAGGAACATGAGGAGGCCCATTCAGCCCCTCAAATCTGTTTTTGTTAACAAGGGTCCCATTCAGCCCTTCGAGCCTTTTCCACAGGAACAGGAGGGAGACACATTTGGCCCCTCGAGCCTGTTACACAGGAACATGAGGAGGCCCATTCAGCCCCTCAAATCTGTTTTCATAAACAAGGGGCCCATTCATCCCCTGGAAACTGTTCCACAGGAACAGGAGGAGACCCATTCAGCCCCTCGAGCCTGTAACACAGGAACAGGAGGAGACCCATTCAGCCCCTCGAGCCTGTTACACAGGAACAGGACGAGGCCCATTCAGCCCCTCGAGTCTGTTACACAGGAACAGGACGAGACCCATTCAGTCCCTCGAGCCTGTTACACAGGAAAAGGAGGAGGCTATTCAGCCTCTCCGGCCTGTGACACAGGAACAGGAGGAGGCCCATTCAGCCCCTCATGCCTGTTACACAAGAACAGGAGGAGGCCCATTCTGCCCCTCGGGCCTGTTACACAGGAACAGGAGGTGACCCATTCAGCCCCTCGAGCCTGTTCCATAGTAACAGGAGGATGATCATTCAGCCCCTCGAGCCTGTTACACAGCATCAGGACGTGGCCCATACAGCCCCTCGCGCCTGTTACACAGGAACAGGAGGAGGCCCATTCAGCCTCTCGAGCCTGTTACACAGGAACAGGAGGAGACCCATTCAGCCCCTTGAGCCTGTTGCACAGGAACAGGAGGAGGCCCATTCTGCCCCTCGAGCCTGTTACACAGGAACAAGATGAGGCCCATTCAGCCCCCTGAGCCTGTTACACAGGAACAGGAGGAGGCCCAATCAGCCCCTCGAGCCTGTTACACAGAAACAGGAGGCCCATTCAGCCCAACGAGCCTGTTACACAGGAACAGGAGGAGGCCCATTCAGCCTCTCGAGCCTGTTACACAGGAACAGGAGGAGGCCCATTAAGCCCCTCGAGCCTGTTACACAGGAACAGGAGGAGGCCCAATGTGCCCCTCGAGCCAGTTACACAGGATCAGGATGCCCATTCAGCCTACGAGCCTGTTCCGCAGGAACAAGAGGAGGCCCATTCAGCCCCTCGAGCCTGTTACACAGGAACAGGCGGAGTGCCATTCAGCTCCTCGAGCCTGTTACACAGGAATAGGAGAAGGCCCATTCTGTCTCTCGAGCCTGATATAAAGGAACAGGAAGAGGCCCATTCAACCCCTCAGATCTGTTTTCATGAACAAGGGGCCCATTCAGCCACTCGAGCCTTGCACATGAACAGGAGGAGGCCCAATCAGCCCCTCGAGCCTTTTACACAGGAACAGGAGGAGGCCCATTCGGCCTCTCGAGCCTGTTACACAGGAACAGGAGGGAGACCCATTCAGCCTCTCGAGCCTGTTACACAGGAACAGGAGGAGTCCGATTCAGCCCCTCAAATCTGTTTCTATTAACAAGGGGCCCATTCAGCCACTCGAGCCTTGCACACGAACAGGAGGAGGCCCATTCAGCCCCTCGAGCTTGTTACACAGGTGCAGGAGGAGACCGATTCAGCCCCTCGAGCCTGTTACACAGGAACAGGAGGAGACCCATTCAGCCCCTCGAGATTGTTACACAGGAACAGGAGGAGACCCATTCAGCCCCTCGAGCATGTTCCATAGGAACAGGAGGAGGCCCATTCGGCCCCTCGAGCCTGTTACTCAGGAACAGGAGGAGGCCCATTCAGCCCCTCGAGCCTGTTACACAGGAACAGGAGGAGACCCATTCAGCCCCTCGAGCATGTTCCATAGGAACAGGACTAGGCCCATTCGGCCCCTCGAGCCTGTTACTCAGGAACAGGAGGAGGCACATTCAGCCCCTCGAGCCTGTTCTATAGGAACAGGAGGAGGCCCATTCGGCCCCTCGAGCCTGTTACTCAGGAACAGGAGGAGACCCATTCAGCCTCTCGAGCATGTTCCATAGGAACAGGAGGAGGCCCATTCGGCCCCTCGAGCCTGTTACTCAGGAACAGGAGGAGACCCATTCAGCCCCTCGAGCATGTTCCATAGGAACAGGACTAGGCCCATTCGGCCCCTCGAGCCTGTTACTCAGGAACAGGAGGAGGCACATTCAGCCCCTCGAGCCTGATATACAAGAACAGGAGGAGGCCCATTCAGACCCTCGAGCCTGTTACACAGGAAAAGGAAGAGGCCCATTCAGCCCCTCAAATCTCTTTTCATTAACAAGGGGCCCATTCAGCCATTCGAGCCTGACATAGGAACAGGAGGAGGCACATTCAGCCACTCGAGCCTGTTACACAGGAACAGCAGGAGGCACATTCAGCCCCTCGAGCCTGTTACACAGGAACAGCAGGAGGCACATTCAGCCCCTCGAGCCTGTTACACAGGAACAGGAGGAGACCCATTCAGCCCCTCGAGCCTGTTACACAGGAACAAGAGGAGGCCCATTCAGCCCTTTGAGCCTGTTACACAGGAACAGGAGGAGGCCCAATCTGCCCCTCGAGCCGGTTACAGAGGAACAGGATGCCCATTCAGCCCCTCGAGCCTGTTACGCAGGAACAGGAGGGGACCTATTCAGCCGCTCGAGCCTGTTACACAGGATCAGGCAAAGGCCCATTCTGCCTCTCGAGCCTGATATAAAGGAACAGGAGGAGGCCCATTCAACCCCTCGATCCTGATACACAGGAACAGGAGGAGGCCCATTCTGCCTCTCGAGCCGGATATAAAGGAACAGGAGGAGGCCCATTCAAACCCTCGATCCTGATACACAGGAACAGGAGGAGGCCGATTCAGCCCCTCGAGCATGTTACACAGGAACAGGAGGAGGCCCAATCAGCCCCTCGAACCTGTTACACAGGAACAGGAGGAGGCCCAATCAGCCCCTCGAACCTGTTACACAGGAACAGGAGGAGGCACAATCAGCCATTCGAGCCTTTTACACACAAACAGGAGGAGGCCCATTCGGCCCCTCGAGCCTGTTATACAGGAACAGGAGGGTGATCCATTCAGCCCCTCGAACCTGTTACACAGGAACATGAGGAGGCCCAATCAGCCCCTCAAATCTGTTTTCGTTAACAAGGGGCCCATTCAGCCCCTCGAGCCTGTTCCACAGGAACAGGAGATGACCCATTCAGCCCCTCGAGCCTGTTACACAGGAACAGGAGAAGGCCCATTCTGCCTCTCGAGCCTGATATAAAGGAACAGGAAGAGGCCCATTCAACCTCTCAAATCTGTTTTCATTAACAAGGGGCCCATTCAGCCACTCGAGCCTTGCACACGAATAGGAGGAGGCCCAATCAGCCCCTCGAGCCTGTTCCACAGGAACAGGAGATGACCCATTCAGCCCCTCGAGCCTGTTACACAGGAACAGGAGAAGGCCCATTCTGCCTCTCGAGCCTGATATAAAGGAACAGGAAGAGGCCCATTCAACCCCTCAAATCTGTTTTCATTAACAAGGGGCCCATTCAGCCACTCGAGCCTTGCACACGAATAGGAGGAGGCCCAATCAGCACCTCGAGCCTTTTACACAGGAACAGGAGGAGGCCCATTCGGCCCCTCGAGCCTGTTATACAGGAACAGGAGGGAGACCCATTCAGCCCCTCGAGCCTGTTACACAGGAACATGAGGAGGCCCATTCAGCCTCTCGAGCCTGTTACACAGGAACAGGATTAGACCCATTCAGCCCCTCGAGCATGTTCCGTATGAACAGGAGGAGGCCCATTCAGCCCCTCGAGCCGGTTACAGAGGAACAGGAGGAGGCCCATTCAACCCCTCGATCCTGATACACAGGAACAGGAGGAGGCCGATTCAGCCCCTCGAGCATGTTACACAGGAACAGGAGGAGGCCCAATCAGCCCCTCGAACCTGTTACACAGGAACAGGAGGAGGCCCAATCAGCCCCTCGAACCTGTTACACAGGAACAGGAGGAGGCACAATCAGCCATTCGAGCCTTTTACACACAAACAGGAGGAGGCCCATTCGGCCCCTCGAGCCTGTTATACAGGAACAGGAGGGTGATCCATTCAGCCCCTCGAACCTGTTACACAGGAACATGAGGAGGCCCAATCAGCCCCTCAAATCTGTTTTCGTTAACAAGGGGCCCATTCAGCCCCTCGAGCCTGTTCCACAGGAACAGGAGATGACCCATTCAGCCCCTCGAGCCTGTTACACAGGAACAGGAGAAGGCCCATTCTGCCTCTCGAGCCTGATATAAAGGAACAGGAAGAGGCCCATTCAACCCCTCAAATCTGTTTTCATTAACAAGGGGCCCATTCAGCCACTCGAGCCTTGCACACGAATAGGAGGAGGCCCAATCAGCACCTCGAGCCTTTTACACAGGAACAGGAGGAGGCCCATTCGGCCCCTCGAGCCTGTTATACAGGAACAGGAGGGAGACCCATTCAGCCCCTCGAGCCTGTTACACAGGAACATGAGGAGGCCCATTCAGCCTCTCGAGCCTGTTACACAGGAACAGGATTAGACCCATTCAGCCCCTCGAGCATGTTCCGTATGAACAGGAGGAGGCCCATTCAGCCCCTCGAGCCGGTTACAGAGGAACAGGAGGAGGCCCATTCTGCTCCTCGAGCCTGTTACACAGGAACAGGAGGAGGCCCATTCGGCCTCTCGAGCTCGTGACACAGGAACAGGAGGAGACACATTCCACCCCTCGAGCCAGTTATACAGGAACAGGAGGGAGACCCATTCGGCCCCTTGAGCCTGTTAGACAGGAACAGGAGGGAGACCCATTCATTCCCTCGAACCTGTTACACAGGAACAGGAGGAGGCCCATTCTGCCACTCGAGCCTGATATACAGGAACAGGAGGAGGCCCATTCAGCCCCTCGAGCCTGTTACACAGGAACAGGAGGAGGCCCATTCAGCCCCTCAAATCTGTTTTCATTAACAAGGGGCCCATTCAGCATTTCGAGCCTGACATAGGAACAGGAGGATGCCCATTCAGCCCCTCGAGCCTGTTACATTGGAAAAGGAGGAGGCCCATTCAGCCCCTCCGGCCTGTGACACAGGAACAGGAGGATGCCCATTCAGCCCCTCCGGCCTATGACACAGGAACAGGAGGATGCCCATTCAGCCCCTCATGCCTGTTACACAGGAACAGGAGGAGACTCATTCAGCCCCTCGAGCCTGTTACACAGGAATAGGAGAAGGCCCATTCTGCCTCTCGAGCCTGATATAAAGGAACAGGAAGAGGCCCATTCAACCCCTCAAATCTGTTTTCATTAACAAGGGGCCCATTCAGCCACTCGAGCCTTGCACACGAACAGGAGGAGGCCCAATCAGCACCTCGAGCCTTTTACACAGGAACAGGAGGAGGCCCATTCGGCCCCTCGAGCCTGTTATACAGGAACAGGAGGGAGACCCATTCAGCCCCTCGAGCCTGTTACACAGGAACATGAGGAGGCCCATTCAGCCCCTCAAATCTGTTTTCGTTAACAAGGGGCCCATTGAGCCCCTCGAGCCTGTTCCACCAGGAGGTGACCCATTCGGCCCCTCGAGCCTGTTACACAGGAACAGAAGGAGGCCCATTCGGCCCCTCGAGCCTGTTACACAGGAACAGGAGGAGACACATTCCACCCCTCGAGCCTGTTACACGGGAACAGGAGGGAGACCCATTCAGCCCCTCGAGCCAGTTATTCAGGAACATGAGGGAGACCCATTCGGCCCCTTGAGCCTGTTAGACAGGAACAGGAGGGAGACCCATTCATCCCCTCGAACCTGTTACACAGGAACAGGAGGAGGCACATTCTGCCACTCGAGCCTGTTACACAGGAACAGGAGGAGGCCCATTCAGCCCCTCAAATCTGTTTTCATTAACAAGGGACCCATTCAATCATTCGAACCTGACATAGGAACAGGAGGAGGCCCATTCAGCCCCTCCGGCCTGTGACAAAGGAACAGGAGGATGCCCATTCAGCCCCTCGAGCCTGTTACACAGGAACAGGAGGAGGCCCATTCAGCCCCTCCGGCCTGTGACAAAGGAACAGGAGGAGGCCCATTCAGCCCCTCATGCCTGTGACACAGGAACAGGAGGATGCCCATTCTGCCCACTCGGGCCTGTTATACAGGAACAGGAGGAGACCCATTCAGCCCCTCGGGCCTGTTACACAGGAACAGGAGGATGCCCATTCAGCCCCTCGAGCCTGTTGCACAGGAACAGGAGGAGGCCCATTCTGCCCCTCAGGCCTGTTACACAGGAACAGGAGGAGGCCCATTCAGCCCCTTGAGCCTGTTCCACAGGAACAGGAGGAGACCCATTCAGCCCCTCGTGCCTGTTACACAGGAACAGGAGGAGACCCATTCAGCCCCTGGAGCCTGTTCCACAGGAACAGGAGGAGACCCATTCAGCCCCTCGAGCCTGTTACACAGGAACAGGAGGAGACCCATTCAGCCCCTCGAGACTGTTACACAGGAACAGGAGGAGACCCATTCAGCTCCTCGAGCATGTTCCATAGGAACAGGAGGAGGCCCATTCAGCCCCTCGAGCTTGTGACACAGGAACAGGAGGAGACACATTCCACCCCTCGAGCCTGTTACACGGGAACAGGAGGAGACCCATTCAGCCCCTCGAGCCTGTAACACAGGAACAGGAGGAGACCCATTCAGCCCCTCGAGCATGTTACACAGGAACAGGACGAGACCCATTCAGCCCCTCGAGTCTGTTACACAGGAACAGGACGAGACCAATTCAGCCCCTCGAGCCTGTTACACAGGAACAGGACGAGACCCATTCAGCCCCTCGCGCCTGTTACACAGGAAAAGGAGGAGGCTATTCAGCCTCTCCGGCCTGTGACACAGGAACAGGAGGAGGCCCATTCAGCCCCTCATGCCTGTTACACAAGAACAGGAGGAGGCCCATTCTGCCCCTCGGGCCTGTTACACAGGAACAGGAGGTGACCCATTCAGCCCCTCGAGCCTGTTCCATAGTAACAGGAGGATGCCCATTCAGCCCCTCGAGCCTGTTACACAGCATCAGGACGTGGCCCATACAGCCCCTCGCGCCTGTTACACAGGAACAGGAGGAGGCCCATTCAGCCTCTCGAGCCTGTTACACAGGAACAGGAGGAGACCCATTCAGCCCCTTGAGCCTGTTGCACAGGAACAGGAGGAGGCCCATTCTGCCCCTCGAGCCTGTTACACAGGAACAAGAGGAGGCCCATTCAGCCCCCTGAGCCTGTTACACAGGAACAGGAGGAGGCCCAATCAGCCCCTCGAGCCTGTTACACAGAAACAGGAGGCCCATTCAGCCCAACGAGCCTGTTACACAGGAACAGGAGGAGGCCCATTCAGCCTCTCGAGCCTGTTACACAGGAACAGGAGGAGGCCCATTAAGCCCCTCGAGCCTGTTACACAGGAACAGGAGGAGGCACAATGTGCCCCTCGAGCCAGTTACACAGGAACAGGATGCCCATTCAGCCTACGAGTCTGTTCCGCAGGAACAAGAGGAGGCCCATTCAGCCCCTCGAGCCTGTTACACAGGAACAGGCGGAGTGCCATTCAGCCCCTCGAGCCTGTTACACAGGAATAGGAGAAGGCCCATTCTGTCTCTCGAGCCTGATATAAAGGAACAGGAAGAGGCCCATTCAACCCCTCAGATCTGTTTTCATGAACAAGGGGCCCATTCAGCCACTCGAGCCTTGCACATGAACAGGAGGAGGCCCAATCAGCCCCTCGAGCCTTTTACACAGGAACAGGAGGAGGCCCATTCGGCCTCTCGAGCCTGTTACACAGGAACAGGAGGGAGACCCATTCAGCCTCTCGAGCCTGTTACACAGGAACAGGAGGAGTCCGATTCAGCCCCTCAAATCTGTTTCTATTAACAAGGGGCCCATTCAGCCACTCGAGCCTTGCACACGAACAGGAGGAGGCCCATTCAGCCCCTCGAGCTTGTTACACAGGTGCAGGAGGAGACCCATTCAGCCCCTCGAGCCTGTTACACAGGAACAGGAGGAGACCCATTCAGCCCCTCGAGACTGTTACACAGGAACAGGAGGAGATCCATTCAGCCCCTCGAGCATGTTCCATAGGAACAGGAGGAGGCCCATTCGGCCCCTCGAGCCTGTTACTCAGGAACAGGAGGAGGCCCATTCAGCCCCTCGAGCATGTTCCATAGGAACAGGACTAGGCCCATTCGGCCCCTCGAGCCTGTTACTCAGGAACAGGAGGAGACCCATTCAGCCCCTCGAGCATGTTCCATAGGAACAGGACTAGGCCCATTCGGCCCCTCGAGCCTGTTACTCAGGAACAGGAGGAGGCACATTCAGCCCCTCGAGCCTGTTCTATAGGAACAGGAGGAGGCCCATTCGGCCCCTCGAGCCTGTTACTCAGGAACAGGAGGAGACCCATTCAGCCTCTCGAGCATGTTCCATAGGAACAGGAGGAGGCCCATTCGGCCCCTCGAGCCTGTTACTCAGGAACAGGAGGAGACCCATTCAGCCCCTCGAGCATGTTCCATAGGAACAGGACTAGGCCCATTCGGCCCCTCGAGCCTGTTACTCAGGAACAGGAGGAGGCACATTCAGCCCCTCGAGCCTGATATACAAGAACAGGAGGAGGCCCATTCAGACCCTCGAGCCTGTTACACAGGAAAAGGAAGAGGCCCATTCAGCCCCTCAAATCTCTTTTCATTAACAAGGGGCCCATTCAGCCATTCGAGCCTGACATAGGAACAGGAGGAGGCACATTCAGCCACTCGAGCCGGTTGCACAGGAACAGGAGGAGGCCCATTCAGCCCCTCGAGCCTGTTACACAGGAACAGGAGGAGACCCATTCAGCCCCTCGAGCCTGTTACACAGGAACAGGAGGAGGCCGATTCAGCCCCTCAAATTTGTTTTCATTAACAAGGGGCCCATTCAGCCACTCGAGCCTGACACAGGAACAGGAGGAGGCCCATTCAGCCCCTCAAATTTGTTTTCATTAACAAGGGGTCCATTCAGCCACTTGAGCCTTACACAGGAACAGGAGGAGGCCCATACAGCCCCTCAAGCCTGTTACACAGGAACAGGAGGAGGCCCATTCAGCCCCCCGGGCCAGTGACACAGGAACAGGAGGAGGCCCATTCAGCCTCTCAAGCCTGCTACACAGGAACAGGAGGAGACCCATTCAGCCTCTTGAGCCTGTTACACAGGAACAGGAGGAGGCCCATTCAGCCCCTCGAGCCTGTTACACAGGAACCGGAGGAGGCCCAATCTGCCCCTCGAGCCGGTTACACAGGAACAGGATGCCCATTCAGCCCCTCGAGTCTGTTACACAGGAACAGGAGGAGGCCCATTCAGGCCCTCGAGCCTGTGACACAGGAACAGGAGGTGGCCCAATCTGCCCCTCGGGCCTGTTACACGGGAACAGGATGCCCATTCAGCCCCTCGAGCCTGATATAAAGGATCAGGAGGAGGCCCATTCTGCCTCTCGAGCCTGATATAAAGGAACAGGAGGAGGCCCATTCAACCCCTCGACGGTGATACACACGAACAGGAGGAGGCCCATTCAGTCCCTCAAATCTGTTTTCAATTACAAGGGGCCCATTCAGCCACTCGAGACTTGCACACGAATAGCAGGAGGCTCATTCAGGCCCATGAGCCTGTTACACAGGTACAGGAGGAGAACCATTCAGCTCCTCGAGCCTGCTACACGGGAACAGGAGGGAGACCCATTCAGTCCCTCGAACCTATTACACAGGTACAGGAGGAAGCCCATTCAGCCCCTCGAACCTGTTGCACAAGAACAGGAGGAGACACATTCAGCACCTCGAGACTGTTCCATAGGAACAGGAGGAGGCCCATTCAGCCCCTCGAGCCTGTTACACAGGAACAGGAGGAGGCCCATTCAGCCACTCGAGCCTGTTACTCAGGAACAGGAGGAGTCCCATTCAGCCCCTCGAGCTTATTACTCAGGAACAGGAGGAGGCCCATTCAGCCCCTCGAGCCTGTTACTCAGGAACAGGAGGAGGCCCATTCAGCCCCTCGTGCCTGCTACTCAGGAAAAGAAGGATGCACATTCAGCCCCTCGAGCCTGTTACACAGTAACATGAGGAGGCCCATTCAGCCCCTCAAATCTGTTTTTGTTAACAAGGGTCCCATTCAGCCCTTCGAGCCTTTTCCACAGGAACAGGAGGGAGACACATTTGGCCCCTCGAGCCTGTTACACAGGAACATGAGGAGGCCCATTCAGCCCCTCAAATCTGTTTTCATAAACAAGGGGCCCATTCATCCCCTGGAAACTGTTCCACAGGAACAGGAGGAGACCCATTCAGCCCCTCGAGCCTGTTACACAGGAACAGGACGAGGCCCATTCAGCCCCTCGAGTCTGTTACACAGGAACAGGACGAGACCCATTCAGTCCCTCGAGCCTGTTACACAGGAAAAGGAGGAGGCTATTCAGCCTCTCCGGCCTGTGACACAGGAACAGGAGGAGGCCCATTCAGCCCCTCATGCCTGTTACACAAGAACAGGAGGAGGCCCATTCTGCCCCTCGGGCCTGTTACACAGGAACAGGAGGTGACACATTCAGCCCCTCGAGCCTGTTCCATAGTAACAGGAGGATGCCCATTCAGCCCCTCGAGCCTGTTACACAGCATCAGGACGTGGCCCATACAGCCCCTCGCGCCTGTTACACAGGAACAGGAGGAGGCCCATTCAGCCTCTCGAGCCTGTTACACAGGAACAGGAGGAGACCCATTCAGCCCCTTGAGCCTGTTGCACAGGAACAGGAGGAGGCCCATTCTGCCCCTCGAGCCTGTTACACAGGAACAAGAGGAGGCCCATTCAGCCCCCTGAGCCTGTTACACAGGAACAGGAGGAGGCCCAATCAGCCCCTCGAGCCTGTTACACAGAAACAGGAGGCCCATTCAGCCCAACGAGCCTGTTACACAGGAACAGGAGGAGGCCCATTCAGCCTCTCGAGCCTGTTACACAGGAACAGGAGGAGGCCCATTAAGCCCCTCGAGCCTGTTACACAGGAACAGGAGGAGGCCCAATGTGCCCCTCGAGCCAGTTACACAGGATCAGGATGCCCATTCAGCCTACGAGCCTGTTCCGCAGGAACAAGAGGAGGCCCATTCAGCCCCTCGAGCCTGTTACACAGGAACAGGCGGAGTGCCATTCAGCCCCTCGAGCCTGTTACACAGGAATAGGAGAAGGCCCATTCTGTCTCTCGAGCCTGATATAAAGGAACAGGAAGAAGCCCATTCAACCCCTCAGATCTGTTTTCATGAACAAGGGGCCCATTCAGCCACTCGAGCCTTGCACATGAACAGGAGGAGGCCCAATCAGCCCCTCGAGCCTTTTACACAGGAACAGGAGGAGGCCCATTCGGCCTCTCGAGCCTGTTACACAGGAACAGGAGGGAGACCCATTCAGCCTCTCGAGCCTGTTACACAGGAACAGGAGGAGTCCGATTCAGCCCCTCAAATCTGTTTCTATTAACAAGGGGCCCATTCAGCCACTCGAGCCTTGCACACGAACAGGAGGAGGCCCATTCAGCCCCTCGAGCTTGTTACACAGGTGCAGGAGGAGACCCATTCAGCCCCTCGAGCCTGTTACACAGGAACAGGAGGAGACCCATTCAGCCCCTCGAGATTGTTACACAGGAACAGGAGGAGACCCATTCAGCCCCTCGAGCATGTTCCATAGGAACAGGAGGAGGCCCATTCGGCCCCTCGAGCCTGTTACTCAGGAACAGGAGGAGGCCCATTCAGCCCCTCGAGCCTGTTACACAGGAACAGGAGGAGACCCATTCAGCCCCTCGAGCATGTTCCATAGGAACAGGACTAGGCCCATTCGGCCCCTCGAGCCTGTTACTCAGGAACAGGAGGAGGCACATTCTGCCCCTCGAGCCTGTTCTATAGGAACAGGAGGAGGCCCATTCGGCCCCTCGAGCCTGTTACTCAGGAACAGGAGGAGACCCATTCAGCCTCTCGAGCATGTTCCATAGGAACAGGAGGAGGCCCATTCGGCCCCTCGAGCCTGTTACTCAGGAACAGGAGGAGACCCATTCAGCCCCTCGAGCATGTTCCATAGGAACAGGACTAGGCCCATTCGGCCCCTCGAGCCTGTTACTCAGGAACAGGAGGAGGCACATTCAGCCCCTCGAGCCTGATATACAAGAACAGGAGGAGGCCCATTCAGACCCTCGAGCCTGTTACACAGGAAAAGGAAGAGGCCCATTCAGCCCCTCAAATCTCTTTTCATTAACAAGGGGCCCATTCAGCCATTTGAGCCTGACATAGGAACAGGAGGAGGCACATTCAGCCACTCGAGCCTGTTACACAGGAACAGCAGGAGGCACATTCAGCCCCTCGAGCCTGTTACACAGGAACAGGAGGAGGCCCATTCAGCCCCTCGAGCTTGTGACACAGGAACAGGAGGAGACCCATTCTGCCCCTCAGGCCTGTTGCACAAGAACAGGAGGAGACCCATTCAGCCCCTCGAGCCTGTTACACAGGAACAAGAGGAGGCCCATTCAGCCCTTTGAGCCTGTTACACAGGAACAGGAGGAGGCCCAATCTGCCCCTCGAGCCGGTTACAGAGGAACAGGATGCCCATTCAGCCCCTCGAGCCTGTTACGCAGGAACAGGAGGGGACCTATTCAGCCGCTCGAGCCTGTTACACAGGATCAGGCAAAGGCCCATTCTGCCTCTCGAGCCTGATATAAAGGAACAGGAGGAGGCCCATTCAACCCCTCGATCCTGATACACAGGAACAGGAGGAGGCCCATTCTGCCTCTCGAGCCGGATATAAAGGAACAGGAGGAGGCCCATTCAACCCCTCGATCCTGATACACAGGAACAGGAGGAGGCCGATTCAGCCCCTCGAGCATGTTACACAGGAACAGGAGGAGGCCCAATCAGCCCCTCGAACCTGTTACACAGGAACAGGAGGAGGCCCAATCAGCCCCTCGAACCTGTTACACAGGAACAGGAGGAGGCACAATCAGCCATTCGAGCCTTTTACACACAAACAGGAGGAGGCCCATTCGGCCCCTCGAGCCTGTTATACAGGAACAGGAGGGTGATCCATTCAGCCCCTCGAACCTGTTACACAGGAACATGAGGAGGCCCAATCAGCCCCTCAAATCTGTTTTCGTTAACAAGGGGCCCATTCAGCCCCTCGAGCCTGTTCCACAGGAACAGGAGATGACCCATTCAGCCCCTCGAGCCTGTTACACAGGAACAGGAGAAGGCCCATTCTGCCTCTCGAGCCTGATATAAAGGAACAGGAAGAGGCCCATTCAACCCCTCAAATCTGTTTTCATTAACAAGGGGCCCATTCAGCCACTCGAGCCTTGCACACGAATAGGAGGAGGCCCAATCAGCACCTCGAGCCTTTTACACAGGAACAGGAGGAGGCCCATTCGGCCCCTCGAGCCTGTTATACAGGAACAGGAGGGAGACCCATTCAGCCCCTCGAGCCTGTTACACAGGAACATGAGGAGGCCCATTCAGCCTCTCGAGCCTGTTACACAGGAACAGGATTAGACCCATTCAGCCCCTCGAGCATGTTCCGTATGAACAGGAGGAGGCCCATTCAGCCCCTCGAGCCGGTTACAGAGGAACAGGAGGAGGCCCATTCTGCTCCTCGAGCCTGTTACACAGGAACAGGAGGAGGCCCATTCGGCCTCTCGAGCTCGTGGCACAGGAACAGGAGGAGACACATTCCACCCCTCGAGCCAGTTATACAGGAACAGGAGGGAGACCCATTCGGCCCCTTGAGCCTGTTAGACAGGAACAGGAGGGAGACCCATTCATCCCCTCGAACCTGTTACACAGGAACAGGAGGAGGCCCATTCTGCCACTCGAGCCTGATATACAGGAACAGGAGGAGGCCCATTCAGCCCCTCGAGCCTGTTACACAGGAACAGGAGGAGGCCCATTCAGCCCCTCAAATCTGTTTTCATTAACAAGGGGCCCATTCAGCATTTCGAGCCTGACATAGGAACAGGAGGATGCCCATTCAGCCCCTCGAGCCTGTTACATTGGAAAAGGAGGAGGCCCATTCAGCCCCTCCGGCCTGTGACACAGGAACAGGAGGATGCCCATTCAGCCCCTCCGGCCTATGACACAGGAACAGGAGGATGCCCATTCAGCCCCTCATGCCTGTTACACAGGAACAGGAGGAGACTCATTCAGCCCCTCGAGCCTGTTACACAGGAATAGGAGAAGGCCCATTCTGCCTCTCGAGCCTGATATAAAGGAACAGGAAGAGGCCCATTCAACCCCTCAAATCTGTTTTCATTAACAAGGGGCCCATTCAGCCACTCGAGCCTTGCACACGAACAGGAGGAGGCCCAATCAGCACCTCGAGCCTTTTACACAGGAACAGGAGGAGGCCCATTCGGCCCCTCGAGCCTGTTATACAGGAACAGGAGGGAGACCCATTCAGCCCCTCGAGCCTGTTACACAGGAACATGAGGAGGCCCATTCAGCCCCTCAAATCTGTTTTCGTTAACAAGGGGCCCATTGAGCCCCTCGAGCCTGTTCCACCAGGAGGTGACCCATTCGGCCCCTCGAGCCTGTTACACAGGAACAGAAGGAGGCCCATTCGGCCCCTCGAGCCTGTTACACAGGAACAGGAGGAGACACATTCCACCCCTCGAGCCTGTTACACGGGAACAGGAGGGAGACCCATTCAGCCCCTCGAGCCAGTTATTCAGGAACAGGAGGGAGACCCATTCGGCCCCTTGAGCCTGTTAGACAGGAACAGGAGGGAGACCCATTCATCCCCTCGAACCTGTTACACAGGAACAGGAGGAGGCACATTCTGCCACTCGAGCCTGTTACACAGGAACAGGAGGAGGCCCATTCAGCCCCTCAAATCTGTTTTCATTAACAAGGGACCCATTCAATCATTCGAACCTGACATAGGAACAGGAGGAGGCCCATTCAGCCCCTCGAGCCTGTTCCACAGGAACAGGAGGAGTCCCATTCCACCCCTCGAGCCTGTTACACGGGAATAGGAGGGAGACCCATTCGGCCCCTTGAGCTTGTTAGACAGGAACAGGAGGGAGGCCCATTGAGCCCCTCGAGCCTGTTACACAGGAACAGGAGGAGGCCCATTCAGCCCCTCGAGCCTGTTACACAGGAACAGGAAAAGGCCCATTCAGCCACTCAAATCTGTTTTCATTAACAAGGGGCCAATTCAGCCATTCGAGCCTTACACAGGAACAGGAGGATGCCCATTCAGCCCCTCAAGACTGTTACACAGCAACAGGAGGTGGCCCATACAGCCCCTTGAGCCTGTTTTACAGGAACAGGAGGAGGCCCATTCAACCCCCCCGGGCCAGTGACACAGGAGCAGGAGGAGGCCCATTCAGCCTCTCGAGCATGTTACACAGGAACAGGAGGAGGCCCATTCAGCCCCTTGTGCCTGTTGCACAGGAACAGGAGGAGGCCCATTCAGCCCCTCGAGACTGTTACACAGGAACAGGAGGAGACCCATTCAGCTCCTCGAGCATGTTCCATAGGAACAGGAGGAGGCCCATTCAGCCCCTCAAATCTGTTTTCATTAACAAGGGGCCCATTCAGCCCCTCGAGCCTGTTAAACAGGAACAGGAAGAGGCCCATTCAGCCCCTCAAATCTGTTTTCATTAACAAGGGGCCCATTCAGCATTTCGAGACTGAAATAGGAACAGGAGGAGGCCCATTCAGCCCCTCGAGCCTGTTACATTGGAAAAGGAGGAGGCCCATTCAGCCCCTCCGGCCTGTGACACAGGAACAGGAGGATGCTCATTCAGCCCCTCCGGCCTGTGACACAGGAACAGGAGGATGCCCATTCAGCCCCTCATGCCTGTTACACAGGAACAGGAGGAGACCCATTCAGCCCCTCGAGCCTGTTACACAGGAATAGGAGAAGGCCCATTCTGCCTCTCGAGCCTGATATAAAGGAACAGGAAGAGGCCCATTCAACCCCTCAAATCTGTTTTCATTAACAAGGGGCCCATTCAGCCACTCGAGCCTTGCACATGAACAGGAGGAGGCCCAATCAGCACCTCGAGCCTTTTACACAGGAACAGGAGGAGGCCCATTCGGCCCCTCGAGCCTGTTATACAGGAACAGGAGGGAGACCCATTTAGGCCCTCGAGCCTGTTACACAGGAACATGAGGAGGCCCATTCAGCCCCTCAAATCTGTTTTCGTTAACAAGGGGCCCATTCAGCCCGTCGAGCCTGTTCCACAGGAATAGGAGGTGACCCATTCGGCCCCTCGAGCCTGTTACACGGTAACAGGAGGAGACACATTCCACCCCTCGAGCCTGTTACACGGGAACAGGAGGGAGACCCATTCAGCCCCTCGAGCCAGTTATTCAGGAACAGGAGGGAGACCCATTCGGCCCCTTGAGCCTGTTAGACAGGAACAGGAGGGAGACCCATTCATCCCTCGAACCTGTTATACAGGAACAGGAGGAGGCCCATTCTGCCACTTGAGCCTAATATACAGGAACAGGAGGAGGCCGATTCAGCCCCTCAAATCTGTTTTCATTAATAAGGGGCCCATTCATTCATTCGAACTTGACATAGGAACAGGAGGAGGCCCATTCAGCCCCTCGAGCCTGTTACACAGGAACAGGAGGAGGCCCATTCAGCCCCTCAAATCTGTTTTCATTAACAAGGGGCCCATTCATTCATTCGAACCTGACATAGGAACAGGAGGAGGCCCATTCAGCCCCTCGAGCCTGTTACACAGGAACAGGAGGAGGCCCATTCAGCCCTTCCGGCCTCTGACAAAGGAACAGGAGGAGGCCCATTCAGCCCCTCATGCCTGTTACACAGGAACAGGAGGAGGCCCATTCTGCCCCTCGGGCCTGTTACACAGGAAAAGGAGGAGACCCATTCAGCCCCTCGGGCCTGTTACACAGGAACAGGAGGTGACCCATTCAGCCCCTCGAGCCTGTTCCATAGGAACAGGAGGATGCCCATTCAGCCCATCGAGCCTGTTGCACAGGAACAGGAGGAGGCCCATTCTGCCCCTCAGGCCTGTTACACAGGAACAGGAGGAGGTCCATTCAGCCCCTCGAGACTGTTACACAGGAACAGGAGGAGACCCATTCCACCCCTCGAGCCTGTTACACGGGAATAGGAGGGAGACCCATTCGGCCGCTTGAGCTTGTTAGACAGGAACAGGAGGGAGGCCCATTGAGCCCCTCGAGCCTGTTACACAGGAACAGGAAAAGGCCCATTCTGCCACTCAAATCTGTTTTCATTAACAAGGGGCCAATTCAGCCATTCGAGCCTTACACAGGAACAGGAGGATGCCCATTCAGCCCCTTGAGACTGTTACACAGCAACAGGAGGTGGCCCATACAGCCCCTTGAGCCTGTTATACAGGAACAGGAGGAGGCCCATTCAACCCCCCCGGGCCAGTGACACAGGAGCAGGAGGAGGCCCATTCAGCCTCTCGAGCCTGTTACACAGGAACAGGAGGAGGCCCATTCAGCCCCTTGAGCCTGTTGCACAGGAACAGGAGGAGGCCCATTCTGCCCCTCAGGCCTGTTACACAGGAACAGGAGGAGACCCATTCAGCCCCTCGAACCTGTTACACAGGAACAGGAGGAGGCCCATTCAGCCCCTCGAGACTGTTACACAGGAGGAAGAGGAGGAGACCCATTCAGCTCCTCGAGCATGTTCCATAGGAACAGGAGGAGGCCCATTCAGCCCCTCGAGCTTGTTACACGGGAACAGGAGGGTGAACCATTCGGCCCCTTGAGCTTGTAAGACAGGAACAGGTGGGAGGCCCATTCAGCCCCTCGAGCCTGTTACACAGGAACAGGAAAAGGCCCATTCAGCCCCTCAAATCTGTTTTCCTTAACAAGGGGCCCATTCAGCCCCTCGAGCCTGTTAAACAGGAACAGGAAGAGGCCCATTCAGCCCCTGAAATCTGTTTTCATTAACAAGGGGCCCATTCAGCCATTCGAGCCTTACACAGGAACAGGAGGATGCCCATTCAGCCCCTCGAGCCTGTTACACAGCAACAGGAGGTGGCCCATACAGCCCCTTGAGCCTGTTAAACAGGAACAGGAGGAGGCCGATTCAGCCCCCCGGGCCAGTGACACAGGGGCAGGAGGAGGCCCATTCAGCCTCTCGAGCCTGTTACACAGGAACAGGAGGAGGCCCATTCAGCCCCTTGAGCCTGTTGCACAGGAACAGGAGCAGACCCATACAGCCCCTCGAGCCTGTTACACAGGAACAGGAGGAGACCCATTCAGCCCCTCAAGACTGTTACACAGGAACAGGAGGAGACCCATTCAGCTCCTCGAGCATGTTCCATAGGAACAGGAGGAGGCCCATTCAGCCCCTCGAGCTTGTGACACAAGAACAGGAGGAGACACATTCCACCCCTCGAGCCTGTTACACGGGTACAGGAGGGAGACCCATTCGGCCCCTTGAGCTTGTTAGACAGGAACAGGAGGGAGGCCCATTCAGCCCCTCGAGCCTGTTAAACAGGAACAGGAAGAGGCCCATTCAGCCCCTCAAATCTGTTTTCTTTAACAAGGGGCCCATTCAGCCATTCGAGCCTTACACAGGAACAGGAGGATGCCCATTCAGCCCCTCGAGCCTATTACACAGCAACAGGAGGTGGCACATACAGCACCTTGAGCCTGTTACACAGGAACAGGAGGAGGCCCATTCAGCCCCCCGGGCCAGTGACACAGCAACAGGAGGTGGCACATACAGCACCTCGAGCCTGTTACACAGTAACAGGAGGAGGCCCATACAGCCCCCCGGGCCAGTTACACAGGAACAGGAGGAGGCCCATTCAGCCTCTCGAGCCTGTTACACAGGAATAGGAGTAGGCCCAATCAGCCTGTCGAGCATTTTACACAGGAACAGGAGGAGGCCCAATCAGCCCCTTGAGCCTGTTACACAGGAACAGGATGCCCATTCAGCCCCTCGAGCCTGTTACGCAGGAACAAGAGGAGGCCCATTCAGCCCCTCGAGCCTGTTACACAGGAACAGGTGGAGTGCCATTCAGCCCCTCGAGCCTGTTACACAGGAATAGGAGAAGGCCCATTCTGCTTCTCGAGCCTGATATAAAGGAACAGGAAGAGGCCCATTCAACCGCTCAAATCTGTTTTCATGAACAAGGGGCCCATTCAGCCACTCGAGCCTTGCACATGAACAGGAGGAGGCTCAATCAGCCCCTCGAGCCTTTTACACAGGAACAGGAGGGAGACCCATTCAGCCCCTCGAGCCTGTTACATAGGAACAGGAGGAGGCCGATTCAGCCCCTCAAATTTGTTTTCATTAACAAGGGGCCCATTCAGCCACTCGAGCCTGACACAGGAACAGGAGGAGGCCCATTCAGCCCCTCAAGCCTGTTACACAGGAACAGGAGGAGGCCCATTCAGCCCCTCAAATTTGTTTTCATTAACAAGGGGTCCATTCAGCCACTTGAGCCTTACACAGGAACAGGAGGAGGCCCATTCAGCCCCTCAAGCCTGTTACACAGGAACAGGAGGAGACCCATTCAGCCTCTCAAGCCTGCTACACAGGAACAGGAGGAGGCCCATTCAGCCTCTTGAGCCTGTTACACAGGAACAGGAGGGTCCAATTCGGCCTCTCAAGCCTGCTACACAGGAACAGGAGGAGGCCCATTCAGCCCCTCAAATTTGTTTTCATTAACAAGGGGTCCATTCAGCCACTTGAGCCTTACACAGGAACAGGAGGAGGCCCATTCAGCCCCTCAAGCCTGTTACACAGGAACAGGAGGAGACCCATTCAGCCTCTCAAGCCTGCTACACAGGAACAGGAGGAGGCCCATTCAGCCCCTCGAGCCTGTTACACAGGAACAGGAGGGTCCAATTCGGCCCCTCAAATTTGTTTTCATTAACAAGGGGTCCATTCAGCCACTCGAGCCCTACACAGGAACAGGAGGGAGACCCATTCAGCCCCTTGAGCCTGTTACACAGGAACAGGAGGAGGCCCATTCAGCCCCTTGAGCCTGTTACACAGGAACAGGAGGAGGCCCATTCAGCCCCCCGGGCCAGTGACACAGGAACAGGAGGAGGCCCAATCTGCCCCTCGAGCCGGTTACATAGGAACAGGATGCACATTCAGCCCCTCGAGCCTGATATAAAGGAACAGGAGGAGGCCCATTCTGCCTCTCGAGCCTGATATAAAGGAACAGGAGGAGGCCCATTCAGTCCCTCAAATCTGTTTTCAATTACAAGGGGCCCATTCAGCCACTCGAGCCTTGCACACGAATAGCAGGAGGCCCATTCAGGCCCATGAGCCTGTTACACAGGTACAGGAGGAGACCCATTCAGCCCCTCGAGCCTGCTACACGGGAACAGGAGGGAGACCCATTCAGTCCCTCGAGCCAGTTATACAGGAACTGGAGGGAGACCCATTCGGTCCCTTGAGCCTGTTAGACAGGAACAGGAGGGAGACCCATTCATCCCTTCGATCCTGTTGCACAGGAACAGGAGGAGGCCCATTCTGCCACTCGAGCCTGATATACAGGAACAGGAGGAGGCCCATTCAGCCACTTGAGCCTTGCACAGGAACAGGAGTAGGCTCATATAGCCCCTCGAGCCTATTACGCAGGAACAAGAGGAGGCCCATTCAGCCCCTCGAACCTATTACACAGGTACAGGAGGAAGCCCATTCAGCCCCTCGAACCTGTTGCACAAGAACAGGAGGAGACCCATTCAGCACCTCGAGACTGTTCCATAGGAACAGGAGGAGGCCCATTCAGCCCCTCGAGCCTGTTACACAGGAACAGGGGGAGGCCCATTCAGCCACTCGAGCCTGTTACTCAGGAACAGGAGGAGCCCCATTCAGCCCCTCGAGCTTATTACTCAGGAACAGGAGGAGGCCCATTCAGCCCCTCGAGCCTGTTACTCAGGAACAGGAGGAGGCCCATTCAGCCCCTCGAGCCTGCTACTCAGGAAAAGAAGGATGCACATTCAGCCCCTCGAGCCTGTTACACAGGAACAGTAGGAGACCCATTCAGCTCCTCGAGCATGTTCCATAGGAACAGAAGGAGGCCCATTCAGCCCCTCGAGCTTGTGACACAGGAACAGGAGGAGACACATTCCACCCCTCGAGCCTGTTACACGGGAATAGGAGGGAGACCCATTCGGCCCCTTGAGCTTGTTAGACAGGAACAGGAGGGAGGCCCATTGAGCCCCTCGAGCCTGTTACACAGGAACAGGAAAAGGCCCATTCAGCCACTCAAATCTGTTTTCGTTAACAAGGGGCCAATTCAGCCATTCGAGCCTTACACAGGAACAGGAGGATGCCCATTCAGCCCCTCGAGACTGTTACACAGCAACAGGAGGTGGCCCATACAGCCCCTTGAGCCTGTTATACAGGAACAGGAGGAGGCCCATTCAACCCCCCCGGGCCAGTGACACAGGAGCAGGAGGAGGCCCATTCAGCCTCTCGAGCGTGTTACACAGGAACAGGAGGAGGCCCAATCAGCCCCTTGAGCCTGTTGCACAGGAACAGGAGGAGGCCCATTCTGCCCCTCGAGCCTGTTACACAGGAACAGGAGGAGACCCATTCAGCCCCTCGAGCCTGTTACACAGGAACAGGAGGAGGCCCATTCATCCCCTCGAGACTGTTACACAGGAACAGGAGGAGACCCATTCAGCTCCTCGAGCATGTTCCATAGGAACAGGAGGAGGCCCATTCAGCCCCTCGAGCTTGATACACGGGAACAGGAGGGAGAACCATTCGGCCCCTTGAGCCTGTTAGACAGGAACAGGAGGGAGGCCCATTCAGCCCCTCGAGCCTGTTACACAGGAACAGGAAAAGGCCCATTCAGCCCCTCAAATCTGTTTTCCTTAACAAGGGGCCCATTCAGCCCCTCGAGCCTGTTAAACAGGAACAGGAAGAGGCCCATTCAGCCCCTGAAATCTGTTTTCATTAACAAGGGGCCCATTCAGCCATTCGAGCCTTACACAGGAACAGGAGGATGTCCATTCAGCCCCTCGAGCCTGTTACACAGCAACAGGAGGTGGCCCATACAGCCCCTTGAGCCTGTTACACAGGAACAGGAGGAGGCCCATTCAGCCCCCCGGGCCAGTGACACAGGAGCAGGAGGAGGCACATTCAGCCTCTCGAGCCTGTTACACAGGAACAGGAGGAGGCCCATTCAGCCCCTTGAGCCTGTTGCACAGGAACAGGAGCAGACCCATTCAGCCCCTCGAGCCTGTTACACAGGAACAGGAGGAGACCCATTCAGCCCCTCGAGACTGTTACACAGGAACAGGAGGAGACCCATTCAGCCCCTCGAGCCTGTTACACAGGAACAGGAGGAGACCCATTCAGCTCGTCGAGCATGTTCCATAGGAACAGGAGGAGGCCCATTCAGCCCCTCGAGCTTGTGACACAGGAACAGGAGGAGACACATTCCAACCCTCGAGCCTGTTACACGGGAATAGGAGGGAGACCCATTCAGCCCCTTGAGCTTGTTAGACAGGGACAGGAGGGAGGCCCATTCAGCCCCTCGAGCCTGTTACACAGGAACAGGAAAAGGCCCATTCAGCCCCTCAAATCTGTTTTCATTAACAAGGGGCCCATTCAGCCCCTCGAGCCTGTTAAACAGGAACAGGAAGAGGCCCATTCAGCCCCTCAAATCTGTTTTCTTTAACAAGGGGCCCATTCAGCCATTCGAGCCTTACTCAGGAACAGGAGGATGCCCATTCAGCCCCTCGAGCCTATTACACAGCAACAGGAGGTGGCACATACAGCACCTTGAGCCTGTTACACAGGAACAGGAGGAGGCCCATTCAGCCCCCCGGGCCAGTGACACAGGAACAGGAGGAGGCCCAATCTGCCCCTCGAGCCGGTTACACAGGAACAGGATGCACATTCAGCCCCTCGAGCCTGATATAAAGGAACAGGAGGAGACCCATTCAGCCCCTCGAGCCTGCTACACGGGAACAGGAGGGAGACCCATTCAGTCCCTCGAGCCAGTTATACAGGAACTGGAGGGAGACCCATTCGGTCCCTTGAGCCTGTTAGACAGGAACAGGAGGGAGACCCATTCATCCCTTCGATCCTGTTGCACAGGAACAGGAGGAGGCCCATTCTGCCACTCGAGCCTGATATACAGGAACAGGAGGAGGCCCATTCAGCCACTTGAGCCTTGCACAGGAACAGGAGTAGGCTCATATAGCCCCTCGAGCCTATTACGCAGGAACAAGAGGAGGCCCATTCAGCCCCTTGAGCCTGTTGCACAGGAACAGGAGGAGGCCCATTCTGCCCCTCAGGCCTGTTACACAGGAACAGGAGGAGACCCATTCAGCTCCTCGAGCATGTTCCATAGGAACAGAAGGAGGCCCATTCGGCCCCTTGAGCTTGTTAGACAGGAACAGGAGGGAGGCCCATTGAGCCCCTCGAGCCTGTTACACAGGAACAGGAAAAGGCCCATTCAGCCACTCAAATCTGTTTTCGTTAACAAGGGGCCAATTCAGCCATTCGAGCCTTACACAGGAACAGGAGGATGCCCATTCAGCCCCTCGAGACTGTTACACAGCAACAGGAGGTGGCCCATACAGCCCCTTGAGCCTGTTATACAGGAACAGGAGGAGGCCCATTCAACCCCCCCGGGCCAGTGACACAGGAGCAGGAGGAGGCCCATTCAGCCCCTCGAGCGTGTTACACAGGAACAGGAGGAGGCCCATTCAGCCCCTTGAGCCTGTTGCACAGGAACAGGAGGAGGCCCATTCTGCCCCTCAGGCCTGTTACACAGGAACAGGAGGAGACCCATTCAGCCCCTCGAGCCTGTTACACAGGAACAGGAGGAGGCCCATTCATCCCCTCGAGACTGTTACACAGGAACAGGAGGAGACCCATTCAGCTCCTCGAGCATGTTCCATAGGAACAGGAGGAGGCCCATTCAGCCCCTCGAGCCTGTTACACAGGAACAGGAAAAGGCCCATTCAGCCCCTCAAATCTGTTTTCATTAACAAGGGGCCCATTCAGCCCCTCGAGCCTGTTAAACAGGAACAGGAAGAGGCCCATTCAGCCCCTCAAATTTGTTTTCATTAACAAGGGGCCCATTCAGCCATTTAAGCCTTACACAGGAACAGGAGGATGCCCATTCAGCCCCTCGAGCCTGTTACACAGCAACAGGAGGTGGCCCATACAGCCCCTTGAGCCTGTTAAACAGGAACAGGAGGAGGCCCATTCAGCCCCCCGGGCCAGTGACACAGGAGCAGGAGGAGGCACATTCAGCCTCTCGAGCCTGTTACACAGGAACAGGAGGAGGCCCATTCAGCCCCTTGAGCCTGTTGCACAGGAACAGGAGCAGACCCATTCAGCCCCTCGAGCCTGTTACACAGGAACAGGAGGAGACCCATTCAGCCCCTCGAGACTGTTACACAGGAACAGGAGGAGACCCATTCAGCCCCTGGAATCTGTTACACAGGAACAGGAGAAGGCCTATTCGGACCCTCGAGCCTGTTATACAGGAACAGGAGGGTGACCCATTCAGCCCCTCGAACCTGGTACACAGGAACATGAGGAGGCATTCAGCCCCTCAAATCTGTTTTCGTTAACAAGGGGCCCATTCAGCCCCTCGAGCCTGTTCCACAGGAACAGGAGATGACCCATTCAGCCCCTCGAGCCTGTTACACAGGAACAGGAGGAGACCCATTCAGCCTCTCGAGCCTGTTACACAGGAACAGGATTAGACCCATTCAGCCCCTCGAGCATGTTCCGTATGAACAGGAGGAGGCCCATTCAGCCCCTCGAGCCTGTTACTCAGGAACAGAAGGAGGCACATTCAGCCCCTCGAGACGGTTACACAGGAACAGGAGGAGGCCCATTCTGCTCCTCGAGCCTGTTACACAGGAACAGGAGGAGGCCCATTCGGCCTCTCGAGCTTGTGACACAGGAACAGGAGGAGACACATTCCACCCCTCGAGCCAGTTATACAGGAACAGGAGGGAGACCCATTCGGCCCCTTGAGCCTGTTAGACAGGAACAGGAGGGAGGCCCATTCATCCCCTCGAACCTGTTACACAGGAACAGGAGGAGGCCCATTCTGCCACTCGAGCCTGATATACAGGAACAGGAGGAGGCCCATTCAGCCCCTCGAGCCTGTTACACAGGAACAGGAGGAGGCCCATTCAGCCCCTCAAATCTGTTTTCATTAACAAGGGGCCCATTCAGCATTTCGAGCCTGACATAGGAACAGGAGGATGCCCATTCAGCCCCTCGAGCCTGTTACACAGGAACAGGAGGATGCCCATTCAGCCCCTCATGCCTTTTACACAGGAACGGGAGGAGACCCATTCAGCCCCTCGAGCCTGTTAAACAGGAATAGGAGAAGGCCCATTCTGCCTCTCGAGCCCGATATAAAGGAACAGGAAGAGGCCCATTCAACCCCTCAAATCTGTTTTCATTAACAAGGGGCCCATTCAGCCACTCGAGCCTTGCACACGAACAGGAGGAGGCCCAATCAGCACCTCGAACCTTTCACACAGGAACAGGAGGAGGCCCATTCGGCCCCTCGAGCCTGTTATACAGGAACAGGAGGGAGACCCATTCAGCCCCTCGAGCCTGTTACACAGGAACATGAGGAGGCCCATTCAGCCCCTCAAATCTGTTTTCGTTAACAAGGGGCCCATTCAGCCCCGCGAGCCTGTTCCACAGGAACAGGAGGAGACCCATTCAGCCCCTCAAGACTGTTCCACAGGAACAGAAGGAGGCCCATACAGCCCCCCGGGCCAGTTACACAGGAACAGGAGGAGGCCCATTCAGCCTCTCGAGCCTGTTACACAGGAATAGGAGTAGGCCCAATCAGCCTGTCGAGCATTTTACACAGGAACAGGAGGAGGCCCAATCAGCCCCTTGAGCCTGTTACACAGGAACAGGATGCCCATTCAGCCCCTTGAGCCTGTTACGCAGGAACAAGAGGAGGCCCATTCAGCCCCTCGAGCCTGTTACACAGGAACAGGTGGAGTGCCATTCAGCCCCTCGAGCCTGTTACACAGGAATAGGAGAAGGCCCATTCTGCTTCTCGAGCCTGATATAAAGGAACAGGAAGAGGCCCATTCAACCGCTCAAATCTGTTTTCATGAACAAGGGGCCCATTCAGCCACTCGAGCCTTGCACATGAACAGGAGGAGGCTCAATCAGCCCCTCGAGCCTTTTACACAGGAACAGGAGGGAGACCCATTCAGCCCCTCGAGCCTGTTACATAGGAACAGGAGGAGGCCGATTCAGCCCCTCAAATTTGTTTTCATTAACAAGGGGCCCATTCAGCCACTCGAGCCTGACACAGGAACAGGAGGAGGCCCATTCAGCCCCTCAAGCCTGTTACACAGGAACAGGAGGAGGCCCATTCAGCCCCTCAAATTTGTTTTCATTAACAAGGGGTCCATTCAGCCACTTGAGCCTTACACAGGAACAGGAGGAGGCCCATTCAGCCCCTCAAGCCTGTTACACAGGAACAGGAGGAGACCCATTCAGCCTCTCAAGCCTGCTACACAGGAACAGGAGGAGGCCCATTCAGCCTCTTGAGCCTGTTACACAGGAACAGGAGGGTCCAATTCGGCCTCTCAAGCCTGCTACACAGGAACAGGAGGAGGCCCATTCAGCCCCTCAAATTTGTTTTCATTAACAAGGGGTCCATTCAGCCACTTGAGCCTTACACAGGAACAGGAGGAGGCCCATTCAGCCCCTCAAGCCTGTTACACAGGAACAGGAGGAGACCCATTCAGCCTCTCAAGCCTGCTACACAGGAACAGGAGGAGGCCCATTCAGCCCCTCGAGCCTGTTACACAGGAACAGGAGGGTCCAATTCGGCCCCTCAAATTTGTTTTCATTAACAAGGGGTCAATTCAGCCACTCGAGCCCTACACAGGAACAGGAGGGAGACCCATTCAGCCCCTCGAGCCTGTTACACAGGAACAGGAGGAGGCCCATTCAGCCCCTTGAGCCTGTTACACAGGAACAGGAGGAGGCCCATTCAGCCCCCCGGGCCAGTGACACAGGAACAGGAGGAGGCCCAATCTGCCCCTCGAGCCGGTTACATAGGAACAGGATGCACATTCAGCCCCTCGAGCCTGATATAAAGGAACAGGAGGAGGCCCATTCTGCCTCTCGAGCCTGATATAAAGGAACAGGAGGAGGCCCATTCAGTCCCTCAAATCTGTTTTCAATTACAAGGGGCCCATTCAGCCACTCGAGCCTTGCACACGAATAGCAGGAGGCCCATTCAGGCCCATGAGCCTGTTACACAGGTACAGGAGGAGACCCATTCAGCCCCTCAAGCCTGCTACACGGGAACAGGAGGGAGACCCATTCAGTCCCTCGAGCCAGTTATACAGGAACTGGAGGGAGACCCATTCGGTCCCTTGAGCCTGTTAGACAGGAACAGGAGGGAGACCCATTCATCCCTTCGATCCTGTTGCACAGGAACAGGAGGAGGCCCATTCTGCCACTCGAGCCTGATATACAGGAACAGGAGGAGGCCCATTCAGCCACTTGAGCCTTGCACAGGAACAGGAGTAGGCTCATATAGCCCCTCGAGCCTATTACGCAGGAACAAGAGGAGGCCCATTCAGCCCCTCGAACCTATTACACAGGTACAGGAGGAAGCCCATTCAGCCCCTCGAACCTGTTGCACAAGAACAGGAGGAGACCCATTCAGCACCTCGAGAATGTTCCATAGGAACAGGAGGAGGCCCATTCAGCCCCTCGAGCCTGTTACACAGGAACAGGGGGAGGCCCATTCAGCCACTCGAGCCTGTTACTCAGGAACAGGAGGAGTCCCATTCAGCCCCTCGAGCTTATTACTCAGGAACAGGAGGAGGCCCATTCAGCCCCTCGAGCCTGTTACTCAGGAACAGGAGGAGGCCCATTCAGCCCCTCGAGCCTGCTACTCAGGAAAAGAAGGATGCACATTCAGCCCCTCGAGCCTGTTACACAGGAACAGTAGGAGACCCATTCAGCTCCTCGAGCATGTTCCATAGGAACAGAAGGAGGCCCATTCAGCCCCTCGAGCTTGTGACACAGGAACAGGAGGAGACACATTCCACCCCTCGAGCCTGTTACACGGGAATAGGAGGGAGACCCATTCGGCCCCTTGAGCTTGTTAGACAGGAACAGGAGGGAGGCCCATTGAGCCCCTCGAGCCTGTTACACAGGAACAGGAAAAGGCCCATTCAGCCACTCAAATCTGTTTTCGTTAACAAGGGGCCAATTCAGCCATTCGAGCCTTACACAGGAACAGGAGGATGCCCATTCAGCCCCTCGAGACTCTTACACAGCAACAGGAGGTGGCCCATACAGCCCCTCGAGCTTGTTATACAGGAACAGGAGGAGGCCCATTCAACCCCCCCGGGCCAGTGACACAGGAGCAGGAGGAGGCCCATTCAGCCTCTCGAGCGTGTTACACAGGAACAGGAGGAGGCCCATTCAGCCCCTTGAGCCTGTTGCACAGGAACAGGAGGAGGCCCATTCTGCCCCTCAGGCCTGTTACACAGGAACAGGAGGAGACCCATTCAGCCCCTCGAGCCTGTTACACAGGAACAGGAGGAGGCCTATTCATCCCCTCGAGACTGTTACACAGGAACAGGAGGAGACCCATTCAGCTCCTCGAGCATGTTCCATAGGAACAGGAGGAGGCCCATTCAGCCCCTCGAGCTTGATACACGGGAACAGGAGGGAGAACCATTCGGCCCCTTGAGCCTGTTAGACAGGAACAGGAGGGAGGCCCATTCAGCCCCTCGAGCCTGTTACACAGGAACAGGAAAAGGCCCATTCAGCCCCTCAAATCTGTTTTCATTAACAAGGGGCCCATTCAGCCCCTCGAGCCTGTTAAACAGGAACAGGAAGAGGCCCATTCAGCCCCTCAAATCTGTTTTCATTAACAAGGGGCCCATTCAGCCATTCAAGCCTTACACAGGAACAGGAGGATGCCCATTCAGCCCCTCGAGCCTGTTACACAGCAACAGGAGGTGGCCCATACAGCCCCTTGAGCCTGTTAAACAGGAACAGGAGGAGGCCCATTCAGCCCCCCGGGCCAGTGACACAGGAGCAGGAGGAGGCACATTCAGCCTCTCGAGCCTGTTACACAGGAACAGGAGGAGGCCCATTCAGCCCCTTGAGCCTGTTGCACAGGAACAGGAGCAGACCCATTCAGCCCCTCGAGCCTGTTACACAGGAACAGGAGGAGACCCATTCAGCCCCTCGAGACTGTTACACAGGAACAGGAGGAGACCCATTCAGCCCCTCGAGCCTGTTACACAGGAACAGGAGGAGACCCATTCAGCTCGTCGAGCATGTTCCATAGGAACAGGAGGAGGCCCATTCAGCCCCTCGAGCTTGTGACACAGGAACAGGAGGAGACACATTCCAACCCTCGAGCCTGTTACACGGGAATAGGAGGGAGACCCATTCAGCCCCTTGAGCTTGTTAGACAGGGACAGGAGGGAGGCCCATTCAGCCCCTCGAGCCTGTTACACAGGAACAGGAAAAGGCCCATTCAGCCCCTCAAATCTGTTTTCATTAACAAGGGGCCCATTCAGCCCCTCGAGCCTGTTAAACAGGAACAGGAAGAGGCCCATTCAGCCCCTCAAATCTGTTTTCTTTAACAAGGGGCCCATTCAGCCATTCGAGCCTTACACAGGAACAGGAGGATGCCCATTCAGCCCCTCGAGCCTATTACACAGCAACAGGAGGTGGCACATACAGCACCTTGAGCCTGTTACACAGGAACAGGAGGAGGCCCATTCAGCCCCCCGGGCCAGTGACACAGGAACAGGAGGAGGCACATTCAGCCCCTCGAGCCTGATATAAAGGAACAGGAGGAGACCCATTCAGCCCCTCGAGCCTGCTACACGGGAACAGGAGGGAGACCCATTCAGTCCCTCGAGCCAGTTATACAGGAACTGGAGGGAGACCCATTCGGTCCCTTGAGCCTGTTAGACAGGAACAGGAGGGAGACCCATTCATCCCTTCGATCCTGTTGCACAGGAACAGGAGGAGGCCCATTCTGCCACTCGAGCCTGATATACAGGAACAGGAGGAGGCCCATTCAGCCACTTGAGCCTTGCACAGGAACAGGAGTAGGCTCATATAGCCCCTCGAGCCTATTACGCAGGAACAAGAGGAGGCCCATTCAGCCCCTCGAACCTATTACACAGGTACAGGAGGAAGCCCATTCAGCCCCTCGAACCTGTTGCACAAGAACAGGAGGAGACCCATTCAGCACCTCGAGACTGTTCCATAGGAACAGGAGGAGGCCCATTCAGCCCCTCGAGCCTGTTACACAGGAACAGGGGGAGGCTCATTCAGCCACTCGAGCCTGTTACTCAGGAACAGGAGGAGTCCCATTCAGCCCCTCGAGCTTATTACTCAGGAACAGGAGGAGGCCCATTCAGCCCCTCGAGCCTGTTACTCAGGAACAGGAGGAGGCCCATTCAGCCCCTCGAGCCTGCTACTCAGGAAAAGAAGGATGCACATTCAGCCCCTCGAGCCTGTTACACAGGAACAGTAGGAGACCCATTCAGCCCCTCGAGCCTGTTACACAGGAACAGGAGGAGACCCATTCAGCCCCTCGAGACTGTTACACAGGAACAGGAGGAGACCCATTCAGCCCCTCGAGCCTGTTACACAGGAACAGGAGGAGACCCATTCAGCTCGTCGAGCATGTTCCATAGGAACAGGAGGAGGCCCATTCAGCCCCTCGAGCTTGTGACACAGGAACAGGAGGAGACACATTCCAACCCTCGAGCCTGTTACACGGGAATAGGAGGGAGACCCATTCAGCCCCTTGAGCTTGTTAGACAGGGACAGGAGGGAGGCCCATTCAGCCCCTCGAGCCTGTTACACAGGAACAGGAAAAGGCCCATTCAGCCCCTCAAATCTGTTTTCATTAACAAGGGGCCCATTCAGCCCCTCGAGCCTGTTAAACAGGAACAGGAAGAGGCCCATTCAGCCCCTCAAATCTGTTTTCTTTAACAAGGGGCCCATTCAGCCATTCGAGCCTTACACAGGAACAGGAGGATGCCCATTCAGCCCCTCGAGCCTATTACACAGCAACAGGAGGTGGCACATACAGCACCTTGAGCCTGTTACACAGGAACAGGAGGAGGCCCATTCAGCCCCCCGGGCCAGTGACACAGGAACAGGAGGAGGCACATTCAGCCCCTCGAGCCTGATATAAAGGAACAGGAGGAGACCCATTCAGCCCCTCGAGCCTGCTACACGGGAACAGGAGGGAGACCCATTCAGTCCCTCGAGCCAGTTATACAGGAACTGGAGGGAGACCCATTCGGTCCCTTGAGCCTGTTAGACAGGAACAGGAGGGAGACCCATTCATCCCTTCGATCCTGTTGCACAGGAACAGGAGGAGGCCCATTCTGCCACTCGAGCCTGATATACAGGAACAGGAGGAGGCCCATTCAGCCACTTGAGCCTTGCACAGGAACAGGAGTAGGCTCATATAGCCCCTCGAGCCTATTACGCAGGAACAAGAGGAGGCCCATTCAGCCCCTCGAACCTATTACACAGGTACAGGAGGAAGCCCATTCAGCCCCTCGAACCTGTTGCACAAGAACAGGAGGAGACCCATTCAGCACCTCGAGACTGTTCCATAGGAACAGGAGGAGGCCCATTCAGCCCCTCGAGCCTGTTACACAGGAACAGGGGGAGGCTCATTCAGCCACTCGAGCCTGTTACTCAGGAACAGGAGGAGTCCCATTCAGCCCCTCGAGCTTATTACTCAGGAACAGGAGGAGGCCCATTCAGCCCCTCGAGCCTGTTACTCAGGAACAGGAGGAGGCCCATTCAGCCCCTCGAGCCTGCTACTCAGGAAAAGAAGGATGCACATTCAGCCCCTCGAGCCTGTTACACAGGAACAGTAGGAGACCCATTCAGCTCCTCGAGCATGTTTCATAGGAACAGAAGGAGACCCATTCAGCCCCTCGAGCTTGTGACACAGGAACAGGAGGAGACACATTCCACCCCTCGAGCCTGTTACACGGGAATAGGAGGGAGACCCATTCGGCCCCTTGAGCTTGTTAGACAGGAACAGGAGGGAGGCCCATTGAGCCCCTCGAGCCTGTTACACAGGAACAGGAAAAGGCCCATTCAGCCACTCAAATCTGTTTTCGTTAACAAGGGGCCAATTCAGCCATTCGAGCCTTACACAGGAACAGGAGGATGCCCATTCAGCCCCTCGAGACTGTTACACAGCAACAGGAGGTGGCCCATACAGCCCCTTGAGCCTGTTATACAGGAACAGGAGGAGGCCCATTCAACCCCCCCGGGCCAGTGACACAGGAGCAGGAGGAGGCCCATTCAGCCTCTCGAGCGTGTTACACAGGAACAGGAGGAGGCCCATTCAGCCCCTTGAGCCTGTTGCACAGGAACAGGAGGAGGCCCATTCTGCCCCTCAGGCCTGTTACACAGGAACAGGAGGAGACCCATTCAGCCCCTCGAGCCTGTTACACAGGAACAGGAGGAGGCCCATTCATCCCCTCGAGACTGTTACACAGGAACAGGAGGAGACCCATTCAGCTCCTCGAGCATGTTCCATAGGAACAGGAGGAGGCCCATTCAGCCCCTCGAGCTTGATACACGGGAACAGGAGGGAGAACCATTCGGCCCCTTGAGCCTGTTAGACAGGAACAGGAGGGAGGCCCATTCAGCCCCTCGAGCCTGTTACACAGGAACAGGAAAAGGCCCATTCAGCCCCTCAAATCTGTTTTCATTAACAAGGGGCCCATTCAGCCCCTCGAGCCTGTTAAACAGGAACAGGAAGAGGCCCATTCAGCCCCTCAAATTTGTTTTCATTAACAAGGGGCCCATTCAGCCATTCAAGCCTTACACAGGAACAGGAGGATGCCCATTCAGCCCCTCGAGCCTGTTACACAGCAACAGGAGGTGGCCCATACAGCCCCTTGAGCCTGTTAAACAGGAACAGGAGGAGGCCCATTCAGCCCCCCGGGCCAGTGACACAGGAGCAGGAGGAGGCACATTCAGCCTCTCGAGCCTGTTACACAGGAACAGGAGGAGGCCCATTCAGCCCCTTGAGCCTGTTGCACAGGAACAGGAGCAGACCCATTCAGCCCCTCGAGCCTGTTACACAGGAACAGGAGGAGACCCATTCAGCCCCTCGAGACTGTTACACAGGAACAGGAGGAGACCCATTCAGCCCCTCGAGCCTGTTACACAGGAACAGGAGGAGACCCATTCAGCTCGTCGAGCATGTTCCATAGGAACAGGAGGAGGCCCATTCAGCCCCTCGAGCTTGTGACACAGGAACAGGAGGAGACACATTCCACCCCTCGAGCCTGTTACACGGGAATAGGAGGGAGACCCATTCAGCCCCTTGAGCTTGTTAGACAGGGACAGGAGGGAGGCCCATTCAGCCCCTCGAGCCTGTTACACAGGAACAGGAAAAGGCCCATTCAGCCCCTCAAATCTGTTTTCATTAACAAGGGGCCCATTCAGCCCCTCGAGCCTGTTAAACAGGAACAGGAAGAGGCCCATTCAGCCCCTCAAATCTGTTTTCTTTAACAAGGGGCCCATTCAGCCATTCGAGCCTTACACAGGAACAGGAGGATGCCCATTCAGCCCCTCGAGCCTATTACACAGCAACAGGAGGTGGCACATACAGCACCTTGAGCCTGTTACACAGGAACAGGAGGAGGCCCATTCAGCCCCCCGGGCCAGTGACACAGGAGCAGGAGGAGGCCCATTCAGCCTCTCGAGCCTGTTACACAGGAACAGGAGGAGGCCCATTCAGCCCCTTGAGCCTGTTGCACAGGAACAGGAGCAGACCCATTCAGCCCCTCGAGCCTGTTACACAGGAACAGGAGGAGACCCATTCAGCCCCTCGAGCCTGTTCCATAGGAACAATAGGAGGCCCATTCAGCCCCTTGAGCCTGTTGCACAGGAACAGGAGGAGCCCCATTCTGCCCCTCAGGCCTGTTACACAGGAACAGGAGGAGACCCATTCAGCCCCTCGAGCCTGTTCCATAGGAACAGGAGGATGCCCATTCAGCCCCTCGAGCCTGTTACACAGAAACAGGAGGAGGCCCATACAGCCCCCCGGGCCAGTTACACAGGAACAGGAGGAGGCCCATTCTGCCCCTCGAGCCTGTTACACAGGAACAAGAGGAGGCCCATTCAGCCCCACGAGCCTGTTACACAGCAACAGGCGGTGTCCCATACAGCCCCTCGAGCCTGTTACACAGGAACAGGAGGAGGCCCATTCAGCCTCTCGAGCCTGTTACACAGGAATAGGAGTAGGCCCAATCAGCCCCTCGAGCATTTTACACAGGAACAGGAGGAGGCCCATTCAGCCCCTCGAGCCTGTTACGCAGGAACAAGAGGAGGCCCATTCAGCCCCTCGAGCCTGTTACACAGGAACAGGTGGAGTGCCATTCAGCCCCTCGAGCCTGTTACACAGGAATAGGAGAAGGCCCATTCTGCTTCTCGAGCCTGATATAAAGGAACAGGAAGAGGCCCATTCAACCCCTCAAATCTGTTTTCATGAACAAGGGGCCCATTCAGCCACTCAAGCCTTGCACATGAACAGGAGGAGGCCCAATCAGCCCCTCGAGCCTTTTACACAGGAACAGGAGGGAGACCCATTCAGCCCCTCGAGCCTGTTATACAGGGACAGGAGGGAGACTCATTCAGCCTCTCGAGCCTGTTACACAGGAACAGGAGGGTCCAATTCGGCCCCTCAAATTTGTTTTCATTAACAAGGGGTCCATTCAGCCACTCGAGCCTTACACAGGAACAGGAGGAGGCCCATACAGCCCCTTGAGCCTGTTACACAGGAACAGGAGGAGGCCCATTCAGCCCCCCGGGCCAGTGACATAGGAACAGGAGGAGGCCCATTCAGCTTCTCAAGCCTGCTACACAGGAACAGGAGGAGGCGCATTCAGCCCCTCGAGTCTGTTACACAGGAACAGGAGGAGGCCCATTCAGGCCCTCGAGCCTGTGACACAGGAACAGGAGGTGGCCCAATCTGCCCCTCGGGCCTGTTACACGGGAACAGGATGCCCATTCAGCCCCTCGAGCCTGATATAAAGGAATAGGAGGAGGCCCATTCTGCCTCTCGAGCCTGATATAAAGGAACAGGAGAAGGCCCATTCAACCCCTCGACGGTGATACACACGAACAGGAGGAGGCCCATTCAGTCCCTCAAATCTGTTTTCAATTACAAGGGGCCCATTCAGCCACTCGAGCCTTGCACACGAATAGCAGGAGGCCCATTCAGGCCCATGAGCCTGTTACACAGGTACAGGAGGAGACCCATTCAGCCCCTCGAGCCTGCTACACGGGAACAGGAGGGAGACCCATTCAGTCCCTCGAGCCAGTTATACAGGAACTGGAGGGAGACCCATTCGGCGCCTTGAGCCTGTTAGACAGGAACAGGAGGGAGACCCATTCATCCCATCGATCCTGTTGCACAGGAACAGGAGGAGGCCCATTCTGCCACTCGAGCCTGATATACAGGAACAGGAGGAGGCCCATTCAGCCACTTGAGCCTTGCACAGGAACAGGAGTAGGCTCATATAGCCCCTCGAGCCTATTACGCAGGAACAAGAGGAGGCCCATTCAGCCCCTCGAACCTATTACACAGGTATAGGAGGAAGCCCATTCAGCCCCTCGAACCTGTTGCACAAGAACAGGAGGAGACCCATTCAGCACCTCGAGACTGTTCCATAGGAACAGGAGGAGGCCCATTCAGCCCCTCGAGCATGTTACACAGGAACAGGAGGAGGCCCATTCAGCCACTCGAGCCTGTTACTCAGGAACAGGAGGAGTCCCATTCAGCCCCTCGAGTTTATTACTCAGGAACAGGAGGAGGCCCATTCAGCCCCTCGAGCCTGTTACTCAGGAACAGGAGAAGGCCCATTCAGCCCCTCGAGCCTGCTACTCAGGAAAAGAAGGATGCACATTCAGCCCCTCGAGCCTGTTACACAGGAACATGAGGAGGCCCATTCAGCCCCTCAAATCTTTTTTCAATAACTAGGGGCCCATTCAGCCCCTCGAGCCTGTTACAAAGGAACAGGAGGAGACCCATTCAGGCCCTCGAGTCTGTTACACAGGAACAGGAGGAGGCCCATTCAGGCCCTCGAGCCTGTTACACAGGAACAGGAGGAGGCGCATTCAGCCCCTCGAGTCTGTTACACAGGAACAGGAGGAGGCCCATTCAGGCCCTCGAGCCTGTGACACAGGAACAGGAGGTGGCCCAATCTGCCCCTCGGGCCTGTTACACGGGAACAGGATGCCCATTCAGCCCCTCGAGCCTGATATAAAGGAATAGGAGGAGGCCCATTCTGCCTCTCGAGCCTGATATAAAGGAACAGGAGGAGGCCCATTCAACCCCTCGACGGTGATACACACGAACAGGAGGAGGCCCATTCAGTCCCTCAAATCTGTTTTCAATTACAAGGGGCCCATTCAGCCACTCGAGCCTTGCACACGAATAGCAGGAGGCCCATTCAGGCCCATGAGCCTGTTACACAGGTACAGGAGGAGACCCATTCAGCCCCTCGAGCCTGCTACACGGGAACAGGAGGGAGACCCATTCAGTCCCTCGAGCCAGTTATACAGGAACTGGAGGGAGACCCATTCGGCGCCTTGAGCCTGTTAGACAGGAACAGGAGGGAGACCCATTCATCCCATCGATCCTGTTGCACAGGAACAGGAGGAGGCCCATTCTGCCACTCGAGCCTGATATACAGGAACAGGAGGAGGCCCATTCAGCCACTTGAGCCTTGCACAGGAACAGGAGTAGGCTCATATAGCCCCTCGAGCCTATTACGCAGGAACAAGAGGAGGCCCATTCAGCCCCTCGAACCTATTACACAGGTATAGGAGGAAGCCCATTCAGCCCCTCGAACCTGTTGCACAAGAACAGGAGGAGACCCATTCAGCACCTCGAGACTGTTCCATAGGAACAGGAGGAGGCCCATTCAGCCCCTCGAGCATGTTACACAGGAACAGGAGGAGGCCCATTCAGCCACTCGAGCCTGTTACTCAGGAACAGGAGGAGTCCCATTCAGCCCCTCGAGTTTATTACTCAGGAACAGGAGGAGGCCCATTCAGCCCCTCGAGCCTGTTACTCAGGAACAGGAGAAGGCCCATTCAGCCCCTCGAGCCTGCTACTCAGGAAAAGAAGGATGCACATTCAGCCCCTCGAGCCTGTTACACAGGAACATGAGGAGGCCCATTCAGCCCCTCAAATCTTTTTTCAATAACTAGGGGCCCATTCAGCCCCTCGAGCCTGTTACAAAGGAACAGGAGGAGACCCATTCAGGCCCTCGAGTCTGTTACACAGGAACAGGAGGAGGCCCATTCAGGCCCTCGAGCCTGTTACACAGGAACAGGAGGAGGCCCATTCAGGCCCTCGAGCCTGTGACACAGGAACAGGAGGTGGCCCAATCTGCCCCTCGGGCCTGTTACACGGGAACAGGATGCCCATTCAGCCCCTCGAGCCTGATATAAAGGATCAGGAGGAGGCCCATTCTGCCTCTCGAGCCTGATATAAAGGAACAGGAGGAGGCCCATTCAACCCCTCGACGGTGATACACACGAACAGGAGGAGGCCCATTCAGTCCCTCAAATCTGTTTTCAATTACAAGGGGCCCATTCAGCCACTCGAGCCTTGCACACGAATAGCAGGAGGCCCATTCAGGCCCATGAGCCTGTTACACAGGTACAGGAGGAGAACCATTCAGCCCCTCGAGCCTGCTACACGGGAACAGGAGGGAGACCCATTCAGTCCCTCGAGCCAGTTATACAGGAACTGGAGGGAGACCCATTCGGCCCCTTGAGCCTGTTAGACAGGAACAGGAGGGAGACCCATTCATCCCTTCGATCCTGTTGCACAGGAACAGGAGGAGGCCCATTCTGCCACTCGAGCCTGATATACAGGAACAGGAGGAGGCCCATTCAGCCACTTGAGCCTTGCACAGGAACAGGAGTAGGCTCATATAGCCCCTCGAGCCTATTACGCAGGAACAAGAGGAGGCCCATTCAGCCCCTCGAACCTATTACACAGGTACAGGAGGAAGCCCATTCAGCCCCTCGAACCTGTTGCACAAGAACAGGAGGAGACCCATTCAGCACCTCGAGACTGTTCCATAGGAACAGGAGGAGGCCCATTCAGCCCCTCGAGCCTGTTACACAGGAACAGGAGGAGGCCCATTCAGCCACTCGAGCCTGTTACTCAGGAACAGGAGGAGTCCCATTCAGCCCCTCGAGCTTATTACTCAGGAACAGGAGGAGGCCCATTCAGCCCCTCGAGCCTGTTACTCAGGAACAGGAGGAGGCCCATTCAGCCCCTCGAGCCTGCTACTCAGGAAAAGAAGGATGCACATTCAGCCCCTCGAGCCTGTTACACAGGAACATGAGGAGGCCCATTCAGCCCCTCAAATCTGTTTTTGTTAACAAGGGTCCCATTCAGCCCTTCGAGCCTTTTCCACAGGAACAGGAGGGAGACACATTTGGCCCCTCGAGCCTGTTACACAGGAACATGAGGAGGCCCATTCAGCCCCTCAAATCTGTTTTCATAAACAAGGGGCCCATTCATCCCCTGGAAACTGTTGCACAGGAAAAGGAGGAGACCCATTCAGCCCCTCGAGCCTGTTACATAGGAACAGGAGGAGACCCATTCAGTCCCTCGAGCCTGTTACACAGGAAAAGGAGGAGGCCCATTCAGCCCCTCGAGTCTGTTACACAGGAACAGGACGAGACCCATTCAGCCCCTCGAGACTGTTACACAGGAACAGGACGAGACCCATTCAGTCCCTCGAGCCTGTTACACAGGAAAAGGAGGAGGCTATTCAGCCTCTCCGGCCTGTGACACAGGAACAGGAGGAGGCCCATTCATGCCCTCGAGCCTGTTACACAGCATCAGGACGTGGCCCATACAGCCCCTCGAGCCTGTTACACAGGAACAGGAGGAGGCCCATTCAGCCCCCCGGGCCAGTTACACAGGAACAGGAGGAGGCCCATTCAGCCCCTTGAGCCTGTTGCACAGGAACAGGAGGAGGCCCATTCTGCCCCTCGAGCCTGTTACACAGGAACAAGAGGAGGCCCATTCAGCCCCCTGAGCCTGTTACACAGGAACAGGAGGAGGCCCAATCAGCCCCTCGTGCCTGTTACACAGAAACAGGAGGCCCATTCAGACCAACGAGCCTGTTACACAGGAATAGGAGGAAGCCCATTCAGCCCCTCGAGCATTTTACACAGGAACAGGAGGAGGCCGATTAAGCCCCTCGAGCCTGTTACACAGGAACAGGAGGAGGCCCATTCAGCCCCTCGAGCCTGTTACACAGGAACAGGTGGAGTGCCATTCAGCCCCTCGAGCCTGTTACACAGGAATAGGAGAAGGCCCATTCTGCCTCTCGAGCCTGATATAAAGGAACAGGAAGAGGCCCATTCAACCCCTCAGATCTGTTTTCATGAACAAGGGGCCCATTCAGCCACTCGAGCCTTGCACATGAACAGGAGGAGGCCCAATCAGCCCCTCAAGCCTTTTACACAGGAACAGGAGGAGGCCCATTCAGCCCCTCGAGCCTGTTATACAGGAACAGGAGGGAGACCCATTCAGCCTCTCGAGCCTGTTACACAGGAACAGGAGGAGGCCGATTCAGCCCCTCAAATCTGTTTCTATTAACAAGGGGCCCATTCAGCCACTCGAGCCTTGCACACGAACAGGAGGAGGACCATTCAGCCCCTCGAGCCTGTTACACAGGTGCAGGAGGAGACCCATTCAGCCCCTCGAGCCTGTTACACAGGAACAGGAGGAGACCCATTCAGCCCCTCGAGACTGTTACACAGGAACAGGAGGAGACCCATTCAGCCCCTCGAGCATGATCCATAGGAACAGCAGGAGGCCCATTCGGCCCCTCGAGCCTGTTACTCAGGAACAGGGGAGGCACATTCAGCCCCTCGAGCCTGATATACAAGAACAGGAGGAGGCCCATTCAGACCCTCGAGCCTGTTACACAGGAAAAGGAAGAGGCCCATTCAGCCCCTCAAATCTCTTTTCATTAACAAGGGGCCCATTCAGCCATTCGAGCCTGACATAGGAACAGGAGGAGGCACATTCAGCCACTCGAGCCTGTTACACAGGAACAGGAGGAGGCCCATTCAGCCCCTCGAGCTTGTGACACAGGAACAGGAGGAGACCCATTCTGCCCCTCAGGCCTGTTGCACAAGAACAGGAGGAGACCCATTCAGCCCCTCGAGCCTGTTACACAGGAACAAGAGGAGGCCCATTCAGCCCTTTGAGCCTGTTACACAGGAACAGGAGGAGGCCCAATCTGCCCCTCGAGCCGGTTACAGAGGAACAGGATGCACATTCAGCCCCTCGAGCCTGTTACGCAGGAACAGGAGGAGACCTATTCAGCCGCTCGAGCCTGTTACACAGGATCAGGCAAAGGCCCATTCTGCCTCTCGAGCCTGATATAAAGGAACAGGAGGAGGCCCATTCAACCCCTCGATCCTGATACACAGGAAAAGGAGGAGGCCCATTCAGCCCCTCAAATCTGTTTTCATTAACAAGGGGCCCATTCAGCCACTCGAGCTTTGCACACGAACAGGAGGAGGCCCATTCAGCCCCTCGAGCCTGTTACACAGGAACAGGAGGAGGCCGATTCAGCCACTCAAACCTGTTTTCATTAATAAAGGGCCCATTCAGCCCCTCGGGCCTGTTACACAGGAACAGGAGGAGGCCCAATCAGCCCCTCGAGCCTTTTACACAGGAATAGGAGGAGGCCCATTCGGACCCTCGAGCCTGTTATACAGGAACAGGAGGGTGACCCATTCAGCCCCTCGAACCTGTTACACAGGAACATGAGGAGGCCCATTCAGCCCCTCAAATCTGTTTTCGTTAACAAGGGGCCCATTCAGCCCCTCGAGCCTGTTCCACAGGAACAGGAGATGACCCATTCAGCCCCTCGAGCCTGTTACACAGGAACAGGAGGAGGCCCATTCAGCCCCTCGAGCTTGTGACACAGGAACAGGAGGAGACCCATTCTGCCCCTCAGGCCTGTTGCACAAGAACAGGAGGAGACCCATTCAGCCCCTCGAACCTGTTACACAGGAACAGGAGGAGGCCCAATTAGCCCCTCGAACCTGTTACACAGGAACAGGAGGAGGCCCAATCAGCCCCTCGAGCCTTTTACACAGGAACAGGAGGAGGCCCATTCGGACCCTCGAGCCTGTTATACAGGAACAGGAGGGTGACCCATTCAGCCCCTCGAACCTGGTACACAGGAACATGAGGAGGCATTCAGCCCCTCAAATCTGTTTTCGTTAACAAGGGGCCCATTCAGCCCCTCGAGCCTGTTCCACAGGAACAGGAGATGACCCATTCAGCCCCTCGAGCCTGTTACACAGGAACAGGAGGAGACCCATTCAGCCTCTCGAGCCTGTTACACAGGAACAGGATTAGACCCATTCAGCCCCTCGAGCATGTTCCGTATGAACAGGAGGAGGCCCATTCAGCCCCTCGAGCCTGTTACTCAGGAACAGAAGGAGGCACATTCAGCCCCTCGAGACGGTTACACAGGAACAGGAGGAGGCCCCTTCTGCTCCTCGAGCCTGTTACACAGGAACAGGAGGAGGCCCATTCGGCCTCTCGAGCTTGTGACACAGGAACAGGAGGAGACACATTCCACCCCTCGAGCCAGTTATACAGGAACAGGAGGGAGACCCATTCGGCCCCTTGAGCCTGTTAGACAGGAACAGGAGGGAGGCCCATTCATCCCCTCGAACCTGTTACACAGGAACAGGAGGAGGCCCATTCTGCCACTCGAGCCTGATATACAGGAACAGGAGGAGGCCCATTCAGCCCCTCGAGCCTGTTACACAGGAACAGGAGGAGGCCCATTCAGCCCCTCAAATCTGTTTTCATTAACAAGGGGCCCATTCAGCATTTCGAGCCTGACATAGGAACAGGAGGATGCCCATTCAGCCCCTCGAGCCTGTTACACAGGAACAGGAGGATGCCCATTCAGCCCCTCATGCCTGTTACACAGGAACGGGAGGAGACCCATTCAGCCCCTCGAGCCTGTTAAACAGGAATAGGAGAAGGCCCATTCTGCCACTCGAGCCCGATATAAAGGAACAGGAAGAGGCCCATTCAACCCCTCAAATCTGTTTTCATTAACAAGGGGCCCATTCAGCCACTCGAGCCTTGCACACGAACAGGAGGAGGCCCAATCAGCACCTCGAACCTTTTACACAGGAACAGGAGGAGGCCCATTCGGCCCCTCGAGCCTGTTATACAGGAACAGGAGGGAGACCCATTCAGCCCCTCGAGCCTGTTACACAGGAACATGAGGAGGCCCATTCAGCCCCTCAAATCTGTTTTCGTTAACAAGCGGCCCATTCAGCCCCTCGAGCCTGTTCCACAGGAACAGGAGGAGACCCATTCAGCCCCTCAAGACTGTTAGACAGGAACAGAAGGAGGCCCATTCGGCCCCTCGAGCTTGTGACACAGGAACAGGAGGAGACACATTCCACCCCTCGAGCCTGTTACACGGGAACAGGAGGGAGACCCATTCGGCCCCTTGAGCCTGTTAGACAGGAACAGGAGGGAGACCCATTCATCCCCTCGATCCTGTTACACAGGAACAGGAGGAGGCCCATACAGCCCCTCAAATCTGTTTTCATTAACAAGGGGCCCATTCATTCTTTCGAACCTGACATAGAAACAGGAGGAGGCCCATTCAGACCCTCGAGCCTGTTACACAGGAACAGGAGGAGGCCCATTCAGCCCCTCCGGCCTGTGACAAAGGAACAGGAGGAGGCCCATTCAGCCCCTCATGCCTGTGACACAGGAACAGGAGGAGGCCCATTCTGCCCCTCGGGCCTGTTATACAGGAACAGGAGGAGACCCATTCAGCCCCTCGAGCCTGTTGCACAGGAACAGGAGGAGGCCCATTCTGCCCCTCAGGCCTGTTACACAGGAACAGGAGGAGGCCCATTCAGCCCCTTGAACCTGTTCCACAGGAACAGGAGGAGACCCATTCAGCCCCTCGTGCCTGTTACACAGGAACAGGAGGAGACCCATTCAGCCCCTCGAGCCTGTTACACAGGAACAGGAGGAGACCCATTCAGCCCCTCGAGACTGTTACACAGGAACAGGAGGAGACTCATTCAGCTCCTCGAGCATGTTCCATAGGAACAGGAGGAGGCCCATTCAGCCCCTCGAGCTTGTGACACAGGAACAGGAGGAGACACATTCCACCCCTCGAGCCTGTTACACGGGAACAGGAGGGAGACCCATTCGGCCCCTTGAGCTTGTTAGACAGGAACAGGAGGGAGACCCATTCAGCCCCTCGAGCCTGTTACACAGGAACAGGAAAAGGCCCATTCAGCCACTCAAATCTGTTTTCATTAACAAGGGGCCCATTCAGCCATTCGAGCCTGTTAAACAGGAACAGGAAGAGGCCCATTCAGCCCCTCAAATCTGTTTTCATTAACAAGGGGCCCATTCAGCCATTCGAGCCTTACACAGGAACAGGAGGATGCCCATTCAGCCCCTTGCGCCTGTTGCACAGCAACATGAGGTGGCCCATACAGCCCCTTGAGCCTGTTACACAGGAACAGGAGGAGGCCCATTCAGCCCCCCGGGCCAGTGACACAGGAGCAGGAGGAGGCCCATTCAGCCTCTCGAGCCTGTTACGCAGCAACAGGAGGTGGCCCATACAGCCCCTTCAGCCTGTTACACAGGAACAGGAGGAGGCCCATTCAGCCCCCCGGGCCAGTGACACAGGAGCAGGAGGAGGCCCATTCAGCCTCTCGAGCCTGTTACACAGGAACAGGAGGAGGCCCATTCAGCCCCTTGAGCCTGTTGCACAGGAACAGGAGGATGCCCATTCAGCCCCTCGATCCTGTTGCACAGCATCAGGATGTGGCCCATACAGCCCCTCAGGCCTGTTGCACAAGAACAGGAGGAGACCCATTCAGCCGCTCGAACCAGTTACACAGGAACAGGAGGAGGCCCAATTAGCCCCTCGAACCTGTTACACAGGAACAGGAGAAGGCCCAATCAGCCCCTCGAGCCTGTTACACAGGAACATGAGGAGGCCCATTCAGCCCCTCAAATCTGTTTTCGTTAACAAGGGGCCCATTCAGCCCCTCGAGCCTGTTCCACAGGAACAGGAGATGACCCATTCAGCCCCTCGAGCCTGTTACACAGGAACAGGAGGAGACCCATTCAGCCTCTCGAGCCTGTTACACAGGAACAGGATTAGACCCATTCAGCCCCTCGAGCATGTTCCGTATGAACAGGAGGAGGCCCATTCAGCCCCTCGAGCCTGTTACTCAGGAACAGAAGGAGGCACATTCAGCCCCTCGAGATGGTTACACAGGAACAGGAGGAGGTCCCTTCTGCTCCTCGAGCCTGTTACACAGGAACAGGAGGAGGCCCATTCGGCCTCTCGAGCTTGTGACACAGGAACAGGAGGAGACACATTCCACCCCTCGAGCCAGTTATACAGGAACAGGAGGGAGACCCATTCGGCCCCTTGAGCCTGTTAGACAGGAACAGGAGGGAGGCCCATTCATCCCCTTGAACCTGTTACACAGGAACAGGAGGAGGCCCATTCTGCCACTCGAGCCTAATATACAGGAACAGGAGGAGGCCCATTCAGCCCCTCGAGCCTGTTACACAGGAACAGGAGGAGGCCCATTCAGCCCCTCAAATCTGTTTTCATTAACAAGGGGCCCATTCAGCATTTCGAGCCTGACATAGGAACAGGAGGATGCCCATTCAGCCCCTCGAGCCTGTTACATTGGAAAAGGAGGAGGCCCATTCAGCCCCTCCGGCCTGTGACACAGGAACAGGAGGATGCCCATTCAGCCCCTCCGGCCTGTGACACAGGAACAGGAGGATGCCCATTCAGCCCCTCATGCCTGTTACACAGGAACAGGAGGAGACCCATTCAGCCCCTCGAGCCTGTTACACAGGAATAGGAGAAGGCCCATTCTGCCTCTCGAGCCTGATATAAAGGAACAGGAAGAGGCCCATTCAACCCCTCAAATCTGTTTTCATTAACAAGGGGCCCATTCAGCCACTCGAGCCTTGCACACGAACAGGAGGAGGCCCAATCAGCACCTCGAGCCTTTTACACAGGAACAGGAGGAGGCCCATTCGGCCCCTCGAGCCTGTTATACAGGAACAGGAGGGAGACCCATTCAGCCCCTCGAGCCTGCTACTCAGGAAAAGAAGGATGCACATTCAGCCCCTCGAGCCTGTTACACAGGAACATGAGGAGGCCCATTCAGCCCCTCAAATCTGTTTTTGTTAACAAGGGTCCCATTCAGCCCTTCGAGCCTTTTCCACAGGAACAGGAGGGAGACACATTTGGCCCCTCGAGCCTGTTACACAGGAACATGAGGAGGCCCATTCAGCCCCTCAAATCTGTTTTCATAAACAAGGGGCCCATTCATCCCCTGGAAACTGTTGCACAGGAAAAGGAGGAGACCCATTCAGCCCCTCGAGCCTGTTACATAGGAACAGGAGGAGACCCATTCAGTCCCTCGAGCCTGTTACACAGGAAAAGGAGGAGGCCCATTCAGCCCCTCGAGTCTGTTACACAGGAACAGGACGAGACCCATTCAGCCCCTCGAGACTGTTACACAGGAACAGGACGAGACCCATTCAGTCCCTCGAGCCTGTTACACAGGAAAAGGAGGAGGCTATTCAGCCTCTCCGGCCTGTGACACAGGAACAGGAGGAGGCCCATTCAGCCCCTCATGCCTGTTACACAAGAACAGGAGGAGGCCCATTCATGCCCTCGAGCCTGTTACACAGCATCAGGACGTGGCCCATACAGCCCCTCGAGCCTGTTACACAGGAACAGGAGGAGGCCCATTCAGCCCCCCGGGCCAGTTACACAGGAACAGGAGGAGGCCCATTCAGCCCCTTGAGCCTGTTGCACAGGAACAGGAGGAGGCCCATTCTGCCCCTCGAGCCTGTTACACAGGAACAAGAGGAGGCCCATTCAGCCCCCTGAGCCTGTTACACAGGAACAGGAGGAGGCCCAATCAGCCCCTCGAGCCTGTTACACAGAAACAGGAGGCCCATTCAGACCAACGAGCCTGTTACACAGGAATAGGAGGAAGCCCATTCAGCCCCTCGAGCATTTTACACAGGAACAGGAGGAGGCCGATTAAGCCCCTCGAGCCTGTTACACAGGAACAGGAGGAGGCCCATTCAGCCCCTCGAGCCTGTTACACAGGAACAGGTGGAGTGCCATTCAGCCCCTCGAGCCTGTTACACAGGAATAGGAGAAGGCCCATTCTGCCTCTCGAGCCTGATATAAAGGAACAGGAAGAGGCCCATTCAACCCCTCAGATCTGTTTTCATGAACAAGGGGCCCATTCAGCCACTCGAGCCTTGCACATGAACAGGAGGAGGCCCAATCAGCCCCTCAAGCCTTTTACACAGGAACAGGAGGAGGCCCATTCAGCCCCTCGAGCCTGTTATACAGGAACAGGAGGGAGACCCATTCAGCCTCTCGAGCCTGTTACACAGGAACAGGAGGAGGCCGATTCAGCCCCTCAAATCTGTTTCTATTAACAAGGGGCCCATTCAGCCACTCGAGCCTTGCACACGAACAGGAGGAGGACCATTCAGCCCCTCGAGCCTGTTACACAGGTGCAGGAGGAGACCCATTCAGCCCCTCGAGCCTGTTACACAGGAACAGGAGGAGACCCATTCAGCCCCTCGAGACTGTTACACAGGAACAGGAGGAGACCCATTCAGCCCCTCGAGCATGATCCATAGGAACAGCAGGAGGCCCATTCGGCCCCTCGAGCCTGTTACTCAGGAACAGGGGAGGCACATTCAGCCCCTCGAGCCTGATATACAAGAACAGGAGGAGGCCCATTCAGACCCTCGAGCCTGTTACACAGGAAAAGGAAGAGGCCCATTCAGCCCCTCAAATCTCTTTTCATTAACAAGGGGCCCATTCAGCCATTCGAGCCTGACATAGGAACAGGAGGAGGCACATTCAGCCACTCGAGCCTGTTACACAGGAACAGGAGGAGGCCCATTCAGCCCCTCGAGCTTGTGACACAGGAACAGGAGGAGACCCATTCTGCCCCTCAGGCCTGTTGCACAAGAACAGGAGGAGACCCATTCAGCCCCTCGAGCCTGTTACACAGGAACAAGAGGAGGCCCATTCAGCCCTTTGAGCCTGTTACACAGGAACAGGAGGAGGCCCAATCTGCCCCTCGAGCCGGTTACAGAGGAACAGGATGCACATTCAGCCCCTCGAGCCTGTTACGCAGGAACAGGAGGAGACCTATTCAGCCGCTCGAGCCTGTTACACAGGATCAGGCAAAGGCCCATTCTGCCTCTCGAGCCTGATATAAAGGAACAGGAGGAGGCCCATTCAACCCCTCGATCCTGATACACAGGAAAAGGAGGAGGCCCATTCAGCCCCTCAAATCTGTTTTCATTAACAAGGGGCCCATTCAGCCACTCGAGCTTTGCACACGAACAGGAGGAGGCCCATTCAGCCCCTCGAGCCTGTTACACAGGAACAGGAGGAGGCCGATTCAGCCACTCAAACCTGTTTTCATTAATAAAGGGCTCATTCAGCCCCTCGGGCCTGTTACACAGGAACAGGAGGAGGCCCAATCAGCCCCTCGAGCCTTTTACACAGGAATAGGAGGAGGCCCATTCGGACCCTCGAGCCTGTTATACAGGAACAGGAGGGTGACCCATTCAGCCCCTCGAACCTGTTACACAGGAACATGAGGAGGCCCATTCAGCCCCTCAAATCTGTTTTCGTTAACAAGGGGCCCATTCAGCCCCTCGAGCCTGTTCCACAGGAACAGGAGATGACCCATTCAGCCCCTCGAGCCTGTTACACAGGAACAGGAGGAGGCCCATTCAGCCCCTCGAGCTTGTGACACAGGAACAGGAGGAGACCCATTCTGCCCCTCAGGCCTGTTGCACAAGAACAGGAGGAGACCCATTCAGCCCCTCGAACCTGTTACACAGGAACAGGAGGAGGCCCAATTAGCCCCTCGAACCTGTTACACAGGAACAGGAGGAGGCCCAATCAGCCCCTCGAGCCTTTTACACAGGAACAGGAGGAGGCCCATTCGGACCCTCGAGCCTGTTATACAGGAACAGGAGGGTGACCCATTCAGCCCCTCGAACCTGGTACACAGGAACATGAGGAGGCATTCAGCCCCTCAAATCTGTTTTCGTTAACAAGGGGCCCATTCAGCCCCTCGAGCCTGTTCCACAGGAACAGGAGATGACCCATTCAGCCCCTCGAGCCTGTTACACAGGAACAGGAGGAGACCCATTCAGCCTCTCGAGCCTGTTACACAGGAACAGGATTAGACCCATTCAGCCCCTCGAGCATGTTCCGTATGAACAGGAGGAGGCCCATTCAGCCCCTCGAGCCTGTTACTCAGGAACAGAAGGAGGCACATTCAGCCCCTCGAGACGGTTACACAGGAACAGGAGGAGGCCCCTTCTGCTCCTCGAGCCTGTTACACAGGAACAGGAGGAGGCCCATTCGGCCTCTCGAGCTTGTGACACAGGAACAGGAGGAGACACATTCCACCCCTCGAGCCAGTTATACAGGAACAGGAGGGAGACCCATTCGGCCCCTTGAGCCTGTTAGACAGGAACAGGAGGGAGGCCCATTCATCCCCTCGAACCTGTTACACAGGAACAGGAGGAGGCCCATTCTGCCACTCGAGCCTGATATACAGGAACAGGAGGAGGCCCATTCAGCCCCTCGAGCCTGTTACACAGGAACAGGAGGAGGCCCATTCAGCCCCTCAAATCTGTTTTCATTAACAAGGGGCCCATTCAGCATTTCGAGCCTGACATAGGAACAGGAGGATGCCCATTCAGCCCCTCGAGCCTGTTACACAGGAACAGGAGGATGCCCATTCAGCCCCTCATGCCTGTTACACAGGAACGGGAGGAGACCCATTCAGCCCCTCGAGCCTGTTAAACAGGAATAGGAGAAGGCCCATTCTGCCACTCGAGCCCGATATAAAGGAACAGGAAGAGGCCCATTCAACCCCTCAAATCTGTTTTCATTAACAAGGGGCCCATTCAGCCACTCGAGCCTTGCACACGAACAGGAGGAGGCCCAATCAGCACCTCGAACCTTTTACACAGGAACAGGAGGAGGCCCATTCGGCCCCTCGAGCCTGTTATACAGGAACAGGAGGGAGACCCATTCAGCCCCTCGAGCCTGTTACACAGGAACATGAGGAGGCCCATTCAGCCCCTCAAATCTGTTTTCGTTAACAAGCGGCCCATTCAGCCCCTCGAGCCTGTTCCACAGGAACAGGAGGAGACCCATTCAGCCCCTCAAGACTGTTAGACAGGAACAGAAGGAGGCCCATTCGGCCCCTCGAGCTTGTGACACAGGAACAGGAGGAGACACATTCCACCCCTCGAGCCTGTTACACGGGAACAGGAGGGAGACCCATTCGGCCCCTTGAGCCTGTTAGACAGGAACAGGAGGGAGACCCATTCATCCCCTCGATCCTGTTACACAGGAACAGGAGGAGGCCCATACAGCCCCTCAAATCTGTTTTCATTAACAAGGGGCCCATTCATTCTTTCGAACCTGACATAGAAACAGGAGGAGGCCCATTCAGACCCTCGAGCCTGTTACACAGGAACAGGAGGAGGCCCATTCAGCCCCTCCGGCCTGTGACAAAGGAACAGGAGGAGGCCCATTCAGCCCCTCATGCCTGTGACACAGGAACAGGAGGAGGCCCATTCTGCCCCTCGGGCCTGTTATACAGGAACAGGAGGAGACCCATTCAGCCCCTCGAGCCTGTTGCACAGGAACAGGAGGAGGCCCATTCTGCCCCTCAGGCCTGTTACACAGGAACAGGAGGAGGCCCATTCAGCCCCTTGAACCTGTTCCACAGGAACAGGAGGAGACCCATTCAGCCCCTCGTGCCTGTTACACAGGAACAGGAGGAGACCCATTCAGCCCCTCGAGCCTGTTACACAGGAACAGGAGGAGACCCATTCAGCCCCTCGAGACTGTTACACAGGAACAGGAGGAGACTCATTCAGCTCCTCGAGCATGTTCCATAGGAACAGGAGGAGGCCCATTCAGCCCCTCGAGCTTGTGACACAGGAACAGGAGGAGACACATTCCACCCCTCGAGCCTGTTACACGGGAACAGGAGGGAGACCCATTCGGCCCCTTGAGCTTGTTAGACAGGAACAGGAGGGAGACCCATTCAGCCCCTCGAGCCTGTTACACAGGAACAGGAAAAGGCCCATTCAGCCACTCAAATCTGTTTTCATTAACAAGGGGCCCATTCAGCCATTCGAGCCTGTTAAACAGGAACAGGAAGAGGCCCATTCAGCCCCTCAAATCTGTTTTCATTAACAAGGGGCCCATTCAGCCATTCGAGCCTTACACAGGAACAGGAGGATGCCCATTCAGCCCCTTGCGCCTGTTGCACAGCAACATGAGGTGGCCCATACAGCCCCTTGAGCCTGTTACACAGGAACAGGAGGAGGCCCATTCAGCCCCCCGGGCCAGTGACACAGGAGCAGGAGGAGGCCCATTCAGCCTCTCGAGCCTGTTACGCAGCAACAGGAGGTGGCCCATACAGCCCCTTCAGCCTGTTACACAGGAACAGGAGGAGGCCCATTCAGCCCCCCGGGCCAGTGACACAGGAGCAGGAGGAGGCCCATTCAGCCTCTCGAGCCTGTTACACAGGAACAGGAGGAGGCCCATTCAGCCCCTTGAGCCTGTTGCACAGGAACAGGAGGATGCCCATTCAGCCCCTCGATCCTGTTGCACAGCATCAGGATGTGGCCCATACAGCCCCTCAGGCCTGTTGCACAAGAACAGGAGGAGACCCATTCAGCCGCTCGAACCAGTTACACAGGAACAGGAGGAGGCCCAATTAGCCCCTCGAACCTGTTACACAGGAACAGAAGGAGGCACATTCAGCCCCTCGAGATGGTTACACAGGAACAGGAGGAGGTCCCTTCTGCTCCTCGAGCCTGTTACACAGGAACAGGAGGAGGCCCATTCGGCCTCTCGAGCTTGTGACACAGGAACAGGAGGAGACACATTCCACCCCTCGAGCCAGTTATACAGGAACAGGAGGGAGACCCATTCGGCCCCTTGAGCCTGTTAGACAGGAACAGGAGGGAGGCCCATTCATCCCCTTGAACCTGTTACACAGGAACAGGAGGAGGCCCATTCTGCCACTCGAGCCTAATATACAGGAACAGGAGGAGGCCCATTCAGCCCCTCGAGCCTGTTACACAGGAACAGGAGGAGGCCCATTCAGCCCCTCAAATCTGTTTTCATTAACAAGGGGCCCATTCAGCATTTCGAGCCTGACATAGGAACAGGAGGATGCCCATTCAGCCCCTCGAGCCTGTTACATTGGAAAAGGAGGAGGCCCATTCAGCCCCTCCGGCCTGTGACACAGGAACAGGAGGATGCCCATTCAGCCCCTCCGGCCTGTGACACAGGAACAGGAGGATGCCCATTCAGCCCCTCATGCCTGTTACACAGGAACAGGAGGAGACCCATTCAGCCCCTCGAGCCTGTTACACAGGAATAGGAGAAGGCCCATTCTGCCTCTCGAGCCTGATATAAAGGAACAGGAAGAGGCCCATTCAACCCCTCAAATCTGTTTTCATTAACAAGGGGCCCATTCAGCCACTCGAGCCTTGCACACGAACAGGAGGAGGCCCAATCAGCACCTCGAGCCTTTTACACAGGAACAGGAGGAGGCCCATTCGGCCCCTCGAGCCTGTTATACAGGAACAGGAGGGAGACCCATTCAGCCCCTCGAGCCTGTTACACAGGAACATGAGGAGGCCCATTCAGCCCCTCGAGCCTGTTACACAGGAACATGAGGAGGCCCATTCAGCACCTCAAATCTGTTTTCGTTAACAAGGGGCCCATTCAGCCCCTCGAGCCTGTTCCACAGGAATAGGAGGTGACCCATTCGGCCCCTCGAGCCTGTTACACAGGAACAGGAGGAGACCCATTCAGCCCCTCAAGACTGTTAGACAGGAACAGAAGGAGGCCCATTCGGCCCCTCGAGCTTGTGACACAGGAACATGAGGAGACACATTCCACCCCTCGAGCCTGTTACACGGGAACAGGAGGGAGACCCATTCGGCCCCTTGAGCCTGTTAGACAGGAACAGGAGGGAGACCCATTCATCCCCTCGAACCTGTTACACAAGAACAGGAGGAGGCCCATTCTGCCACTCTAGCCTGATATACAGGAACAGGAGCAGGCCCATTCAGCCCCTCGATCCTGTTACACAGGAACAGGAGGAGGCCCATACAGCCCCTCAAATCTGTTTCATTAACAAGGGGCCCATTCATTAATTCGAACCTGACATAGAAACAGGAGGAGGCCCATTCAGCCCCTCGAGCCTGTTACACAGGAACAGGAGGAGGCCCATTCAGCCCCTCCGGCCTGTGACAAAGGAACAGGAGGAGGCCCATTCAGCCCCTCATGCCTGTGACACAGGAACAGGAGGAGGCCCATTCTGCCCCTCGGGCCTGTTATACAGGAACAGAAGGAGACCCATTCAGCCCCTCGGGCCTGTTACACAGGAACAGGAGGATGCCCATTCAGCCCCTCGAGCATGTTCCATAGGAACAGGAGGAGGCCCATTCAGCCCCTCGAGCTTGTGACACAGGAACAGGAGGAGACACATTCCACCCCTCGAGCCTGTTACACGGGAACAGGAGGGAGACCCATTCGGCCCCTTGAGCTTGTTCGACAGGAATAGGAGGGAGGCCCATTCAGCCCCTCGAACCTGTTACACAGGAACAGGAAAAGGCCCATTCAGCCACTCAAATCTGTTTTCATTAACAAGGGGCCCATTCAGCCATTCGAGCCTGTTAAACAGGAACAGGAAGAGGCCCATTCAGCCCCTCAAATCTGTTTTCATTAACAAGGGGCCCATTCAGCCATTCGAGCCTTACACAGGAACAGGAGGATGCCCATTCAGCCCCTTGCGCCTGTTGCACAGCAACATGAGGTGGCCCATACAGCCCCTTGAGCCTGTTACACAGGAACAGGAGGAGGCCCATTCAGCCCCCCGGGCCAGTGACACAGGAGCAGGAGGAGGCCCATTCAGCCTCTCGAGCCTGTTACGCAGCAACAGGAGGTGGCCCATACAGCCCCTTCAGCCTGTTACACAGGAACAGGAGGAGGCCCATTCAGCCCCCCGGGCCAGTGACACAGGAGCAGGAGGAGGCCCATTCAGCCTCTCGAGCCTGTTACACAGGAGCAGGAGGAGGCCCATTCAGCCCCTCGATCCTGTTGCACAGCATCAGGATGTGGCCCATACAGCCCCTCGAGCCTGTTACACAGGAACAGGAGGAGGCCCATTCAGCCCCCCGGGCCAGTTACACAGGAACAGCAGGAGGCCCATTCAGCCTCTCGAGCCTGTTACACAGGAACAGGAGGAGACCCATTCAGCCCCTTGAGCCTGTTGCACAGGAACAGGAGGAGGCCCATTCTGCTCCTCGAGCTGTTACACAGGAACAAGAGGAGGCCCATTCAGCCCCACGAGCCTGTTACACAGCAACAGGCGGTGTCCCATACAGCCCCTCGAGCCTGTTACACAGGAACAGGAGGAGGCCCATTCAGCCTCTCGAGCCTGTTACACAGGAACAGGAGGAGGCCCAATCAGCCCCTCGAGCATTTTACACAGGAACAGGAGGAGGCCCATTCAGCCCCTCGAGCCTGTTACACAGGAACAGGAGGAGACCCATTCAGCCTCTCGAGCCTGTTACACAGGAACAGGATTAGACCCATTCAGCCCCTCGAGCCTGTTACTCAGGAACAGAAGGAGGCACATTCATCCCTCGAGACGGTTACACAGGAACAGGAGGAGGCCCATTCTGCTCCTCGAGCCTGTTACACAGGTACAGGAGGAGGCCCATTCGGCCTCTCGAGCTTGTGACACAGGAACAGGAGGAGACACATTCCACCCCTCGAGCCAGTTATACAGGAACAGGAGGGAGAACCATTCGGCCCCTTGAGCCTGTTAGACAGGAACAGGAGGGAGACCCATTCATCCCCTCGAACCTGTTACACAGGAACAGGAGGATGCCCATTCTGCCACTCGAGCCTGATATACAGGAACAGGAGGAGGCCCATTCAGCCCCTTGAGCCTGTTGCACAGGAACAGGAGGAGGCCCATTCTGCCCCTCGAGCCTGTTACACAGGAACAAGAGGAGGCCCATTCAGCCCCCTGAGCCTGTTACACAGGAACAGGAGGAGGCCCAATCAGCCCCTCGAGCCTGTTACACAGAAACAGGAGGCCCATTCAGACCAACGAGCCTGTTACACAGGAATAGGAGGAAGCCCATTCAGCCCCTCGAGCATTTTACACAGGAACAGGAGGCCGATTAAGCCCCTCGAGCCTGTTACACAGGAACAGGAGGAGGCCCATTCAGCCCCTCGAGCCTGTTACACAGGAACAGGTGGAGTGCCATTCAGCCCCTCGAGCCTGTTACACAGGAATAGGAGAAGGCCCATTCTGCCTCTCGAGCCTGATATAAAGGAACAGGAAGAGGCCCATTCAACCCCTCAGATCTGTTTTCATGAACAAGGGGCCCATTCAGCCACTCGAGCCTTGCACATGAACAGGAGGAGGCCCAATCAGCCCCTCAAGCCTTTTACACAGGAACAGGAGGAGGCCCATTCAGCCCCTCGAGCCTGTTATACAGGAACAGGAGGGAGACCCATTCAGCCTCTCGAGCCTGTTACACAGGAACAGGAGGAGGCCGATTCAGCCCCTCAAATCTGTTTCTATTAACAAGGGGCCCATTCAGCCACTCGAGCCTTGCACACGAACAGGAGGAGGACCATTCAGCCCCTCGAGACTGTTACACAGGAACAGGAGGAGACCCATTCAGCCCCTCGAGCATGATCCATAGGAACAGCAGGAGGCCCATTCGGCCCCTCGAGCCTGTTACTCAGGAACAGGGGAGGCACATTCAGCCCCTCGAGCCTGATATACAAGAACAGGAGGAGGCCCATTCAGACCCTCGAGCCTGTTACACAGGAAAAGGAAGAGGCCCATTCAGCCCCTCAAATCTCTTTTCATTAACAAGGGGCCCATTCAGCCATTCGAGCCTGACATAGGAACAGGAGGAGGCACATTCAGCCACTCGAGCCTGTTACACAGGAACAGGAGGAGGCCCATTCAGCCCCTCGAGCTTGTGACACAGGAACAGGAGGAGACCCATTCTGCCCCTCAGGCCTGTTGCACAAGAACAGGAGGAGACCCATTCAGCCCCTCGAGCCTGTTACACAGGAACAAGAGGAGGCCCATTCAGCCCTTTGAGCCTGTTACACAGGAACAGGAGGAGGCCCAATCTGCCCCTCGAGCCGGTTACAGAGGAACAGGATGCACATTCAGCCCCTCGAGCCTGTTACGCAGGAACAGGAGGAGACCTATTCAGCCGCTCGAGCCTGTTACACAGGATCAGGCAAAGGCCCATTCTGCCTCTCGAGCCTGATATAAAGGAACAGGAGGAGGCCCATTCAACCCCTCGATCCTGATACACAGGAAAAGGAGGAGGCCCATTCAGCCCCTCAAATCTGTTTTCATTAACAAGGGGCCCATTCAGCCACTCGAGCTTTGCACACGAACAGGAGGAGGCTCATTCAGCCCCTCGAGCCTGTTACACAGGAACAGGAGGAGGCCGATTCAGCCACTCAAACCTGTTTTCATTAATAAAGGGCCCATTCAGCCCCTCGGGCCTGTTACACAGGAACAGGAGGAGGCCCATTCAGCCCCTCGAGCTTGTGACACAGGAACAGGAGGAGACACATTCCACCCCTCGAGCCTGTTACACAGGAACAGGAGGGAGACCCATTCGGCCCCTTGAGCTTGTTCGACAGGAATAGGAGGGAGGCCCATTCAGCCCCTCGAACCTGTTACACAGGAACAGGAAAAGGCCCATTCAGCCACTCAAATCTGTTTTCATTAACAAGGGGCCCATTCAGCCATTCGAGCCTGTTAAACAGGAACAGGAAGAGGCCCATTCAGCCCCTCAAATCTGTTTTCATTAACAAGGGGCCCATTCAGCCATTCGAGCCTTACACAGGAACAGGAGGATGCCCATTCAGCCCCTTGCGCCTGTTGCACAGCAACATGAGGTGGCCCATACAGCCCCTTGAGCCTGTTACACAGGAACAGGAGGAGGCCCATTCAGCCCCCCGGGCCAGTGACACAGGAGCAGGAGGAGGCCCATTCAGCCTCTCGAGCCTGTTACGCAGCAACAGGAGGTGGCCCATACAGCCCCTTCAGCCTGTTACACAGGAACAGGAGGAGGCCCATTCAGCCCCCCGGGCCAGTGACACAGGAGCAGGAGGAGGCCCATTCAGCCTCTCGAGCCTGTTACACAGGAGCAGGAGGAGGCCCATTCAGCCCCTCGATCCTGTTGCACAGCATCAGGATGTGGCCCATACAGCCCCTCGAGCCTGTTACACAGGAACAGGAGGAGGCCCATTCAGCCCCCCGGGCCAGTTACACAGGAACAGCAGGAGGCCCATTCAGCCTCTCGAGCCTGTTACACAGGAACAGGAGGAGACCCATTCAGCCCCTTGAGCCTGTTGCACAGGAACAGGAGGAGGCCCATTCTGCTCCTCGAGCTGTTACACAGGAACAAGAGGAGGCCCATTCAGCCCCACGAGCCTGTTACACAGCAACAGGCGGTGTCCCATACAGCCCCTCGAGCCTGTTACACAGGAACAGGAGGAGGCCCATTCAGCCTCTCGAGCCTGTTACACAGGAACAGGAGGAGGCCCAATCAGCCCCTCGAGCATTTTACACAGGAACAGGAGGAGGCCCATTCAGCCCCTCGAGCCTGTTACACAGGAACAGGAGGAGACCCATTCAGCCTCTCGAGCCTGTTACACAGGAACAGGATTAGACCCATTCAGCCCCTCGAGCCTGTTACTCAGGAACAGAAGGAGGCACATTCATCCCTCGAGACGGTTACACAGGAACAGGAGGAGGCCCATTCTGCTCCTCGAGCCTGTTACACAGGTACAGGAGGAGGCCCATTCGGCCTCTCGAGCTTGTGACACAGGAACAGGAGGAGACACATTCCACCCCTCGAGCCAGTTATACAGGAACAGGAGGGAGAACCATTCGGCCCCTTGAGCCTGTTAGACAGGAACAGGAGGGAGACCCATTCATCCCCTCGAACCTGTTACACAGGAACAGGAGGATGCCCATTCTGCCACTCGAGCCTGATATACAGGAACAGGAGGAGGCCCATTCAGCCCCTTGAGCCTGTTGCACAGGAACAGGAGGAGGCCCATTCTGCCCCTCGAGCCTGTTACACAGGAACAAGAGGAGGCCCATTCAGCCCCCTGAGCCTGTTACACAGGAACAGGAGGAGGCCCAATCAGCCCCTCGAGCCTGTTACACAGAAACAGGAGGCCCATTCAGACCAACGAGCCTGTTACACAGGAATAGGAGGAAGCCCATTCAGCCCCTCGAGCATTTTACACAGGAACAGGAGGCCGATTAAGCCCCTCGAGCCTGTTACACAGGAACAGGAGGAGGCCCATTCAGCCCCTCGAGCCTGTTACACAGGAACAGGTGGAGTGCCATTCAGCCCCTCGAGCCTGTTACACAGGAATAGGAGAAGGCCCATTCTGCCTCTCGAGCCTGATATAAAGGAACAGGAAGAGGCCCATTCAACCCCTCAGATCTGTTTTCATGAACAAGGGGCCCATTCAGCCACTCGAGCCTTGCACATGAACAGGAGGAGGCCCAATCAGCCCCTCAAGCCTTTTACACAGGAACAGGAGGAGGCCCATTCAGCCCCTCGAGCCTGTTATACAGGAACAGGAGGGAGACCCATTCAGCCTCTCGAGCCTGTTACACAGGAACAGGAGGAGGCCGATTCAGCTCCTCAAATCTGTTTCTATTAACAAGGGGCCCATTCAGCCACTCGAGCCTTGCACACGAACAGGAGGAGGACCATTCAGCCCCTCGAGCCTGTTACACAGGTGCAGGAGGAGACCCATTCAGCCCCTCGAGCCTGTTACACAGGAACAGGAGGAGACCCATTCAGCCCCTCGAGACTGTTACACAGGAACAGGAGGAGACCCATTCAGCCCCTCGAGCATGATCCATAGGAACAGCAGGAGGCCCATTCGGCCCCTCGAGCCTGTTACTCAGGAACAGGGGAGGCACATTCAGCCCCTCGAGCCTGATATACAAGAACAGGAGGAGGCCCATTCAGACCCTCGAGCCTGTTACACAGGAAAAGGAAGAGGCCCATTCAGCCCCTCAAATCTCTTTTCATTAACAAGGGGCCCATTCAGCCATTCGAGCCTGACATAGGAACAGGAGGAGGCACATTCAGCCACTCGAGCCTGTTACACAGGAACAGGAGGAGGCCCATTCAGCCCCTCGAGCTTGTGACACAGGAACAGGAGGAGACCCATTCTGCCCCTCAGGCCTGTTGCACAAGAACAGGAGGAGACCCATTCAGCCCCTCGAGCCTGTTACACAGGAACAAGAGGAGGCCCATTCAGCCCTTTGAGCCTGTTACACAGGAACAGGAGGAGGCCCAATCTGCCCCTCGAGCCGGTTACAGAGGAACAGGATGCACATTCAGCCCCTCGAGCCTGTTACGCAGGAACAGGAGGAGACCTATTCAGCCGCTCGAGCCTGTTACACAGGATCAGGCAAAGGCCCATTCTGCCTCTCGAGCCTGATATAAAGGAACAGGAGGAGGCCCATTCAACCCCTCGATCCTGATACACAGGAAAAGGAGGAGGCCCATTCAGCCCCTCAAATCTGTTTTCATTAACAAGGGGCCCATTCAGCCACTCGAGCTTTGCACACGAACAGGAGGAGGCCCATTCAGCCCCTCGAGCCTGTTACACAGGAACAGGAGGAGGCCGATTCAGCCACTCAAACCTGTTTTCATTAATAAAGGGCCCATTCAGCCCCTCGGGCCTGTTACACAGGAACAGGAGGAGGCCCAATCAGCCCCTCGAGCCTTTTACACAGGAATAGGAGGAGGCCCATTCGGACCCTCGAGCCTGTTATACAGGAACAGGAGGGTGACCCATTCAGCCCCTCGAACCTGTTACACAGGAACATGAGGAGGCCCATTCAGCCCCTCAAATCTGTTTTCGTTAACAAGGGGCCCATTCAGCCCCTCGAGCCTGTTCCACAGGAACAGGAGATGACCCATTCAGCCCCTCGAGCCTGTTACACAGGAACAGGAGGAGGCCCATTCAGCCCCTCGAGCTTGTGACACAGGAACAGGAGGAGACCCATTCTGCCCCTCAGGCCTGTTGCACAAGAACAGGAGGAGACCCATTCAGCCCCTCGAACCTGTTACACAGGAACAGGAGGAGGCCCAATTAGCCCCTCGAACCTGTTACACAGGAACAGGAGGAGGCCCAATCAGCCCCTCGAGCCTTTTACACAGGAACAGGAGGAGGCCCATTCGGACCCTCGAGCCTGTTATACAGGAACAGGAGGGTGACCCATTCAGCCCCTCGAACCTGGTACACAGGAACATGAGGAGGCATTCAGCCCCTCAAATCTGTTTTCGTTAACAAGGGGCCCATTCAGCCCCTCGAGCCTGTTCCACAGGAACAGGAGATGACCCATTCAGCCCCTCGAGCCTGTTACACAGGAACAGGAGGAGACCCATTCAGCCTCTCGAGCCTGTTACACAGGAACAGGATTAGACCCATTCAGCCCCTCGAGCATGTTCCGTATGAACAGGAGGAGGCCCATTCAGCCCCTCGAGCCTGTTACTCAGGAACAGAAGGAGGCACATTCAGCCCCTCGAGACGGTTACACAGGAACAGGAGGAGGCCCCTTCTGCTCCTCGAGCCTGTTACACAGGAACAGGAGGAGGCCCATTCGGCCTCTCGAGCTTGTGACACAGGAACAGGAGGAGACACATTCCACCCCTCGAGCCAGTTATACAGGAACAGGAGGGAGACCCATTCGGCCCCTTGAGCCTGTTAGACAGGAACAGGAGGGAGGCCCATTCATCCCCTCGAACCTGTTACACAGGAACAGGACGAGGCCCATTCTGCCACTCGAGCCTGATATACAGGAACAGGAGGAGGCCCATTCAGCCCCTCGAGCCTGTTACACAGGAACAGGAGGAGGCCCATTCAGCCCCTCAAATCTGTTTTCATTAACAAGGGGCCCATTCAGCATTTCGAGCCTGACATAGGAACAGGAGGATGCCCATTCAGCCCCTCGAGCCTGTTACACAGGAACAGGAGGATGCCCATTCAGCCCCTCATGCCTGTTACACAGGAACGGGAGGAGACCCATTCAGCCCCTCGAGCCTGTTAAACAGGAATAGGAGAAGGCCCATTCTGCCACTCGAGCCCGATATAAAGGAACAGGAAGAGGCCCATTCAACCCCTCAAATCTGTTTTCATTAACAAGGGGCCCATTCAGCCACTCGAGCCTTGCACACGAACAGGAGGAGGCCCAATCAGCACCTCGAACCTTTTACACAGGAACAGGAGGAGGCCCATTCGGCCCCTCGAGCCTGTTATACAGGAACAGGAGGGAGACCCATTCAGCCCCTCGAGCCTGTTACACAGGAACATGAGGAGGCCCATTCAGCCCCTCAAATCTGTTTTCGTTAACAAGCGGCCCATTCAGCCCCTCGAGCCTGTTCCACAGGAACAGGAGGAGACCCATTCAGCCCCTCAAGACTGTTAGACAGGAACAGAAGGAGGCCCATTCGGCCCCTCGAGCTTGTGACACAGGAACAGGAGGAGACACATTCCACCCCTCGAGCCTGTTACACGGGAACAGGAGGGAGACCCATTCGGCCCCTTGAGCCTGTTAGACAGGAACAGGAGGGAGACCCATTCATCCCCTCGAACCTGTTACACAAGAACAGGAGGAGGCCCATTCTGCCACTCTAGCCTGATATACAGGAACAGGAGCAGGCCCATTCAGCCCCTCGATCCTGTTACACAGGAACAGGAGGAGGCCCATACAGCCCCTCAAATCTGTTTTCATTAACAAGGGGCCCATTCATTCTTTCGAACCTGACATAGAAACAGGAGGAGGCCCATTCAGACCCTCGAGCCTGTTACACAGGAACAGGAGGAGGCCCATTCAGCCCCTCCGGCCTGTGACAAAGGAACAGGAGGAGGCCCATTCAGCCCCTCATGCCTGTGACACAGGAACAGGAGGAGGCCCATTCTGCCCCTCGGGCCTGTTATACAGGAACAGGAGGAGACCCATTCAGCCCCTCGAGCCTGTTGCACAGGAACAGGAGGAGGCCCATTCTGCCCCTCAGGCCTGTTACACAGGAACAGGAGGAGGCCCATTCAGCCCCTTGAACCTGTTCCACAGGAACAGGAGGAGACCCATTCAGCCCCTCGTGCCTGTTACACAGGAACAGGAGGAGACCCATTCAGCCCCTCGAGCCTGTTACACAGGAACAGGAGGAGACCCATTCAGCCCCTCGAGACTGTTACACAGGAACAGGAGGAGACTCATTCAGCTCCTCGAGCATGTTCCATAGGAACAGGAGGAGGCCCATTCAGCCCCTCGAGCTTGTGACACAGGAACAGGAGGAGACACATTCCACCCCTCGAGCCTGTTACACGGGAACAGGAGGGAGACCCATTCGGCCCCTTGAGCTTGTTAGACAGGAACAGGAGGGAGACCCATTCAGCCCCTCGAGCCTGTTACACAGGAACAGGAAAAGGCCCATTCAGCCACTCAAATCTGTTTTCATTAACAAGGGGCCCATTCAGCCATTCGAGCCTGTTAAACAGGAACAGGAAGAGGCCCATTCAGCCCCTCAAATCTGTTTTCATTAACAAGGGGCCCATTCAGCCATTCGAGCCTTACACAGGAACAGGAGGATGCCCATTCAGCCCCTTGCGCCTGTTGCACAGCAACATGAGGTGGCCCATACAGCCCCTTGAGCCTGTTACACAGGAACAGGAGGAGGCCCATTCAGCCCCCCGGGCCAGTGACACAGGAGCAGGAGGAGGCCCATTCAGCCTCTCGAGCCTGTTACGCAGCAACAGGAGGTGGCCCATACAGCCCCTTCAGCCTGTTACACAGGAACAGGAGGAGGCCCATTCAGCCCCCCGGGCCAGTGACACAGGAGCAGGAGGAGGCCCATTCAGCCTCTCGAGCCTGTTACACAGGAACAGGAGGAGGCCCATTCAGCCCCTTGAGCCTGTTGCACAGGAACAGGAGGATGCCCATTCAGCCCCTCGATCCTGTTGCACAGCATCAGGATGTGGCACATACAGCCCCTCAGGCCTGTTGCACAAGAACAGGAGGAGACCCATTCAGCCCCTCGAACCTGTTACACAGGAACAGGAGGAGGCCCAATTAGCCCCTCGAACCTGTTACACAGGAACAGGAGGAGGCCCAATCAGCCCCTCGAGCCTTTTACACAGGAACAGGAGGAGGCCCATTCGAACCCTCGAGCCTGTTATACAGGAACAGGAGGGTGACCCATTCAGCCCCTCGAACCTGTTTTCGTTAACAAGGGGCCCATTCAGCCCCTCGAGCCTGTTCCACAGGAACAGGAGATGACCCATTCAGCCCCTCGAGCCTGTTACACAGGAACAGGAGGAGACCCATTCAGCCTCTCGAGCCTGTTACACAGGAACAGGATTAGACCCATTCAGCCCCTCGAGCATGTTCCGTATGAACAGGAGGAGGCCCATTCAGCCCCTCGAGCCTGTTACTCAGGAACAGAAGGAGGCACATTCAGCCCCTCGAGATGGTTACACAGGAACAGGAGGAGGCCCCTTCTGCTCCTCGAGCCTGTTACACAGGAACAGGAGGAGGCCCATTCGGCCTCTCGAGCTTGTGACACAGGAACAGGAGGAGACACATTCCACCCCTCGAGCCAGTTATACAGGAACAGGAGGGAGACCCATTCGGCCCCTTGAGCCTGTTAGACAGGAACAGGAGGGAGGCCCATTCATCCCCTTGAACCTGTTACACAGGAACAGGAGGAGGCCCATTCTGCCACTCGAGCCTAATATACAGGAACAGGAGGAGGCCCATTCATCCCCTTGAACCTGTTACACAGGAACAGGAGGAGGCCCATTCTGCCACTCGAGCCTGATATACAGGAACAGGAGGAGGCCCATTCAGCCCCTCGAGCCTGTTACACAGGAACAGGAGGAGGCCCATTCAGCCCCTCAAATCTGTTTTCATTAACAAGGGGCCCATTCAGCATTTCGAGCCTGACATAGGAACAGGAGGATGCCCATTCAGCCCCTCGAGCCTGTTACATTGGAAAAGGAGGAGGCCCATTCAGCCCCTCCGGCCTGTGACACAGGAACAGGAGGATGCCCATTCAGCCCCTCCGGCCTGTGACACAGGAACAGGAGGATGCCCATTCAGCCCCTCATGCCTGTTACACAGGAACAGGAGGAGACCCATTCAGCCCCTCGAGCCTGTTACACAGGAATAGGAGAAGGCCCATTCTGCCTCTCGAGCCTGATATAAAGGAACAGGAAGAGGCCCATTCAACCCCTCAAATCTGTTTTCATTAACAAGGGGCCCATTCAGCCACTCGAGCCTTGCACACGAACAGGAGGAAGCCCAATCAGCACCTCGAGCCTTTTACACAGGAACAGGAGGAGGCCCATTCGGCCCCTCGAGCCTGTTATACAGGAACAGGAGGGAGACCCATTCAGCCCCTCGAGCCTGTTACACAGGAACATGAGGAGGCCCATTCAGCCCCTCGAGCCTGTTACACAGGAACATGAGGAGGCCCATTCAGCACCTCAAATCTGTTTTCGTTAACAAGGGGCCCATTCAGCCCCTCGAGCCTGTTCCACAGGAATAGGAGGTGACCCATTCGGCCCCTCGAGCCTGTTACACAGGAACAGGAGGAGACCCATTCAGCCCCTCAAGACTGTTAGACAGGAACAGAAGGAGGCCCATTCGGCCCCTCGAGCTTGTGACACAGGAACATGAGGAGACACATTCCACCCCTCGAGCCTGTTACACGGGAACAGGAGGGAGACCCATTCGGCCCCTTGAGCCTGTTAGACAGGAACAGGAGGGAGACCCATTCATCCCCTCGAACCTGTTACACAAGAACAGGAGGAGGCCCATTCTGCCACTCTAGCCTGATATACAGGAACAGGAGCAGGCCCATTCAGCCCCTCGATCCTGTTACACAGGAACAGGAGGAGGCCCATACAGCCCCTCAAATCTCTTTCATTAACAAGGGGCCCATTCATTAATTCGAACCTGACATAGAAACAGGAGGAGGCCCATTCAGCCCCTCGAGCCTGTTACACAGGAACAGGAGGAGGCCCGTTCAGCCCCTCCGGCCTGTGACAAAGGAACAGGAGGAGGCCCATTCAGCCCCTCATGCCTGTGACACAGGAACAGGAGGAGGCCCATTCTGCCCCTCGGGCCTGTTATACAGGAACAGAAGGAGACCCATTCAGACCCTCGGGCCTGTTACACAGGAACAGGAGGATGCCCATTCAGCCCCTCGAGCATGTTCCATAGGAACAGGAGGAGGCCCATTCAGCCCCTCGAGCTTGTGACACAGGAACAGGAGGAGACACATTCCACCCCTCGAGCCTGTTACACGGGAACAGGAGGGAGACCCATTCGGCCCCTTGAGCTTGTTCGACAGGAATAGGAGGGAGGCCCATTCAGCCCCTCGAACCTGTTACACAGGAACAGGAAAAGGCCCATTCAGCCACTCAAATCTGTTTTCATTAACAAGGGGCCCATTCAGCCATTCGAGCCTGTTAAACAGGAACAGGAAGAGGCCCATTCAGCCCCTCAAATCTGTTTTCATTAACAAGGGGCCCATTCAGCCATTCGAGCCTTACACAGGAACAGGAGGATGCCCATTCAGCCCCTTGCGCCTGTTGCACAGCAACATGAGGTGGCCCATACAGCCCCTTGAGCCTGTTACACAGGAACAGGAGGAGGCCCATTCAGCCCCCCGGGCCAGTGACACAGGAGCAGGAGGAGGCCCATTCAGCCTCTCGAGCCTGTTACGCAGCAACAGGAGGTGGCCCATACAGCCCCTTCAGCCTGTTACACAGGAACAGGAGGAGGCCCATTCAGCCCCCCGGGCCAGTGACACAGGAGCAGGAGGAGGCCCATTCAGCCTCTCGAGCCTGTTACACAGGAGCAGGAGGAGGCCCATTCAGCCCCTCGATCCTGTTGCACAGCATCAGGATGTGGCCCATACAGCCCCTCGAGCCTGTTACACAGGAACAGGAGGAGGCCCATTCAGCCCCCCGGGCCAGTTACACAGGAACAGCAGGAGGCCCATTCAGCCTCTCGAGCCTGTTACACAGGAACAGGAGGAGACCCATTCAGCCCCTTGAGCCTGTTGCACAGGAACAGGAGGAGGCCCATTCTGCTCCTCGAGCTGTTACACAGGAACAAGAGGAGGCCCATTCAGCCCCACGAGCCTGTTACACAGCAACAGGCGGTGTCCCATACAGCCCCTCGAGCCTGTTACACAGGAACAGGAGGAGGCCCATTCAGCCTCTCGAGCCTGTTACACAGGAACAGGAGGAGGCCCAATCAGCCCCTCGAGCATTTTACACAGGAACAGGAGGAGGCCCATTCAGCCCCTCGAGCCTGTTACACAGGAACAGGAGGAGACCCATTCAGCCTCTCGAGCCTGTTACACAGGAACAGGATTAGACCCATTCAGCCCCTCGAGCCTGTTACTCAGGAACAGAAGGAGGCACATTCATCCCTCGAGACGGTTACACAGGAACAGGAGGAGGCCCATTCTGCTCCTCGAGCCTGTTACACAGGTACAGGAGGAGGCCCATTCGGCCTCTCGAGCTTGTGACACAGGAACAGGAGGAGACACATTCCACCCCTCGAGCCAGTTATACAGGAACAGGAGGGAGACCCATTCGGCCCCTTTGAGCCTGTTAGACAGGAACAGGAGGGAGACCCATTCATCCCCTCGAACCTGTTACACAGGAACAGGAGGATGCCCATTCTGCCACTCGAGCCTGATATACAGGAACAGGAGGAGGCCCATTCAGCCCCTCAAGCCTGTTACACAGGGACAGGTGGAGGCCCATTCAGCCCCTCGAGCCTGTTACATTGGAAAAGGAGGAGGCCCATTCAGCCCCTCCGGCCTGTGACACAGGAACAGGAGGATGCCCATTCAGCCCCTCCGGCCTGTGACACAGGAACAGGAGGATGCCCATTCAGCCCCTCATGCCTGTTACACAGGAACAGGAGGAGACCCATTCAGCCCCTCGAGCCTGTTACACAGGAATAGGAGAAGGCCCATTCTGCCTCTCGAGCCTGATATAAAGGAACAGAAAGAGGCCCATTCAACCCCTCAAATCTGTTTTCATTAACAAGGGGCCCATTCAGCCACTCGAGCCTTGCACACGAACAGGCAGAGGCCCAATCAGCACCTCGAGCCTTTTACATAGAAACAGGAGGAGGCCCATACAGCCCCTCAAATCTGTTTTCATTAACAAGGGGCCCATTCATTAATTCGAACCTGACATAGAAACAGGAGGAGGCCCATTCAGCCCCTCGAGCCTGTTACACAGGAACAGGATGTGGTCCATTCAGCCCCTCCGGCCTGTGACAAAGGAACAGGAGGAGGCCCATTCAGCCCCTCATGCCTGTGACACAGGAACAGGAGGAGGCCCATTCTGCCCCTCGGGCCTGTTATACAGGAACAGGAGGAGACCCATTCAGCCCCTCGGGCCTGTTACACAGGAACAGGAGGATGCCCATTCAGCCCCTCGAGCCTGTTGCACAGGAACAGGAGGAGGCCCATTCAGCCCCTTGAGCCTGTTCCACAGGAACAGGAGGAGACCCATTCAGCCCCTCGTGCCTGTTACACAGGAACAGGAGGAGACCCATTCAGCCCCTGGAGCCTGTTCCACAGGAACAGGAGGAGACCCATTCAGCCCCTGGAGCCTGTTCCACAGGAACAGGAGGAGACCCATTCAGCCCCGCGAGACTGTTACACAGGAACAGGAAGAGACCCATTCAGCTCCTCGAGCATGTTCCATAGGAACAGGAGGATGCCCATTCAGCCCCTCGAGCTTGTGACACTGGAACAGGAGGAGACACATTCCACCCCTCGAGCCTGTTACACGGGAACAGGAGGGAGACCCATTCGGCCCCTTGAGCTTGTTCGACAGGAACAGGAGGGAGGCCCATTCAGCCCCTCGAGCCTGTTACACAGGAACAGGAAAAGGCCCATTCAGCCACTCAAATCTGTTTTCATTAACAAGGGGCCCATTCAGCCATTCGAGCCTTACACAGGAACAGGAGGATGCCCATTCAGCCCCTTGCGCCTGTTGCACAGCAACATGAGGTGGCCCATACAGCCCCTTGAGCCTGTTACACAGGAACAGGAAGAGGCCCATTCAGCCCCCCGGGCCAGTGACACAGGAGCAGGAGGAGGCCCATTCAGCCTCTCGAGCCTGTTACGCAGCAACAGGAGGTGGCCCATACAGCCCCTTCAGCCTGTTACACAGGAACAGGAGGAGGCCCATTCAGCCCCCCAGGCCAGTGACACAGGAGCAGGAGGAGGCCCATTCAGCCTCTCGAGCCTGTTACACAGGAATAGGAGGAGGCCCATTCAGCCCCTTGAGCCTGTTGCACAGGAACAGGAGGATGCCCATTCAGCCCCTCGATCCTGTTGCACAGCATCAGGATGTGGCCCATACAGCCCCTCGAGCCTGTTACACAGGAACAGGAGGAGGCCCATTCAGCCCCCCGGGCCAGTTACACAGGAACAGGAGGAGGCCCATTCAGCCTCTCGAGCCTGTTACACAGGAACAGGAGGAGACCCATTCAGCCCCTTGAGCCTGTTGCACAGGAACAGGAGGAGGCCCATTCTGCTCCTCGAGTCTGTTACACAGAAACAAGAAGAGGCCCATTCAGCCCCTTGAGCCTGTTACACAGGAACAGGAGGAGGCTCAATCAGCCCCTCGAGCCTGTTACACAGAAACAGGAGGCCCATTCAGCCCCACGAGCCTGTTACACAGGAACAGGAGGAGGCCGATTCTGCCCCTCGAGCCTGTTACACAGGAACAAGAGGAGGCCCATTCAGCCCCACGAGCCTGTTACACAGGAACAGGAGGAGGCCGATTCTGCCCCTCGAGCCTGTTACACAGGAACAGGAGGAGGCCCATTCAGCCTCTCGAGCATTTTACACAGGAAGAGGAGGAGGCCCATTCAGCCCCTTGAGTCTGTTACACAGGAACAGGAGGAGGCCCAGTCAGCCCCTCGAGCCGGTTACACAGGAACAGGATGCCCATTCAGCCCCTCGAGCCTGTTACGCAGGAACAAGAGGAGGCCCATTCAGCCCCTCGAGCCTGTTACACAGGAACAGGTGGAGTGCCATTCAGCCCCTCGAGCCTGTGACACAGGAATAGGAGAAGGCCCATTCTGCCTCTCGAGCCTGTTACACAGCAACAGGAGGTGGCCCATACAGCCCCTTGAGCCTGTTACACAGGAACAGGAGGAGGCCCATTCAGCCCCCCGGGCCAGTGACACAGGAGCAGGAGGAGGCCCATTCAGCCTCTCGAGCCTGTTACACAGGAACAGGAGGAGGCCCATTCAGCCCCTTGAGCCTGTTGCACAGGAACAGGAGGAGGCCCATTCTGCTCCTCGAGCCTGTTACACAGGAACAAGAAGAGGCCCATTCAGCCCCTTGAGCCTGTTACACAGGAACAAGAGGAGGCCCAATCAGCCCCTCGAGCCTGTTGCACAGAAACAGGAGGCCCATTTAGCCCCACGAGCCTGTTACACAGTAACAGGAGGAGGCCGATTCTGCCCCTCGAGCCTGTTACACAGGAACAAGAGGAGGCCCATTCAGCCCCACGAGCCTGTTACACAGCAACAGGCGGTGTCCTATACAGCCCCTCGAGCCTGTTACACAGGAACAGGAGGAGGCCCATTCAGCCTCTCGAGCCTGTTACACAGGAACAGGAGGAGGCCCAATCAGCCCCTCGAGCATTTTACACAGGAACAGGAGGAGGCCCATTCAGCCCCTCGAGCCTGTTACACAGGAACAGGAGGAGACCCATTCAGCCTCTCGAGCCTGTTACACAGGAACAGGATTAGACCCATTCAGCTCCTCGAGCATGTTCCGTATGAACAGGAGGAGGCCCATTCAGCCCCTCGAGCCTGTTACTCAGGAACAGAAGGAGGCACATTCAGCCCCTCGAGACGGTTACACAGGAACAGGAGGAGGCCCATTCTGCTCCTCGAGCCTGTTACACAGGAACAGGAGGAGGCCCATTCGGCCTCTCGAGCTTGTGACACAGGAACAGGAGGAGACACATTCCACCCCTCGAGCCAGTTATACAGGAACAGGAGGGAGACCCATTCGGCCCCTTGAGCCTGTTAGACAGGAACAGGAGGGAGACCCATTCATCCCCTCGAACCTGTTATACAGGAACAGGAGGATGCCCATTCTGCCACTCGAGCCTGATATACAGGAACAGGAGGAGGCCCATTCAGCCCCTCAAGCCTGTTACACAGGGACAGGTGGAGGCCCACTCAGCCCCTCGAGCCTGTTACATTGGAAAAGGAGGAGGCCCATTCAGCCCCTCCGGCCTGTGACACAGGAACAGGAGGATGCCCATTCAGCCCCTCCGGCCTGTGACGCAGGAACAGGAGGATGCCCATTCAGCCCCTCATGCCTGTTACACAGGAACAGGAGGAGACCCATTCAGCCCCTCGAGCCTGTTACACAGGAATAGGAGAAGGCCCAATCAGCACCTCGAGCCTTTTACACAGGAACATGAGGAGGCCCATTCAGCACCTCAAATCTGTTTTCGTTAACAAGGGGCCCATTCAGCCCCTCGAGCCTGTTCCACAGGAATAGGAGGTGACCCATTCGGCCCCTCGAGCCTGTTACACAGGAACAGGAGGAGACCCATTCAGCCCCTCAAGACTGTTAGACAGGAACAGAAGGAGGCCCATTCGGCCCCTCGAGCTTGTGACACAGGAACAGGAGGAGACACATTCCACCCCTCGAGCCTGTTACACGGGAACAGGAGGGAGACCCATTCAGCCCCTCGAGCTAGTTATTCAGGAACAGGAGGGAGACCCATTCGGCCCCTTGAGCCTGTTAGACAGGAACAGGAGGGAGACCCATTCATCCCCTCGAACCTGTTACACAAGAACAGGAGGAGGCCCATTCTGCCACTCTAGCCTGATATACAGAAACAGGAGCAGGCCCATTCAGCCCCTCGATCCTGTTACACAGGAACAGGAGGAGGCCCATACAGCCCCTCAAATCTGTTTTCATTAACAAGGGGCCCATTCATTAATTCGAACCTGACATAGAAACAGGAGGAGGCCCATTCAGCCCCTCGAGCCTGTTACACAGGAACAGGAGGAGGCCCATTCAGCCCCTCCGGCCTGTGACAAAGGAACAGGAGGAGGCCCATTCAGCCCCTCATGCCTGTGACTACAGGAACAGGAGGAGGCCCATTCTGCCCCTCGGGCCTGTTATACAGGAACAGGAGGAGACCCATTCAGCCCCTCGGACTGTTACACAGGAACAGGAGGAGGCCCATTCAGCCCCTCGAGCCTGTTACACAGGAACAGGAGGAGGCCCATTCAGCCCCTCGAGCCTGTTGCACAGGAACAGGAGGAGGCCCATTCAGCCCCTCGAGCCTGTTACACAGTAACAGGAGGAGACCCATTCAGCCCCTGAAGCCTGTTCCACAGGAACAGGAGGAGGTCCATTCAGCCCCTCGAGACTGTTACACAGGAACAGGAGGAGTCCCATTCAGCCCCTCGAGCTTGTGACACAGGAACAGGAGGAGACACATTCCACCCCTCGAGCCTGTTACACGGGAATAGGAGGGAGACCCATTCGGCCCCTTGAGCTTGTTCGACAGGAACAGGAGGGAGGCCCATTCAGCCCCTCGAGTCTGTTACACAGGAACAGGAAAAGGCCCATTCAGCCACTCAAATCTGTTTTCATTAACAAGGGGCCCATTCAGCCATTCGAGCCTGTTAAACAGGAACAGGAAGAGGCCCATTCAGCCCCTCAAATCTGTTTTCATTAACAAGGGGCCCATTCAGCCATTCGAGCCTTACACAGGAACAGGAGGATGCCCATTCAGCCCCTTGCGCCTGTTGCACAGCAACATGAGGTGGCCCATACAGCCCCTTGAGCCTGTTACACAGGAACAGGAAGAGGCCCATTCAGCCCCCCGGGTCAGTGACACAGGAGCAGGAGGAGGCCCATTCAGCCTCTCGAGCCTGTTACGCAGCAACAGGAGGTGGCCCATACAGCCCCTTCAGCCTGTTACACAGGAACAGGAGGAGGCCCATTCAGCCCCCCAGGCCAGTGACACAGGAGCAGGAGGAGGCCCATTCAGCCTCTCGAGCCTGTTACACAGGAACAGGAGGAGACCCATTCAGCCCCTTGAGCCTGTTGCACAGGAACAGGAGGAGGCCCATTCTGCTCCTCGAGCCTGTTACACAGAAACAAGAAGAGGCCCATTCAGCCCCTTGAGCCTGTTACACAGGAACAGGAGGAGGCCCAGTCAGCCCCTCGAGCCGGTTACACTGGAACAGGATGCCCATTCAGCCCCTCGAGCCTGTTACGCAGGAACAAGAGGAGGCCCATTCAGCCCCTCGAGCCTGTTACACAGGAACAGGTGGAGTGCCATTCAGCCCCTTGAGCATGTGACACAGGAATAGGAGAAGGCCCATTCTGCCTCTCGAGCCTGTTACACAGCAACAGGAGGTGGCCCATACAGCCCCTTGAGCCTGTTACACAGGAACAGGAGGAGGCCCATTCAGCCCCCCGGGCCAGTGACACAGGAGCAGGAGGAGGCCCATTCAGCCTCTCGAGCCTGTTACACAGGAACAGGAGGAGGCCCATTCAGCCCCTTGAGCCTGTTGCACAGGAACAGGAGGAGGCCCATTCTGCTCCTCGAGCTGTTACACAGGAACAAGAAGAGGCGCATTCAGCCACTTGAGCCTGTTACACAGGAACAGGAGGAGGCCCAATCAGCCCCTCGAGCCTGTTACACAGAAACAGGAGGAGGCCCATTTAGCCCCACGAGCCTGTTACACAGTAACAGGAGGAGGCCGATTCTGCCCCTCGAGCCTGTTACACAGGAACAAGAGGAGGCCCATTCAGCCCCACGAGCCTGTTACACAGCAACAGGCGGTGTCCCATACAGCCCCTCGAGCCTGTTACACAGGAACAGGAGGAGGCCCATTCAGCCTCTCGAGCCTGTTACAAAGGAACAGGAGGAGGCCCAATCAGCCCCTCGAGCATTTTACACAGGAACAGGAGGAGGCCTATTCAGCCCCTCGAGCCTGTTACACAGGAACAGGATTAGACCCATTCAGCCCCTCGAGCATGTTCCGTATGAACAGGAGGAGGCCCATTCAGCCCCTCGAGCCTGTTACTCAGGAACAGAAGGAGGCACATTCAGCCCCTCGAGACGGTTACACAGGAACAGGAGGAGGCCCATTCTGCTCCTCGAGCCTGTTACACAGGAACAGGAGGAGGCCCATTCGGCCTCTCGAGCTTGTGACACAGGAACAGGAGGAGACACATTCCACCCCTCGAGCCAGTTATACAGGAACAGGAGGGAGACCCATTCAGCCCCTTGAGCCTGTTAGACAGGAACAGGAGGGAGACCCATTCATCCCCTCGAACCTGTTACACAGCAACAGGAGGATGCCCATTCTGCCACTCGAGCCTGATATACAGGAACAGGAGGAGGCCGATTCAGCCCCTCAAGCCTGTTACACAGGGACAGGTGGAGGCCCATTCAGCCCCTCGAGCCTGTTACATTGGAAAAGGAGGAGGCCCATTCAGCCCCTCCGGCCTGTGACACAGGAACAGGAGGATGCCCATTCAGCCCCTCCGGCCTGTGACACAGGAACAGGAGGATGCCCATTCAGCCCCTCATGCCTGTTACACAGGAACAGGAGGAGACCCATTCAGCCCCTCGAGCCTGTTACACAGGAATAGGAGAAGGCCCATTCTGCCTCTCGAGCCTGATATAAAGGAACAGGAAGAGGCCCATTCAACCCCTCAAATCTGTTTTCATTAACAAGGGGCCCATTCAGCCACTCGAGCCTTGCACACGAACAGGCGGAGGCCCAATCAGCACCTCGAGCCTTTTACACAGGAACATGAGGAGGCCCATTCAGCACCTCAAATCTGTTTTCGTTAACAAGGGGCCCATTCAGCCCCTCGAGCCTGTTCCACAGGAATAGGAGGTGACCCATTCGGCCCCTCGAGCCTGTTACACAGGAACAGGAGGAGACCCATTCAGCCCCTCAAGACTGTTAGACAGGAACAGAAGGAGGCCCATTCGGCCCCTCGAGCTTGTGACACAGGAACAGGAGGAGACACATTCCACCCCTCGAGCCTGTTACACGGGAACAGGAGGGAGACCCATTCAGCCCCTCGAGCTAGTTATTCAGGAACAGGAGGGAGACCCATTCGGCCCCTTGAGCCTGTTAGACAGGAACAGGAGGGAGACCCATTCATCCCCTCGAACCTGTTACACAAGAACAGGAGGAGGCCCATTCTGCCACTCTAGCCTGATATACAGAAACAGGAGCAGGCCCATTCAGCCCCTCGATCCTGTTACACAGGAACAGGAGGAGGCCCATACAGCCCCTCAAATCTGTTTTCATTAACAAGGGGCCCATTCATTCATTCGAACCTGACATAGAAACAGGAGGAGGCCCATTCAGCCCCTCCGGCCTGTGACAAAGGAACAGGAGGATGCCCATTCAGCCCCTCGAGCCTGTTACACAGGAACAGGAGGAGGCCCATTCAGCCCCTCCGGCCTGTGACAAAGGAACAGGAGGAGGCCCATTCAGCCCCTCATGCCTGTGACACAGGAACAGGAGGATGCCCATTCTGCCCACTCGGGCCTGTTATACAGGAACAGGAGGAGACCCATTCAGCCCCTCGGGCCTGTTACACAGGAACAGGAGGATGCCCATTCAGCCCCTCGAGCCTGTTGCACAGGAACAGGAGGAGGCCCATTCTGCCCCTCAGGCCTGTTACACAGGAACAGGAGGAGGCCCATTCAGCCCCTTGAGCCTGTTCCACAGGAACAGGAGGAGACCCATTCAGCCCCTCGTGCCTGTTACACAGGAACAGGAGGAGACCCATTCAGCCCCTGGAGCCTGTTCCACAGGAACAGGAGGAGACCCATTCAGCCCCTCGAGCCTGTTACACAGGAACAGGAGGAGACCCATTCAGCCCCTCGAGACTGTTACACAGGAACAGGAGGAGACCCATTCAGCTCCTCGAGCATGTTCCATAGGAACAGGAGGAGGCCCATTCAGCCCCTCGAGCTTGTGACACAGGAACAGGAGGAGACACATTCCACCCCTCGAGCCTGTTACACGGGAACAGGAGGGAGACCCATTCGGCCCCTTGAGCTTGTTCGACAGGAACAGGAGGGAGACCCATTCAGCCCCTCGAGCCTGTTACACAGGAACAGGAAAAGGCCCATTCAGCCACTCAAATCTGTTTTCATTAACAAGGGGCCCATTCAGCCCCTCGAGCCTGTTAAACAGGAACACGAAGAGGACCATTCAGCCCCTCAAATCTGTTTTCATTAACAAGGGGCCCATTCAGCCATTCGAGCCTTACACAGGAACAGGAGGATGCCCATTCAGCCCCTCGAGCCTGTTACATTGGAAAAGGAGGAGGCCCATTCAGCCCCTCCGGCCTGTGACACAGGAACAGGAGGATGCCCATTCAGCCCCTCCGGCCTGTGACACAGGAACAGGAGGATGCCCATTCAGCCCCTCATGCCTGTTACACAGGAACAGGAGGAGACCCATTCAGCCCCTCGAGCCTGTTACACAGGAATAGGAGAAGGCCCATTCTGCCTCTCGAGCCTGATATAAAGGAACAGGAAGAGGCCCATTCAACCCCTCAAATCTGTTTTCATTAACAAGGGGCCCATTCAGCCACTCGAGCCTTGCACACGAACAGGCGGAGGCCCAATCAGCACCTCGAGCCTTTTACACAGGAACATGAGGAGGCCCATTCAGCACCTCAAATCTGTTTTCGTTAACAAGGGGCCCATTCAGCCCCTCGAGCCTGTTCCACAGGAATAGGAGGTGACCCATTCGGCCCCTCGAGCCTGTTACACAGGAACAGGAGGAGACCCATTAAGCCCCTCAAGACTGTTAGACAGGAACAGAAGGAGGCCCATTCGGCCCCTCGAGCTTGTGACGCAGGAACAGGGGGAGACACATTCCACCCCTCGAGCCTGTTACACGGGAACAGGAGGGAGACCCATTCAGCCCCTCGAGCTAGTTATTCAGGAACAGGAGGGAGACCCATTCGGCCCCTTGAGCCTGTTAGACAGGAACAGGAGGGAGACCCATTCATCCCCTCGAACCTGTTACACAAGAACAGGAGGAGGCCCATTCTGCCACTCTAGCCTGATATACAGAAACAGGAGCAGGCCCATTCAGCCCCTCGATCCTGTTACACAGAAACAGGAGGAGGCCCATACAGCCCCTCAAATCTGTTTTCATTAACAAGGGGCCCATTCATTCTTTCGAACCTGACATAGAAACAGGAGGAGGCCCATTCTGCCCCTCGAGCCTGTTACACAGGAACAGGAGGAGGCCCATTCAGCCCCTCCGGCCTGTGACAAAGGAACAGGAGGAGGCCCATTCAGCCCCTCATGCCTGTGACACAGGAACAGGAGGAGGCCCATTCTGCCCCTCGAGCCTGTTATACAGGAACAAGAGGAGACCCATTCAGCCCCTCGGGCCTGTTACACAGGAACAGGAGGATGCCCATTCAGCCCCTCGAGCCTGTTGCACAGGAACAGGAGGAGGCCCATTCTGCCCCTCAGGCCTGTTACACAGGAACAGGAGGAGGCCCATTCAGCCCCTTGAGCCTGTTCCACAGGAACAGGAGGAGACCCATTCAGCCCCTCGTGCCTGTTACACAGGAACAGGAGGAGATCCATTCAGCCCCTCATGCCTGTTACACAGGAACAGGAGGAGACCCATTCAGCCCCTGGAGCCTGTTCCACAGGAACAGGAGGAGACCCATTCAGCCCCTGGAGCCTGTTCCACAGGAACAGGAGGAGATCCATTCAGCCCCTCGAGACTGTTACACAGGAACAGGAGGAGACCCATTCAGCTCCTCGAGCATGTTCCATAGGAACAGGAGGAGGCCCATTCAGCCCCTCGAGCTTGTGACACAGGAACAGGAGGAGACACATTCCACCCCTCGAGCCTGTTACACAGGAACAGGAGGGAGACCCATTCGGCCCCTTGAGCTTGTTCGACAGGAACAGGAGGGAGGCCCATTCAGCCCCTCGAGCCTGTTACACAGGAACAGGAAAAGGCCCATTCAGCCACTCAAATCTGTTTTCATTAACAAGGGGCCCATTCAGCCCCTCGAGCCTGTTAAACAGGAACAGGAAGAGGCCCATTCAGCCCCTCAAATCTGTTTTCTTTAACAAGGGGCCCATTCAGCCATTCGAGCCTTACACAGGAACAGGAGGATGCCCATTCAGCCCCTTGCGCCTGTTGCACAGCAACATGAGGTGGCGCATACAGCCCCTTGAGCCTGTTACACAGGAACAGGAAGAGGCCCATTCAGCCCCCCGGGCCAGTGACACAGGAGCAGGAGGAGGCCCATTCAGCCTCTCGAGCCTGTTACGCAGCAACAGGAGGTGGCCCATACAGCCCCTTCAGCCTGTTACACAGGAACAGGAGGAGGCCCATTCAGCCCCCCAGGCCAGTGACACAAGAGCAGGAGGAGGCCCATTCAGCCTCTCGAGCCTGTTACACAGGAATAGGAGGAGGCCCATTCAGCCCCTTGAGCCTGTTGCACAGGAACAGGAGGATGCCCATTCTGCTCCTCGAGCCTGTTACACAGAAACAAGGAGAGGCCCATTCAGCCCCTTGAGCCTGTTACACAGGAACAGGAGGAGGCTCAATCAGCCCCTCGAGCCTGTTACACAGAAACAGGAGGCCCATTCAGCCCCACGAGCCTGTTACACAGGAACAGGAGGAGGCCGATTCTGCCCCTCGAGCCTGTTACACAGGAACAGGAGGAGGCCCATTCAGCCCCTCGAGCCTGTTACACAGGAACAGGAGGAGGCCCATTCAGCCTCTCGAGCCTGTTACACAGGAACACGAGGAGGCCCAATCAGCCCCTCGAGCATTTTACACAGGAACAGGAGGAGGCCCATTCAGCCCCTTGAGCCTGTTACACAGGAACAGGAGGAAGCCCAGTCAGCCTCTCGAGCCGGTTACACAGGAGGATGCCCATTCAGCCCCTCGAGCCTGTTACGCAGGAACAAGAGGAGGCCCATTCAAGCCCTCGAGCCTGTTACACAGGAACAGGTGGAGTGCCATTCAGCCCCTCGAGCCTGTGACACAGGAATAGGAGAAGGCCCATTCTGCCTCTCGAGCCTGTTACACAGCAACAGGAGGTGGCGCATACAGCCCCTTGAGCCTGTTACACAGGAACAGGAGGAGGCCCATTCAGCCCCGCGGGCCAGTGACACAGGAGCAGGAGGAGGCCCATTCAGCCTCTCGAGCCTGTTACACAGGAACAGGAGGAGGCCCATTCAGCCCCTTGAGCATGTTGCACAGGAACAGGAGGAGGCCCATTCTGCCCCTCAGGCCTGTTACACAGGAACAGGAGGAGATCCATTCAGCCCCTCGAGCCTGTTCCATAGGAACAGGAGGATGCCCATTCAGCCGCTCGAGCCTGTTAGACAGCTTCAGGACGTGGCCCATACAGCCCCTTGAGCCTGTTACACAGGAACAGGAGGAGGCCCATTCAGCCCCCCGGGCCAGTGACACAGGAGCAGGAGGAGGCCCATTCAGCCTCTCGAGCCTGTTACACAGGAACAGGAGGAGGCCCATTCAGCCCCTTGAGCCTGTTGCACAGGAACAGGAGGAGGCCCATTCTGCCCCTCAGGCCTGTTACACAGGAACAGGAGGAGGCCCATTCAGCCCCTCGAGACTTTTACACAGGAACAGGAGGAGACCCATTCAGCTCCTCGAGCATGTTCCATAGGAACAGGAGGAGGCCCATTCAGCCCCTCGAGCTTGTGACACAGGAACAGGAGGAGACACATTCCACCCCTCGAGCCTGTTACACAGGAACAGGAGGGAGACCCATTCGGCCCCTTGAGCTTGTTAGACAGGAACAGGAAAAGGCCCATTCAGCCCCTCAAATCTGTTTTCATTAATAAGGGGCCCATTCAGCCACTCGAGCCTGTTAAACAGGAACAGGAAGAGGCCCATTCAGCCCCTCAAATCTGTTTTCATGAACAAGGGGCCCATTCAGCCATTCGAGCCTTACACAGGAACAGGAGGATGCCCATTCAGCCCCTCGAGCCTGTTACACAGCAACATGAGGTGGCCCATACAGCCCCTTGAGCCTGTTACACAGGAACAGGAGGAGGACCATTCAGCCACCCGGGCCAGTGACACAGGATCAGGAGGAGGCCCATTCAGCCTCTCGAGCCTGTTACACAGGAACAGGAGGAGGCCCATTCAGCCCCTTGAGCCTGTTGCACAGGAACAGGAAAAGGCCCATTCAGCCCCTCAATTTGTTTTCATTAACAAGGGGCCCATTCAGCCCCTCGAGGCTGTTAAACAGGAACAGGAAGAGGCCCATTCAGTCCCTCAAATCTGTTTTCTTTAACAAGGGGCCCATTCAGCCCCTCGAGCCTGTTAAACAGGAACAGGAAGAGGCCCATTCAGCCCCTCAATCTGTTTTCATTAACAAGGGGACCATTCAGCCATTCGAGCCTTACACAGGAACAGGAGGATGCCCATTCAGCCCCTCGCGCCTGTTACACAGCAACATGAGGTGGCCCATACCGCCCCTTGAGCCTGTTACACAGGAACAGGAGGAGGCCCATTCAGCCCCTCGAGCCTGTTACACAGGAACAGGAGGAGGCCCATTCAGCCCCCCGGGCCAGTGACACAGGAGCAGGAGGAGGCCCATTCAGCCTCTCGAGCCTGTTACGCAGCAACAGGAGGTGGCCCATTCAGCCCCCCGGGCCAGTGACACAGGAGCAGGTGGAGGCCCATTCAGCCTCTCGAGCCTGTTACACAGGAACAGGAGGAGGCCCAATCAGCCCCTTGAGCCTGTTGCACAGGAACAGGAGGAGGCCCATTCAGCCCCTCGAGCCTGTTACACAGCATCAGGACGTGGCCCATACAGCCCCTCGAGCCTGTTACACAGGAACAGGAGGAGGCCCATTCAGTCCCCCGGGCCAGTTACACAGGAACAGGAGGAGGCCCATTCAGCCCCTTGAGCGTGTTGCACAGGAACAGGAGGAGGCCCATTCTGCCCCTCGAGCCTGTTACACAGGAACAAGAGGAGGCCCATTCAGCCCCTTGAGCCTATTACACAGGAACAGGAGGAGGCCCAATCAGCCCCTCGAGCCTGTTACACAGAAACAGGAGGCCCATTCAGCCCCACGAGCCTGTTACACAGGAACAGGAGGAGGACGATTCTGCCCCTCGAGCCTGTTACACAGGAACAAGAGGAGGCCCATTCAGCCCCACGAGCCTGTTACACAGCAACAGGCGGTGTCCCATACAGCCCCTCGAGCCTGTTACACAGGAACAGGAGGAGGCCCATTCAGCCTCTCGAGCCTGTTACACAGGAATAGGAGGAGGCCCAATTAGCCCCTCGAGCATTTTACACAGGAACAGGAGGAGGCCCATTCAGCCCCTTGAGCCTGTTACACAGGAACAGGAGGAGGCCCAGTCTGCCCCTCGAGCCAGTTACACAGGAACAGGATGCCCATTCAGCCCCTCAAGCCTGTTACGCAGGAACAAGAGGAGGCCCATTCAGCCCTTTGAGCCTGTTGCACAGGAACAGGAGGAGGCCCATTCTGCCCCTCAGGCCTGTTACACAGGAACAGGAGGAGGCCCATTCAGCCCTTTGAGCCTGTTGCACAGGAACAGGAGGAGGCCCATTCTGCCCCTCAGGCCTGTTACACAGGAACAGGAGGAGACCCATTCAGCCCCTCGAGCCTGTTCCATAGGAACAGGAGGATGCCCATTCAGCCCCTCGAGCCTGTTAGACAGCATCAGGACGTGGCCCATACAGCCCCTCGAGCCTGTTACACAGGAACAGGAGGATGCCCATTCAGCCCCCCGGGCCAGTTACACAGGAACAGGAGGAGGCCCATTCAGCCGCTCGAGCCTGTTACACAGGAACAGGAGGAGACCCATTCAGCCCCTTGAGCCTGTTGCACAGGAACAGGAGAAGGCCCATTCTGCCCCTCGAGCCTGTTACACAGGAACAAGAGGTGGCCCATTCAGCCCCTTGAGCCTTTTACACAGGAACAGGAGGAGGCCCATTCAGCCCCTCGAGCCTGTTACACAGCAACAGGAGGAGGCCGATTCTGCCCCTCGAGCCTGTTACACAGGAACAAGAGGAGGCCCATTCAGCCCCACGAGCCTGTTACACAGCAACAGGCGGTGTCCCATACAGCCCCTCGAGCCTGTTACACAGGAACAGGAGGAGGCCCATTCAGCCTCTCGAGCCTGTTACACAGGAATAGGAGGAGGCCCAATCAGCCCCTCGAGCATTTTACACAGGAACAGGAGGAGGCCCATTCAGCCCCTTGAGCCTGTTACACAGGAATAGGAGGAGGCCCAATCTGTCCCTCGAGCCGGTTACACAGGAACAGGATGCCCATTCAGCCCCTCGAGCCTGTTACGCAGGAAGAAGAGGAGGCCCATTCGGCCCCTCGAGCCTGTTACACAGGAACAGGTGGAGTGCCATTCAGCCTCTCGAGCCTGTTACACAGGAATACGAGAAGGCCCATTCTGCCTCTCGAGCCTGATATAAAGGAACAGGAAGAGGCCCATACAACCCCTCAAATCTGTTTTCATGAACAAGTGGCCCATTCAGCCACTCGAGCCTTGCACATGAACAGGAGGAGGCCCAATCAGCCCTCGAGCCTTTTACACAGGAACAGGAGGAGGCCCATTCGGCCCCTCGAGCCTGTTATACAGGAACAGGAGGGAGACCCATTCAGCCCCTCGAGCCTGTTACACAGGAACAGGAGGAGGCCGATTCAGCCCCTCAAATCTGTTTCTATTAACAAGGGGCCCACTCAGCCACTCGAGCCTTACACACGAACAGGAGGAGGCCCATTCAGCCGCTCGAGCCTGTTACACAGGTGTAGGAGGAGAACCATTCAGCCCCTCGAGCCTGTTACACAGGAACAGGAGGAGGCCCATTCTGCCCCTCAGGCCTGTTACACAGGAACAGGAGGAGACCCATTCAGCCCCTCGAGCCTGTTACACAGGAACAGGAGGAGGCCCATTCAGCCCCTCGAGAGTGTTACACAGGAACAGGAGGAGACCCATTCAGCTCCTCGAGCATGTGCCATCGGAACAGGTGGAGGCCCATTCAGCCCCTCGAGCTTGTGACACAGGAACAGGAGGAGACACATTCCACCCCTCGAGCCTGTTACACGGGAACAGGAGGGAGACCCATTCGGCCCCTTGAGCTTGTTAGACAGGAACAGGAGGGAGGCGCATTCAGCCCCTCGAGCCTGTTACACAGGAACAGGAAAAGGCCCATTCAGCCCCTCATATCTGTTTTCATGAACAAGGGGCCCATTCAGCCCCTCGAGACTGTTAAACAGGAACAGGAAGAGGCCCATTCAGCCCCTCAAATCTGTTTTCTTTAACAAGGGGCCCATTCAGCCATTCGAGCCTGACACAGGAACAGGAGGATGCCCATTCAGCCCCTCGAGCCTGTTACACAGCAACTGGAGGTGGCCCACACAGCTCCTTGAGCCTGTTACACAGGAACAGGAGGAGGCCCATTCAGCCCCCCGGGCCAGTGACACAGGAGCAGAAGGAGGCCCATTCAGCCTCTCGAGCCTGTTCCACAGGAACAGGAGGAGGCCCATTCAGCCTCTCGAGCCTGTTACACAGGAACAGGAGGACGCCCATTCAGCCCCTCGAGCCTGTTAGACAGCATCAGGTCGTGGCCCATACAGCCCCTCGAGCCTGTTACACAGGAACAGGAGGAGGCCCATTCAGCCCCTCGAGCCTGTTAAACAGGAACAGGAAGAGGCCCATTCAGCCCCTCAAATCTGTTTTCATTAACAAGGGGCCCATTCAGCCATTCGAGCCTTACACAGGAACAGGAGGATGCCCATACAGCCCCTTGAGCCTGTTGCACAGGAACAGGAGCAGACCCATTCAGCCCCTCGAGCCTGTTACACAGGAACAGGAGGAGACCCATTCAGCTCCTCGAGCATGTTCCATAGGAACAGGAGGAGGCCCATTCAGCCCCTCGAGCCTGTTACACAGGAACAGGAGGAGACCCATTCAGCCCCTCGAGTCTGTTACACAGCAACAGGAGCAGACCCATTCAGCCCCTCGAGCCTGTTACACGGGAACAGGAGGGAGACCCATTCGGCCCCTTGAGCTTGTTAGACAGGAACAGGAGGGAGGCCCATTCAGCCCCTCGAGCCTGTTACACAGGAACAGGAAAAGGCCCATTCAGCCCCTCATATCTGTTTTCATGAACAAGGGGCCCATTCAGCCCTTCGAGACTGTTAAACAGGAACAGGAAGAGGCCCATTCAGCCCCTCAAATCTGTTTTCTTTAACAAGGGGCCCATTCAGCCATTCGAGCCTGACACAGGAACAGGAGGATGCCCATTCAGCCCCTCGAGCCTGTTACACAGCAACTGGAGGTGGCCCACACAGCTCCTTGAGCCTGTTACACAGGAACAGGAGGAGGCCCATTCAGCCCCCCGGGGCAGTGACACAGGAGCAGAAGGAGGCCCATTCAGCCTCTCGAGCCTGTTCCAGAGGAACAGGAGGAGGCCCATTCAGCCTCTCGAGCCTGTTACACAGGAACAGGAGGATGCCCATTCAGCCCCTCGAGCCTGTTAGACAGCATCAGGACGTGGCCCATACAGCCCCTCGAGCCTGTTACACAGGAACAGGAGGAGGCCCATTCAGCCCCTCGAGCCAGTTACACAGGAACAGGAGGAGACACATTCCACCCCTCGAGCCTGTTACACGGGAACAGGAGGGAGACCCATTCGGCCCCTTGAGCTTGTTAGACAGGAACAGGAGGGAGACCCATTCAGCCCCTCGAGCCTGTTACACAGGAACAGGAAAAGGCCCATTCAGCCCCTCAAATCTGTTTTCATGAACAAGGGGCCCATTCAGCCCCTCGAGCCTGTTAAACAGGAACAGGAGGAGGCCCATTCAGCCCCTCAAATCTGTTTTCATTAACAAGGGGCCCATTCAGCCATTCGAGCCTTACACAGGAACAGGAGGATGCCCATTCAGCCCCTCGAGCCTGTTACACAGCAACAGGAGGTGGCCCATACAGCCCCTTGAGCCTTTTACACAGGAACAGGAGGAGGCCCATTTAGCCCCCCGGGCCAGTGACACAGGAGCAGGAGGAGGCCCATTCAGCCTCTCGAGCCTGTTACACAGGAACAGGAGGAGGCCCTTTCAGCCCCTTGAGCCTGTTGCTCAGGAACAGGAGCAGACCCATTCAGCCCCTCGAGCCTGTTACACAGGAACAGGAGGAGACCCATTCAGCCCCTCGAGACTGTTACACAGGAACAGGAGGAGACCCATTCAGCTCCTCGAGCATGTTCCATAGGAACAGCTGGAGGCCCATTCAGCCCCTCGAGCTTGTGACACAGGAACAGGAGGAGACACATTCCACCCCTCGAGCCTGTTACACGGGAACAGGAGGGAGACCCATTCGGCCCCTTGAGCTTGTTAGACAGGAACAGGAGGGAGGCCCATTCAGCCCCTCGAGCCTGTTACACAGGAACAGGAAAAGGCCCATTCAGCCCCTCAAATCTGTTTTCATGAACAAGGGGCCCATTCAGCCCCTCGAGCCTGTTAAACAGGAACAGGAAGAGGCCCATTCAGCCCCTCAAATCTGTTTTCTTTAACAAGGGGCCCATTCAGCCATTCGACCCTGACACAGGAACAGGAGGATGCCCATTCAGCCCCTCGAGCCTGTTACACAGCAACAGGAGGTGGCCCATACAGCCCCTTGAGCCTGTTACACAGGAACAGGAGGAGGCCCATTCAGCCCCCCGGGCCAGTGACACAGGAACAGGAGGAGGCCCATTCAGCCCCTTGAGCCTGTTACACAGGAACAGGAGGAGACCCATTCAGCCCCCGGGCCAGTGACACAGGAGCAGTAGGAGGCCCATTCAGCCTCTCGAGCCTGTTCCACAGGAACAGGAGGAGGCCCATTCAGCCTCTCGAGCCTGTTCCACAGGAACAGGAGGATGTCCATTCAGCCCCTCGAGCCTGTTAGACAGCATCAGGACGTGGCCCATACAGCCCCTTGAGCCTGTTACACAGGAACAGGAGGAGTCACATTCCACCCCTCGAGCCTGTTACACGGGAACAGGAGGGAGACCCATTCGGCCCCTTGAGCTTGTTAGACAGGAACAGGAGGGAGGCCATTTCAGCCCCTCGAGCCTGTTACACAGGAACAGGAAAAGGCGCATTCAGCCCCTCAAATCTGTTTTCATGAACAAGGGGCCCATTCAGCCCCTCGAGCCTGTTAAACAGGAACAGGAAGAGGCCCATTCAGCCCCTCAAATCTGTTTTCTTTAACAAGGTGCCCATTCAGCCATTCGAGCCTGACACAGGAACAGGAGGATGCCCATTCAGACCCTCGAGCCTGTTACACAGCAACAGGAGGAGGCCCATTCAGCCTCTCGAGCCTGTTACACAGGAACAGGAGGAGGCCCATTCAGCCTCTCGAGCCTGTTACACAGGAATATGAGGAGGCCCAATCAGCCCCTCGAGCATTTTACACAGGAACAGGAGGAGGCCCATTCAGCCCCTTGAGCCTGTTACACAGGAACAGGAGGAGGCCCAATCTGCCCCTCGAGCCAGTTACACAGGAACAGGATGCCCATTCAGCCCCTCGAGCCTGTTACGCAGGAACAAGAGGAGGCCCATTCAGCCCCTCGAGCATGTTACACAGGTACAGGTGGAGTGCCATTCAGCCCATCGAGCCTGTTACACAGGAATAGGAGAAGGCCCATTCTGCCTCTCGAGCCTGATATAAAGGAGCAGGAAGAGGCCCATTCAACCGCTCAAATCTGTTTTCATGAACAATGGGCCCATTCAGCCACTCGAGCCTTGCACATGAACAGGAGGAGGCCCAATCAGCCCCTCGAGCCTTTTACACAGGAACAGGAGGAGGCCCATTCGGCCCCTCGAGCCTGTTATACAGGGACAGAAGGGAGACTCATTCAGCCCCTCGAGCCTGTTACACAGGAACAGGAGGAGGCCGATTCAGCCCCTCAAATCTGTTTCTATTAACAATGGGCCCATTCAGCCACTCGAGCCTTGCACACGAACAGGAGGAGGCCCATTCAGCCCCTCGAGCCTGTTACACAGGTGCAGGAGGAGACCCATTCAGCCCCTCGAGCCTGTTACACAGGAACAGGAGGAGACCCATTCAGCCCCTCGAGACTGTTACACAGGAACAGGAGGAGTCCCATTCAGCCCCTCGGGCATGTTCCATAGGAACAGGAGGAGGCCCATTCGGCCCCTCGAGCCTGTTACTCAGGAACAGGAGGAGGTACATTCATCCCCTCGAGCCTGATATACAGGAACAGGAGGAGGCCCATTCAGACCCTCAAATCTGTTTTCATTAACAAGGGGCCCATTCAGCCATTCGAGCCTGACATAGGAACAGGAGGAGGCCCATTCAGCCCCTCGAGCCTGTTACACAGGAACAGCAGGAGGCCCATTCTGCCTCTCGGGCCTGTTACACAGGAACAGGAGGAGACCCAGTCAGCCCCTCGGGCCTGTTACACAGGAACAGGAGGAAACCCATTCAGCCCCTCGAGCCTGTTACACAGGAGCAGGAGGAGACCCATTCAGCCCCTCGAGACTGTTACACAGGGACAGGAGGAGACCCATTCAGCCCCTCGAGCATGTTCCATAGGAACAGGAGGAGGCCCATTCGGCCCCTCGAGCCTGTTAGTCAGGAACAGGAGGAGGTACATTCAGCCCCTCGAGCCCGATATACAGGAACAGGAGGAGGCCCATTCAGACCCTCAAATCTGTTTTCATTAACAAGGGGCCCATTCAGCCATTCGAGCCTGACATAGGAACAGGAGGAGGCACATTCAGCCCCTCGAGCCTGTTACACAGGAACAGCAGGAGGCCCATTCTGCCTCTCGGGCCTGTTACACAGGAACAGGAGGAGACCCAGTCAGCCCCTCGGGCCTGTTACACAGGAACAGGAGGAGACCCATTCAGCTCCTCGAGCCTGTTACACAGGAACAAGAGGAGGCCCATTCAGCCCCTTGAGCCTGTTACACAGGAACAGGAGGAGGCCCAATCTGCCCCTCGAGCCGGTTACAGAGGAACAGGATGCCCATTCAGCCCCTCGAGCCTGTTACGCAGGAACAGGAGGAGACCTATTCAGCCCCTCGAGCCTGTTACACAGGAACAGGCAAAGGCCCATTCTGCCTCTCGAGCCTGATATAAAGGAACAGGAGGAGGCCCATTCTGCCTCTCGAGCCTGATATAAAGGAACAGGAGAAGGCCCATTCAACCCCTCGACCCTGATACACAGGAAAAGGAGGAGGCCCATTCAGCCCCTCAAATCTGTTTTCATTAACAAGGGGCCCATTCAGCCACTCGAGCCTTGCACACGAACAGGAGGAGGCCCATTCAGCCCCTCGAGCCTGTTACACAGGAACAGGAGGAGGCCGATTCAGCCCCTCAAATCTGTTTTCATGAATAAGGGGCCCATTCAGCTACTCGAGCCTGTTACACAGGAACAGGAGGAGGCCCAATCAGCCCCTCGAACCTGTTACACAGGAAAAGGAGGAGGCCCAATTTGCCACTCGAACCTGTTACACAGGAACAGGAGGAGGCCCAATCAGCCCCTCGAGTCTTTTACACAGGAACAGGAGGAGGCCCATTCGGCCCCTCGAGCCTGTTATACAGGAACAGGAGGGTGACCCATTCAGCCCCTCGAACCTGTTACACAGGAACATGAGGAGGCCCATTCAGCCCCTCAAATCTGTTTTCGTTAACAAGGGTCCCATTCAGCCCCTCGAGCCTGTTCCACAGGAACAGGAGGTGACCCATTCAGCCCCTCGAGCCTGTTACACAGGAACAGGAGGAGGCCCATTCAGCCTCTCGAGCCTGTTACACAGGAACAGGAGGAGGCCCATTCAGCCTCTCAAGCCTGTTACACAGGAATATGAGGAGGCCCAATCAGCCCCTCGAGCATTTTACACAGGAACAGGAGGAGGCCCATTCAGCCCCTTGAGCCTGTTACACAGGAACAGGAGGAGGCCCAATCTGCCCCTCGAGCCAGTTACACAGGAACAGGATGCCCATTCAGCCCCTCGAGCCTGTTACGCAGGAACAAGAGGAGGCCCATTCGGCCCCTCGAGCATGTTACACAGGTACAGGTGGAGTGCCATTCAGCCCATCGAGCCTGTTACACAGGAATAGGAGAAGGCCCATTCTGCCTCTCGAGCCTGATATAAAGGAGCAGGAAGAGGCCCATTCAACCGCTCAAATCTGTTTTCATGAACAATGGGCCCATTCAGCCTCTCGAGCCTTGCACATGAACAGGAGGAGGCCTAATCAGCCCCTCGAGCCTTTTACACAGGAACAGGAGGAGGCCCATTCGGCCCCTCGAGCCTGTCATACAGGGACAGAAGGGAGACTCATTCAGCCCCTCGAGCCTGTTACACAGGAACAGGAGGAGGCCGATTCAGCCCCTCAAATCTGTTTCTATTAACAATGGGCCCATTCAGCCACTCGAGCCTTGCACACGAACAGGAGGAGGCCCATTCAGCCCCTCGAGCCTGTTACACAGGTGCAGGAGGAGACCCATTCAGCCCCTCGAGCCTGTTACACAGGAACAGGAGGAGACCCATTCAGCCCCTCGAGACTGTTACACAGGAACAGGAGGAATCCCATTCAGCCCCTCGGGCATGTTCCATAGGAACAGGAGGAGGCCCATTCGGCCCCTCGAGCCTGTTAGTCAGGAACAGGAGGAGGTACATTCAGCCCCTCGAGCCTGATATACAGGAACAGGAGGAGGCCCATTCAGACCCTCAAATCTGTTTTCATTAACAAGGGGCCCATTCAGCCATTCGAGCCTGACATAGGAACAGGAGGAGGCCCATTCAGCCCCTCGAGCCTGTTACACAGGAACAGCAGGAGGCCCATTCTGCCTCTCGGGCCTGTTACACAGGAACAGGAGGAGACCCAGTCAGCCCCTCGGGCCTGTTACACAGGAACAGGAGGAAACCCATTCAGCCCCTCGAGCCTGTTACACAGGAGCAGGAGGAGACCCATTCAGCCCCTCGAGACTGTTACACAGGGACAGGAGGAGACCCATTCAGCCCCTCGAGCATGTTCCATAGGAACAGGAGGAGGCCCATTCGGCCCCTCGAGCCTGTTAGTCAGGAACAGGAGGAGGTACATTCAGCCCCTCGAGCCCGATATACAGGAACAGGAGGAGGCCCATTCAGACCCTCAAATCTGTTTTCATTAACAAGGGGCCCATTCAGCCATTCGAGCCTGACATAGGAACAGGAGGAGGCACATTCAGCCCCTCGAGCCTGTTACACAGGAACAGCAGGAGGCCCATTCTGCCTCTCGGGCCTGTTACACAGGAACAGGAGGAGACCCAGTCAGCCCCTCGGGCCTGTTACACAGGAACAGGAGGAGACCCATTCAGCTCCTCGAGCCTGTTACACAGGAACAAGAGGAGGCCCATTCAGCCCCTTGAGCCTGTTACACAGGAACAGGAGGAGGCCCAATCTGCCCCTCGAGCCGGTTACAGAGGAACAGGATGCCCATTCAGCCCCTCGAGCCTGTTACGCAGGAACAGGAGGAGACCTATTCAGCCCCTCGAGCCTGTTACACAGGAACAGGCAAAGGCCCATTCTGCCTCTCGAGCCTGATATAAAGGAACATGAGGAGGCCCATTCTGCCTCTCGAGCCTGATATAAAGGAACAGGAGAAGGCCCATTCAACCCCTCGACCCTGATACACAGGAAAAGGAGGAGGCCCATTCAGCCCCTCAAATCTGTTTTCATTAACAAGGGGCCCATTCAGCCACTCGAGCCTTGCACACGAACAGGAGGAGGCCCATTCAGCCCCTCGAGCCTGTTACACAGGAACAGGAGGAGGCCGATTCAGCCCCTCAAATCTGTTTTCATGAATAAGGGGCCCATTCAGCCACTCGAGCCTGTTACACAGGAACAGGAGGAGGCCCAATCAGCCCCTCGAACCTGTTACACAGGAAAAGGAGGAGGCCCAATTTGCCACTCGAACCTGTTACACAGGAACAGGAGGAGGCCCAATCAGCCCCTCGAGTCTTTTACACAGGAACAGGAGGAGGCCCATTCGGCCCCTCGAGCCTGTTATACAGGAACAGGAGGGTGACCCATTCAGCCCCTCGAACCTGTTACACAGGAACATGAGGAGGCCCATTCAGCCCCTCAAATCTGTTTTCGTTAACAAGGGGCCCATTCAGCCACTCGAGCCTGTTCCACAGGAACAGGAGGTGACCCATTCAGCCTCTCGAGCCTGTTACACAGGAACAGGATTAGACCCATTCAGCCCCTCGATCATGTTCCGTATGAACAGGAGGAGGCCCATTCAGCCCCTCGAGCCTGTTACTCAGGAACAGGAGGAGGCACATTCAGCCCCTCGAGCCGGTTACACAGGAACAGGAGGAGGCCCATTCAGCCCCACGGGCCAGTGACACAGGAGCAGGAGGAGGCCCATTCAGCCCCTCAAATCTGTTTTCTTTAACAAGGGGCCCATTCAGCCATTCGAGCCTTACACAGGAACAGGAGGATGCCCATTCAGCCCCTCGAGCCTGTTACACAGCAACAGGAGGTGGCCCATACAGCCCCTTGAGCCTGTTACACAGGAACAGGAGGAGGCCCATTCAGCCCCCCGGGCCAGTGACACAGGAGCAGGAGGAGGCCCATTCAGCCTCTCGAGCCTGTTACACAGGAACAGGAGGAGGCCCATTCAGCCCCTTGAGCATGTTGCACAGGAACAGGAGGAGGCCCATTCTGCCCCTCAGGCCTGTTACACAGGAACAGGAGGAGATCCATTCAGCCCCTCGAGCCTGTTCCATAGGAACAGGAGGATGCCCATTCAGCCCCTCGAGCCTGTTAGACAGCTTCAGGACGTGGCCCATACAGCCGCTCGAGGCTGTTACACAGGAACAGGAGGAGGCCCATTCAGCCCCCCGGGCCAGTTACACAGGAACAGGAGGAGGCCCATTCAGCCCCCCGGGCCAGTTACACAGGAATAGGATGCCCATTCAGCCCCTCGAGCATTTTACACAGGAACAGGAGGAGGCCCAATAAGCCCCTCGAGCCAGTTACACAGGAACAGGAGGAGGCCCATTCAGCCCCCCGGACCAGTTACACAGGAATAGGATGCCCATTTAGCCCCTCGAGCATTTTACACAGGAACAGGAGGAGGCCCAATCAGCCCCTCAAGCCTGTTACACAGGAACAGGAGGAGGCCCAATCAGCCCCTCGAGCCAGTTACACAGGAACAGGAGGAGGCCCATTCAGCCCCTTGAGCCTGTTACACAGGAACAGGAGGAGGCCCAATCTGCCCCTCGAGCATTTTACAAAGGAACAGGAGGAGGCACATTCGGCCCCTCGAGCCTGTTACACAGCAACAGGAGGTGGCCCATACAGCCCCTTGAGCCTGTTACAGAGGAACAGGAGGAGGCCCATTCTGCCCCCCGGGCCTGTTACACAGGAACAGGAGGAGGCCCAATCTGCCCCTCGAGCCGGTTACAGAGGAACAGGATGCCCATTCAGCCCCTCGAGCCTGTTACGCAGGAACAGGAGGAGACCTATTCAGCCCCTCGAGCCTGTTACACAGGAACAGACAAAGGACCATTCTGCCTCTCGAGCCTGATATAAAGGAACAGGAGGAGGCCCATTCAACCCCTCGACCCTGATACACAGGAACAGGAGGAGTCCCATACAGCCCCTCGAGCCTGTTACACAGGAACAGGAGGAGGCCCATTCAGCCACTCGAGCCTGTTACACAGGAACAGGAGGAGGCCCAATCAGACCCTCGAACCTGTTACACAGGAACAGGAGGAGGCCCAATTAGCCACTCGAACCTGTTACACAGGAACAGGAGGAGGCCCAATCAGCCCCTCGAGTCTTTTACACAGGAACAGGAGGAGGCCCATTCGGCCCCTCGAGCCTGTTATACAGGAACAGGAGGGTGACCCATTCAGCCCCTCGAGCCTGTTACACAGGAACATGAGGAGGCCCATTCAGCCCCTCAAATCTGTTTTCGTTAACAAGGGGCCCATTCAGCCCCTCGAGCCTGTTCCACAGGAACAGGAGGTGACCCATTCAGCCCCTCGAGCCTGTTACACAGGAACAGGAGGAGACCCATTCAGCCTCTCGAGCCTGTTACACAGGAACAGGATTAGACCCATTCAGCCCCTCGAGCATATTCCGTATGAACAGGAGGAGGCCTATTCAGCCCCTCGAGCCTGTTACTCAGGAACAGGAGGAGGCCATTCAGCCCCTCGAGCCTGTTACACAGGAACAGGAGGAGACGCATTCAGCCCCTCGGGCATGTTACACAGGAACAGGAGGAGGCCCATTCTGCCTCTCGAGCCTGATATAAAGGAACAGGAGGAGGCCCATTCAACCCCTCGACCCTGATACACAGGAACAGGAGGAGTCCCATACAGCCCCTCGAGCCTGTTACACAGGAACAGGAGGAGGCCCATTCAGCCACTCGAGCCTGTTACACAGGAACAGGAGGAGGCCCAATCAGACCCTCGAACCTGTTACACAGGAACAGGAGGAGGCCCAATTAGCCACTCGAACCTGTTACACAGGAACAGGAGGAGGCCCAATCAGCCCCTCGAGTCTTTTACACAGGAACAGGAGGAGGCCCATTCGGCCCCTCGAGCCTGTTATACAGGAACAGGAGGGTGACCCATTCAGCCCCTCGAGCCTGTTACACAGGAACATGAGGAGGCCCATTCAGCCCCTCAAATCTGTTTTCGTTAACAAGGGGCCCATTCAGCCCCTCGAGCCTGTTCCACAGGAACAGGAGGTGACCCATTCAGCCCCTCGAGCCTGTTACACAGGAACAGGAGGAGACCCATTCAGCCTCTCGAGCCTGTTACACAGGAACAGGATTAGACCCATTCAGCCCCTCGAGCATATTCCGTATGAACAGGAGGAGGCCTATTCAGCCCCTCGAGCCTGTTACTCAGGAACAGGAGGAGGCCATTCAGCCCCTCGAGCCTGTTACACAGGAACAGGAGGAGACGCATTCAGCCCCTCGGGCATGTTACACAGGAACAGGAGGAGGCCATTCAGCCCCTCGAGCCTGTTACACAGGAACAGGAGGACGCCGATTCAGCCCCTCAAATCTGTTTCTATTAACAATGGGCCCATTCAGCCACTCGAGCCTGTTACACAGGAACAGGAGGAGACCCATTCAGCCCCTCAGACTGTTACACAGGAACAGGAGGAGACCCATTCAGCCCCTCGAGCCTGTTACACAGGTGCAGGAGGAAACCCATTCAGCCCCTCGAGCCTGTTACACAGGAACAGGAGGAGACCCATTCAGCCCCTCGAGCCTGTTACACAGGAACAGGAGGAGACCCATTCAGCCCCTCGAGACTGTTACACAGGAACAGGAGGAGACCCATTCAGCCCCTCGAGCATTTTACACAGGAACAGGAGGAGGCCCATTCAGCCCCTCGAGCCTGTTACACAGGAACAGGAGCAGACCCATTCAGCCCCTCGAGACTGTTACACAGGAACAGGAGGAGACCCATTCAGCTCCTCGAGCATTTTACACAGGAACAGGAGGAGGCACATTCAGCCCCTCGAGACTGTTACACAGGAACAGGAGGAGACCCATTCAGCTCCTCGAGCATGTTCCATAGGAACAGGAGGTGGGCCATTCAGCCCCTCGAGCTTGTGACACAGGAACAGGAGGAGACACATTCCACCCCTCGAGCCTGTTACACGGGAACAGGAGGGAGACCCATTCGGCCCCTTGAGCTTGTTAGACAGGAACAGGAGGGAGACCCATTCAGCCCCTCGAGCCTGTTACACAGGAACAGGAAAAGGCCCATTCAGCCCCTCAAATCTGTTTTCATGAACAAGGGGCCCATTCAGCCCCTCGAGCCTGTTAAACAGGAACAGGAAGAGGCCCATTCAGCCCCTCAAATCTGTTTTCATGAACAAGGGGCCCATTCAGCCCCTCGAGCCTGTTAAACAGGAACAGGAGGAGGCCCATTCAGCCCCTTGAGCCTGTTACACAGGAACAGGAGGAGGCCCAATCTGCTCCTCGAGCCAGTTACACAGGAACAGGATGCCCATTCAGCCCCTCGAGCCTGTTACGCTGGAACAAGAGGAGGCCCATTCGGCCCCTCGAGCCTGTTACACAGGAACAGGTGGAGTGCCATTCAGCCCCTCGAGCCTGTTACACAGGAATAGGAGAAGGCCCATTCTGCCTCTCGAGCCTGATATAAAGGAGCAGGAAGAGGCCCATTCAACCGCTCAAATCTGTTTTCATGAACAATGGGCCCATTCAGCCACTCGAGCCTTGCACATGAACAGGAGGAGGCCCAATCAGCCATTCGAGCCTGACATAGGAACAGGAGGAGGCACATTCAGCCCCTCGAGCCTGTTACACAGGAACAGCAGGAGGCCCATTCTGCCTCTCGGGCCTGTTACACAGGAACAGGAGGAGACCCAGTCAGCCCCTCGGGCCTGTTACACAGGAACAGGAGGAGACCCATTCAGCTCCTCGAGCCTGTTACACAGGAACAAGAGGAGGCCCATTCAGCCCCTTGAGCCTGTTACACAGGAACAGGAGGAGGCCCAATCTGCCCCTCGAGCCGGTTACAGAGGAACAGGATGCCCATTCAGCCCCTCGAGCCTGTTACGCAGGAACAGGAGGAGACCTATTCAGCCCCTCGAGCCTGTTACACAGGAACAGGCAAAGGCCCATTCTGCCTCTCGAGCCTGATATAAAGGAACAGGAGGAGGCCCATTCTGCCTCTCGAGCCTGATATAAAGGAACAGGAGAAGGCCCATTCAACCCCTCGACCCTGATACACAGGAAAAGGAGGAGGCCCATTCAGCCCCTCAAATCTGTTTTCATTAACAAGGGGCCCATTCTGCCACTCGAGCCTTGCACACGAACAGGAGGAGGCCCATTCAGCCCCTCGAGCCTGTTACACAGGAACAGGAGGAGGCCGATTCAGCCCCTCAAATCTGTTTTCATGAATAAGGGGCCCATTCAGCTACTCGAGCCTGTTACACAGGAACAGGAGGAGGCCCAATCAGCCCCTCGAACCTGTTACACAGGAAAAGGAGGAGGCCCAATTTGCCACTCGAACCTGTTACACAGGAACAGGAGGAGGCCCAATCAGCCCCTCGAGTCTTTTGCACAGGAACAGGAGGAGGCCCATTCGGCCCCTCGAGCCTGTTATACAGGAACAGGAGGGTGACCCATTCAGCCCCTCGAACCTGTTACACAGGAACATGAGGAGGCCCATTCAGCCCCTCAAATCTGTTTTCGTTAACAAGGGGCCCATTCAGCCCCTCGAGCCTGTTCCACAGGAACAGGAGGTGACCCATTCAGCCCCTCGAGCCTGTTACACAGGAACAGGAGGAGGCCCATTCAGCCTCTCGAGCCTGTTACACAGGAACAGGAGGAGGCCCATTCAGCCTCTCGAGCCTGTTACACAGGAATATGAGGAGGCCCAATCAGCCCCTCGAGCATTTTACACAGGAACAGGAGGAGGCCCATTCAGCCCCTTGAGCCTGTTACACAGGAACAGGAGGAGGCCCAATCTGCCACTCGAGCCAGTTACACAGGAACAGGATGCCCATTCAGCCCCTCGAGCCTGTTACGCAGGAACAAGAGGAGGCCCATTCGGCCCCTCGAGCATGTTACACAGGTACAGGTGGAGTGCCATTCAGCCCATCGAGCCTGTTACACAGGAATAGGAGAAGGCCCATTCTGCCTCTCGAGCCTGATATAAAGGAGCAGGAAGAGGCCCATTCAACCGCTCAAATCTGTTTTCATGAACAATGGGCCCATTCAGCCTCTCGAGCCTTGCACATGAACAGGAGGAGGCCTAATCAGCCCCTCGAGCCTTTTACACAGGAACAGGAGGAGGCCCATTCGGCCCCTCGAGCCTGTCATACAGGGACAGAAGGGAGACTCATTCAGCCCCTCGAGCCTGTTACACAGGAACAGGAGGAGGCCGATTCAGCCCCTCAAATCTGTTTCTATTAACAATGGGCCCATTCAGCCACTCGAGCCTTGCACACGAACAGGAGGAGGCCCATTCAGCCCCTCGAGCCTGTTACACAGGTGCAGGAGGAGACCCATTCAGCCCCTCGAGCCTGTTACACAGGAACAGGAGGAGACCCATTCAGCCCCTCGAGACTGTTACACAGGAACAGGAGGAATCCCATTCAGCCCCTCGGGCATGTTCCATAGGAACAGGAGGAGGCCCATTCGGCCCCTCGAGCCTGTTAGTCAGGAACAGGAGGAGGTACATTCAGCCCCTCGAGCCTGATATACAGGAACAGGAGGAGACCCATTCAGCCCCTCGAGACTGTTACACAGGAACAGGAGGAATCCCATTCGGCCCCTCGAGCCTGTTACACAGGAACAGGAGGAGGCCCATTCAGACCCTCAAATCTGTTTTCATTAACAAGGGGCCCATTCAGCCATTCGAGCCTGACATAGGAACAGGAGGAGGCCCATTCAGCCCCTCGAGCCTGTTACACAGGAACAGCAGGAGGCCCATTCTGCCTCTCGGGCCTGTTACACAGGAACAGGAGGAGACCCAGTCAGCCCCTCGGGCCTGTTACACAGGAACAGGAGGAAAGCCATTCAGCCCCTCGAACCTGTTACACAGGAACATGAGGAGGCCCATTCAGCCCCTCAAATCTGTTTTCGTTAACAAGGGGCCCATTCAGCCCCTCGAGCCTGTTCCACAGGAACAGGAGGTGACCCATTCAGCCCCTCGAGCCTGTTACACAGGAACAGGAGGAGACCCATTCAGCCTCTCGAGCCTGTTACACAGGAACAGGATTAGACCCATTCAGCCCCTCGAGCATATTCCGTATGAACAGGAGGAGGCCTATTCAGCCCCTCGAGCCTGTTACTCAGGAACAGGAGGAGGCCATTCAGCCCCTCGAGCCTGTTACACAGGAACAGGAGGAGACGCATTCAGCCCCTCGGGCATGTTACACAGGAACAGGAGGAGGCCATTCAGCCCCTCGAGCCTGTTACACAGGAACAGGAGGAGGCCGATTCAGCCCCTCAAATCTGTTTCTATTAACAATGGGCCCATTCAGCCACTCGAGCCTTGCACACGAACAGGAGGAGGCCCATTCAGCCCCTCGAGCCTGTTACACAGGAACAGGAGGAGACCCATTCAGCCCCTCAAGACTGTTACACAGGAACAGGAGGAGACCCATTCAGCACCTCGAGCCTGTTACACAGGTGCAGGAGGAGACCCATTCAGCCCCTCGAGCCTGTTACACAGGAACAGGAGGAGGCCCATTCAGCCCCTCGAATCTGTTACACAGGAACAGTAGGAGGCCCATTCAGCCCCTTGAGCCTGTTACACAGGAACAGGAGTAGGCCCATTCAGCCCCTCGAGCCTGTTACACAGGAACAGGAGGAGGCCCAATCAGCCCCTCGAGCCTGTTACACAGGAACAGGAGGAGGCCGATTCAGCCCCTCAAATCTGTTTCTATTAACAATGGGCCCATTCAGCCACTCGAGCCTTGCACACGAACAGGAGGAGGCCCATTCAGCCCCTCGAGCCTGTTACACAGGAACAGGAGTAGACCCATTCAGCCCCTCGAGACTGTTACACAGGAACAGGAGGAGACGCATTCAGCCCCTCGGGCATGTTACACAGGAACAGGAGGAGGCCATTCAGCCCCTCGAGCCTGTTACACAGGAACAGGAGGAGGCCGATTCAGCCCCTCAAATCTGTTTCTATTAACAATGGGCCCATTCAGCCACTCGAGCCTTGCACACGAACAGGAGGAGGCCCATTCAGCCCCTCGAGCCTGTTACACAGGAACAGGAGGAGACCCATTCAGCCCCTCAGACTGTTACACAGGAACAGGAGGAGACCCATTCAGCCCCTCGAGCCTGTTACACAGGTGCAGGAGGAGACCCATTCAGCCCTTCGAGCCTGTTACACAGGAACAGGAGGAGACCCATTCAGCCTCTCGAGCCTGTTACACAGGAACAGGAGGAGACCCATTCAGCCCCTCGAGACTGTTACACAGGAACAGGAGGAGACCCATTCAGCCTCTCGAGCCTGTTACACAGGAACAGGAGCAGACCCATTCAGCCCCTCGAGCCTGTTACACAGGAACAGGAGGAGACCCATTCAGCTCCTCGAGCATGTTCCATAGGAACAGGAGGAGGCCCATTCAGCCCCTCGAGCCTGTTACACAGGAACAGGAGGAGACACATTCCACCCCTCGAGCCTGTTACACGGGAACAGGAGGGAGACCCATACGGCCCCTTGAGCTTGTTAGACAGGAACAGGAGGGAGGCCCATTCAGCCCCTCGAGCCTGTTACACAGGAACAGGAAAAGGCCCATTCAGCCCCTCAAATCTGTTTTCATGAACAAGGGGCCCATTCAGCCCCTCGAGCCTGTTAAACAGGAACAGGAAGAGGCCCATTCAGCCCCTCAAATCTGTTTTCATGAACAAGGGGCCCATTCAGCCCCTCGAGCCTGTTAAACAGGAACAGGAGGAGGCCCATTCAGCCCCTTGAGCCTGTTACACAGGAACAGGAGGAGGCCCAATCTGCCCCTCGAGCCAGTTACACAGGAACAGGATGCCCATTCAGCCCCTCGAGCCTGTTACGCAGGAACAAGACGAGGCCCATTCGGCCCCTCGAGCCTGTTACACAGGAACAGGTGGAGTGCCATTCAGCCCCTCGAGCCTGTTACACAGGAATAGGAGAAGGCCCATTCTGCCGCTCGAGCCTGATATAAAGGAGCAGGAAGAGGCCCATTCAACCGCTCAAATCTGTTTTCATGAACAATGGGCCCATTCAGCCACTCGAGCCTTGCACATGAACAGGAGGAGGCCCATTCAGCCCCTCGAGCCTTTTACACAGGAACAGGAGGAGGCCCATTCGGCCCCTCGAGCCTGTTATACAGGGACAGGAGGGAGACCCATTCAGCCTCTCGAGCCTGTTACACAGGAACAGGAGGAGGCCGATTCAGCCCCTCAAATCTGTTTCTATTAACAAGGGGCCCATTCAGCCACTCGAGCCTTGCACACGAATAGGAGGAGGCCCATTCAGCCCCTCGAGCCTGTTACACAGGTGCAGGAGGAGACCCATTCAGCCCCTCGAGCCTGTTACACAGGAACAGGAGGAGACCCATTCAGCCCCTCGAGACTGTTACACAGGAACAGGAGGAGACCCATTCAGCCCCTCGAGCATGGAGGAGGCCCATTCGGCCCCTCGAGCCTGTTACTCAGGAACAGGAGGAGGTACATTCAGCCCCTCAAGCCTGATATACAGGAACAGGAGGAGGCCCATTCAGACCCTCAAATCTGTTTTCTTTCACAAGGGGCCGTTTCAGCCATTCGAGCCTGACATAGGAACAGGAGGAGGCACATTCAGACCCTCGAGCCTGTTACACAGCAACAGGAGGAGGCACATTCAGACCCTCGAGCCTGTTACACAGGAACAGGAGGAGGCCCAATCTGCCCCTCGAGCCGGTTACAGAGGAACAGGATGCCCATTCAGCCCCTCGAGCCTGTTACGCAGGAACAGGAGGAGACCTATTCAGCCCCTCGAGCCTGTTACACAGGAACAGGCAAAGGCCCATTCTGCCTCTCGAGCCTGATATAAAGGAACAGGAGGAGGCCCATTCTGCCTCTCGAGCCTGATATAAAGGAACAGGAGGAGGCCCATTCAACCCCTCGACCCTGATACACAGGAAAAGGAGGAGGCCCATTCAGCCCCTCAAATCTGTTTTCATTAACAAGGGGCCCATTCAGCCACTCGAGCCTTGCACACGAACAGGAGGAGGCCCATTCAGCCCATCGAGCCTGTTACACAGGAACAGGAGGAGGCCGATTCAGCCCCTCAAACCTGTTTTCATGAATAAGGGGCCCATTCAGCCACTCGAGCCTGTTACACAGGAACAGGAGGAGGCCCAATCAGCCCCTCGAACCTGTTACACAGGAACAGGAGGAAGCCCAATTAGCCACTCGAACCTGTTACACAGGAACAGGAGGAGGCCCAATCAGCCCCTCGAGTCTTTTACACAGGAACAGGAGGAGGCCCATTCGGCCCCTCGAGCCTGTTATACAGGAACAGGAGGGTGACCCATTCAGCCCCTCGAGCCTGTTACACAGGAACAGGAAAAGGCCCATTCAGCCCCTCAAATCTGTTTTCATGAACAAGGGGCCCATTCAGCCCCCCCGAGCCTGTTAAACAGGAACAGGAAGAGGCCCATTCAGCCCCTCAAATCTGTTTTCATGAACAAAGGGCCCATTCAGCCCCTCGAGCCTGTTAAACAGGAACAGGAGGAGGCCCATTCAGCCCCTTGAGCCTGTTACACAGGAACAGGAGGAGGCCCAATCTGCCCCTCGAGCCAGTTACACAGGAACAGGATGCCCATTCAGCCCCTCGAGCCTGTTACACAGGAACAAGACGAGGCCCATTCGGCCCCTCGAGCCTGTTACACAGGAACAGGTGGAGTGCCATTCAGCCCCTCGAGCCTGTTACACAGGAATAGGAGAAGGCCCATTCTGCCTCTCGAGCCTGATATAAAGGAGCAGGAAGAGGCCCATTCAACCGCTCAAATCTGTTTTCATGAACAATGGGCCCATTCAGCCACTCGAGCCTTGCACATGAACAGGAGGAGGCCCAATCAGCCCCTCGAGCCTTTTACACAGGAACAGGAGGAGGCCCATTCGGCCCCTCGAGCCTGTTATACAGGGACAGGAGGGAGACCCATTCAGCCTCTCGAGCCTGTTACACAGGAACAGGAGGAGGCCGATTCAGCCCCTCAAATCTGTTTCTATTAACAAGGGGCCCATTCAGCCACTCGAGCCTTGCACACGAAAAGGAGGAGGCCCATTCAGCCCCTCGAGCCTGTTACACAGGTGCAGGAGGAGACCCATTCAGCCCCTCGAGCCTGTTACACAGGAACAGGAGGAGACCCATTCAGCCCCTTGAGACTGTTACACAGGAACAGGAGGAGACCCATTCAGCCCCTCGAGCATGTTCCATAGGAACAGGAGGAGGCCCATTCGGGCCCTCGAGCCTGTCACTCAGGAACTGGAGGAGGTACATTCAGCCCCTCGAGCCTAATATACAGGAACAGGAGGAGGCCCATTCAGACCCTCAAATCTGTTTTCATTCACAAGGGGCCGTTTCAGCCATTCGAGCCTGACATAGGAACAGGAGGAGGCACATTCAGACCCTCGAGCCTGTTACACAGGAACAGGAGGAGGCCCAATCTGCCCCTCGAGCCGGTTACAGAGGAACAGGATGCCCATTCAGCCCCTTGAGCCTGTTACGCAGGAACAGGAGGATACCTATTCAGCCCCTCGAGCCTGTTACACAGGAACAGGCAAAGGCCCATTCTGCCTCTCGAGCCTGATATAAAGGAACAGGAGGAGGCCCATTCTGCCTCTCGAGCCTGATATAAAGGAACAGGAGGAGGCCCATTCAACCCCTCGACCCTGATACACAGGAAAAGGAGGAGGCCCATTCAGCCCCTCAAATCTGTTTTCATTAACAAGGGGCCCATTCAGCCACTCGAGCCTTGCACACGAACAGGAGGAGGCCCATTCAGCCCATCGAGTCTGTTACACAGGAACAGGAGGAGGCCGATTCAGCCCCTCAAACCTGTTTTCATGAATAAGGGGCCCATTCAGCCACTCGAGCCTGTTACACAGGAACAGGAGGAGGCCCAATCAGCCCCTCGAACCTGTTACACAGGAACAGGAGGAGGCCCAATTAGCCACTCGAACCTGTTACACAGGAACAGGATGAGGCCCAATCAGCCCCTCGAACCTGTTACACAGGAACATGAGGAGGCCCATTCAGCCCCTCAAATCTGTTTTCGTTAACAAGGGGCCCATTCAGCCCCTCGAGCCTGTTCCACAGGAACAGGAGGTGACCCATTCAGCCCCTCGAGCCTGTTACACAGGAACAGGAGGAGACCCATTCAGCCTCTCGAGCCTGTTACACAGGAACAGGATTAGACCTATTCAGCCCCTCGAGCATATTCCGTATGAACAGGAGGAGGCCTATTCAGCCCCTCGAGCCTGTTACTCAGGAACAGGAGGAGGCCATTCAGCCCCTCGAGCCTGTTACACAGGAACAGGAGGAGACGCATTCAGTCCCTCGGGCATGTTACACAGGAACAGGAGGAGGCCATTCAGCCCCTCGAGCCTGTTACACAGGAACAGGAGGAGGCCGATTCAGCCCCTCAAATCTGTTTCTATTAACAATGGGCCCATTCAGCCACTCGAGCCTTGCACACGAACAGGAGGAGGCCCATTCAGCCCCTCGAGCCTGTTACACAGGAAGAGGAGGAGACCCATTCAGCCCCTCGAGACTGTTACACAGGAACAGGAGGAGACCCATTCAGCCCCTCGAGCCTGTTACACAGGTGCAGGAGGAGACCCATTCAGCCCCTCGAGCCTGTTACACAGGAACAGGAGGAGGCCCATTCAGCCCCTCGAATCTGTTACACAGGAACAGTAGGAGGCCCATTCAGCCCCTTGAGCCTGTTACACAGGAACAGGAGTAGGCCCATTCAGCCCCTCGAGCCTGTTACACAGGAACAGGAGGAGGCCCAATCAGCCCCTCGAGCCTGTTACACAGGAACAGGAGGAGGCCGATTCAGCCCCTCAAATCTGTTTCTATTAATAATGGGCCCATTCAGCCACTCGAGCCTTGCACACGAACAGGAGGAGGCCCATTCAGCCCCTCGAGCCTGTTACACAGGAACAGGAGGAGACCCATTCAGCCCCTCGAGACTGTTACACAGGAACAGGAGGAGACGCATTCAGCCCCTCGGGCATGTTACACAGGAACAGGAGGAGGCCATTCAGCCCCTCGAGCCTGTTACACAGGAACAGGAGGAGGCCGATTCAGCCCCTCAAATCTGTTTCTATTAACAATGGGCCCATTCAGCCACTCGAGCCTTGCACACGAACAGGAGGAGGCCCATTCAGCCCCTCGAGCCTGTTACACAGGAACAGGAGGAGACCCATTCAGCCCCTCAGACTGTTACACAGGAACAGGAGGAGACCGATTCAGCCCCTCGAGCCTGTTACACAGGTGCAGGAGGAGACCCATTCAGCCCCTCGAGCCTCTTACACAGGAACAGGAGGAGACCCATTCAGCCCCTCGAGCCTGTTACACAGGAACAGGAGGAGACCCATTCAGCCCCTCGAGACTGTTACACAGGAACAGGAGGAGACGCATTCAGCTCCTCGGGCATGTTACACAGGAACAGGAGCAGACCCATTCAGCCCCTCGAGCCTGTTACACAGGAACAGGAGCAGACCCATTCAGCCCCTCGAGCCTGTTACACAGGAACAGGAGGAGACCCATTCAGCTCCTCGAGCATGTTCCATAGGAACAGGAGGAGGCCCATTCAGCCCCTCGAGCTTGTGACACAGGAACAGGAGGAGACACATTCCACCCCTCGAGCCTGTTACACGGGAACAGGAGGGAGACCCATTCGGCCCCTTGAGCTTGTTAGACAGGAACAGGATGGAGGCCCATTCAGCCCCTCGAGCCTGTTACACAGGAACAGGAAAAGGCACATTCAGCCCCTCAAATCTGTTTTCATGAACAAGGGGCCCATTCAGCCCCTCGAGCCTGTTAAACAGGAACAGGAAGAGGCCCATTCAGCCCCTCAAATCTGTTTTCATGAACAAGGGGCCCATTCAGCCCCTCGAGCCTGTTAAACAGGAACAGGAGGAGGCCCATTCAGCCCCTTGAGCCTGTTACACAGGAACAGGAGGAGGCCCAATCTGCCCCTCGAGCCAGTTACACAGGAACAGGATGCCCATTCAGCCCCTCGAGTCTGTTACGCAGGAACAAGACGAGGCCCATTCGGCCCCTCGAGCCTGTTACACAGGAACAGGTGGAGTGCCATTCAGCCCCTCGAGCCTGTTACACAGGAATAGGAGAAGGCCCATTCTGCCTCTCGAGCCTGATATAAAGGAGCAGGAAGAGGCCCATTCAACCGCTCAAATCTGTTTTCATTAACAAGGGGCCCATTCAGCCACTCGAGCCTTGCACATGAACAGGAGGAGGCCCATTCAGCCCCTCGAGCCTTTTACACAGGAACAGGAGGAGGCCCATTCGGCCCCTCGAGCCTGTTATACAGGGACAGGAGGGAGACCCATTCAGCCTCTCGAGCCTGTTACACAGGAACAGGAGGAGGCCGATTCAGCCCCTCAAATCTGTTTCTATTAACAAGGGGCCCATTCAGCCACTCGAGCCTTGCACACGAACAGGAGGAGGCCCATTCAGCCCCTCGAGCCTGTTACACAGGTGCAGGAGGAGACCCATTCAGCCCCTCGAGCCTGTTACACAGGAACAGGAGGAGACCCATTCAGCCCCTCGAGACTGTTACACAGGAACAGGAGGAGAACCATTCAGCCCCTCGAGCATGGAGGAAGCCCATTCGGCCCCTCGAGCCTGTTACTCAGGAACAGGAGGAGGTACATTCAGCCCCTCAAGCCTGATATACAGGAACAGGAGGAGGCCCATTCAGACCCTCAAATCTGTTTTCATTCACAAGGGGCCGTTTCAGCCATTCGAGCCTGACATAGGAACAGGAGGAGGCACATTCAGACCCTCGAGCCTGTTACACAGCAACAGGAGGAGGCACATTCAGACCCTCGAGCCTGTTACACAGGAACAGGAGGAGGCCCAATCTGCCCCTCGAGCCGGTTACAGAGGAACAGGATGCCCATTCAGCCCCTCGAGCCTGTTACGCAGGAACAGGAGGAGACCTATTCAGCCCCTCGAGCCTGTTACACAGGAACAGGCAAAGGCCCATTCTGCCTCTCGAGCCTGATATAAAGGAACAGGAGGAGGCCCATTCTGCCTCTCGAGCCTGATATAAAGGAACAGGAGGAGGCCCATTCAACCCCTCGACCCTGATACACAGGAAAAGGAGGAGGCCCATTCAGCCCCTCAAATCTGTTTTCATTAACAAGGGGCCCATTCAGCCACTCGAGCCTTGCACACGAACAGGAGGAGGCCCATTCAGCCCATCGAGCCTGTTACACAGGAACAGGAGGAGGCCGATTCAGCCCCTCAAACCTGTTTTCATGAATAAGGGGCCCATTCAGCCACTCGAGCCTGTTACACAGGAACAGGAGGAGGCCCAATCAGCCCCTCGAACCTGTTACACAGGAACAGGAGGAAGCCCAATTAGCCACTCGAACCTGTTACACAGGAACAGGAGGAGGCCCAATCAGCCCCTCGAGTCTTTTACACAGGAACAGGAGGAGGCCCATTCGGCCCCTCGTGCCTGTTATACAGGAACAGGAGGGTGACCCATTCAGCCCCTCGAGCCTGTTACACAGGAACAGGAAAAGGCCCATTCAGCCCCTCAAATCTGTTTTCATGAACAAGGGGCCCATTCAGCCCCCCCGAGCCTGTTAAACAGGAACAGGAAGAGGCCCATTCAGCCCCTCAAATCTGTTTTCATGAACAAGGGGCCCATTCAGCCCCTCGAGCCTGTTAAACAGGAACAGGAGGAGGCCCATTCAGCCCCTTGAGCCTGTTACACAGGAACAGGAGGAGGCCCAATCTGCCCCTCGAGCCAGTTACACAGGAACAGGATGCCCATTCAGCCCCTCGAGCCTGTTACACAGGAACAAGACGAGGCCCATTCGGCCCCTCGAGCCTGTTACACAGGAACAGGTGGAGTGCCATTCAGCCACTTGAGCCTGTTACACAGGAATAGGAGAAGGCCCATTCTGCCTCTCGAGCCTGATATAAAGGAGCAGGAAGAGGCCCATTCAACCGCTCAAATCTGTTTTCATGAACAATGGGCCCATTCAGCCACTCGAGCCTTGCACATGAACAGGAGGAGGCCCAATCAGCCCCTCGAGCCTTTTACACAGGAACAGGAGGAGGCCCATTCGGCCCCTCGAGCCTGTTATACAGGGACAGGAGGGAGACCCATTCAGCCTCTCGAGCCTGTTACACAGGAACAGGAGGAGGCCGATTCAGCCCCTCAAATCTGTTTCTATTAACAAGGGGCCCATTCAGCCACTCGAGCCTTGCACACGAACAGGAGGAGGCCCATTCAGCCCCTCGAGCCTGTTACACAGGTGCAGGAGGAGACCCATTCAGCCCCTCGAGCCTGTTACACAGGAACAGGAGGAGACCCATTCAGCCCCTCGAGACTGTTACACAGGAACAGGAGGAGACCCATTCAGCCCCTCGAGCATGTTCCATAGGAACAGGAGGAGGCCCATTCGGGCCCTCGAGCCTGTTACTCAGGAACAGGAGGAGGTACATTCAGCCCCTCGAGCCTGATATACAGGAACAGGAGGAGGCCCATTCAGACCCTCAAATCTGTTTTCATTCACAAGGGGCCGTTTCAGCCATTCGAGCCTGACATAGGAACAGGAGGAGGCACATTCAGACCCTCGAGCCTGTTACACAGGAACAGGAGGAGGCCCAATCTGCCTCTCGAGCCGGTTACAGAGGAACAGGATGCCCATTCAGCCCCTTGAGCCTGTTACGCAGGAACAGGAGGAGACCTATTCAGCCCCTCGAGCCTGTTACACAGGAACAGGCAAAGGCCCATTCTGCCTCTCGAGCCTGATATAAAGGAACAGGAGGAGGCCCATTCTGCCTCTCGAGCCTGATATAAAGGAACAGGAGGAGGCCCATTCAACCCCTCGACCCTGATACACAGGAAAAGGAGGAGGCCCATTCAGCCCCTCAAATCTGTTTTCATTAACAAGGGGCCCATTCAGCCACTCGAGCCTTGCACACGAACAGGAGGAGGCCCATTCAGCCCATCGAGCCTGTTACACAGGAACAGGAGGAGGCCGATTCAGCCCCTCAAACCTGTTTTCATGAATAAGGGGCCCATTCAGCCACTCGAGCCTGTTACACAGGAACAGGAGGAGGCCCAATCAGCCCCTCGAACCTGTTACACAGGAACAGGAGGAGGCCCAATTAGCCACTCGAACCTGTTACACAGGAACAGGATGAGGCCCAATCAGCCCCTCGAATCTTTTACACAGGAACAGGAGGAGGCCCATTCGGTCCCTCGAGCCTGTTATACAGGAACAGGAGGGTGACCCATTCAGCCCCTCGAACCTGTTACACAGGAACATGAGGAGGCCCATTCAGCCCCTCAAATCTGTTTTCATTAACAAGGGGCCCATTCAGCCCCTCGAGCCTGTTCCACAGGAACAGGAGGTGACCCATTCAGCCCCTCGAGCCTGTTACACAGGAACAGGAGGAGACCCATTAAGCCTCTCGAGCCTGTTACACAGGAACAGGATTAGACCCATTCAGCCCCTCGAGCATATTCCGTATGAACAGGAGGAGGCCTATTCAGCCCCTCGAGCCTGTTACTCAGGAACAGGAGGAGGCCATTCAGCCCCTCGAGCCTGTTACACAGGAACAGGAGGAGACGCATTCAGCCCCTCGGGTATGTTACACAGGAACAGGAGGAGGCCCAATCAGCCCCTCGAGCCTTTTACACAGGAACAGCAGGAGGCCGATTCAGCCCCTCAAATCTGTTTCTATTAACAATGGGCCCATTCAGCCACTCGAGCCTTGCACACGAACAGGAGGAGGCCCATTCAGCCCCTCGAGCCTGTTACACAGGAACAGGAGGAGACCCATTCAGCCCCTCGAGACTGTTACACAGGAACAGGAGGAGACCCATTCAGCCCCTCGAGCCTGTTACACAGGTGCAGGAGGAGACCCATTCAGCCCCTCGAGCCTGTTACACAGGAACAGGAGGAGACCCATTCAGCCCCTCGAGCCTGTTACACAGGAACAGGAGAAGACCCATTCAGCCCCTCGAGACTGTTACACAGGAATAGGAGGAGACCCATTCAGCCGCTCGAGCATTTTACACAGGAACAGGAGGAGGCCTATTCAGCCCCTTGAGCCTGTTACACAGGAACAGGAGGAGGCCCAATCTGCCCCTCGAGCCAGTTACACAGGAACAGGATGCCCATTCAGCCCCTCGAGCATTTTACACAGGAACAGGAGCAGGCACATTCAGCCCCTCGAGCCTGTTACACAGGAACAGGAGGATGCCCATACAGCCCCTTGAGCCTGTTACACAGGAACAGGAGTGCCCATTCTGCCCCTTGAGCCTGTTACACAGGAACAGGATGATGCCCATACAGTTCCCTGGGCCAGTAACACAGGAGCAGGAGGAGGCCCATTCAGCCTCTCGAGCATGTTACACAGGAACAGGAGGTGGCCCTTTCAGCCCCTTGAGCCTGTTGCACAGGAACAGGAGCAGACCCATTCAGCCCCTCGAGCCTGTTACACAGGAACAGGAGGAGACCCATTCAGCCCCTCGAGACTGTTACACAGGAACAGGAGGAGACCCATTCAGCTCCTCGAGCATGTTCCATAGGAACAGGAGGAGGCCCATTCAGCCCCTCCAGCTTGTGACACAGGAACAGGAGGAGACACATTCCACCCCTCGAGCCTGTTACACGGGAACAGGAGGGAGACCCATTCGGCCCCTTGAGCTTGTTAGACAGGAACAGGAGGGAGGCCCATTCAGCCCCTCGAGCCTGTTACACAGGAACAGGAAAAGGCCCATTCAGCCCCTCAAATCTGTTTTCATGAACAAGGGGCCCATTCAACCCCTCGAGCCTGTTAAACAGGAACAGGAAGAGGCCCATTCAGCCCCTCAAATCTGTTTTCATGAACAAGGGGCCCATTCAGCCCCTCGAGCCTGTTAAACAGGAACAGGAAGAGGCCCATTCAGCCCCTCAAATCTGTTTTCATGAACAAGGGGCCCATTCAGCCCCTCGAGCCTGTTAAACAGGAACAGGAGGAGGCCCATTCAGCCCTTTGAGCCTGTTACACAGGAACAGGAGGAGGCCCAATCTGCCCCTCGAGCCAGTTACACAGGAACAGGATGCCCATTCAGCCCCTCGAGCCTGTTACGCAGGAACTAGAGGAGGCCCATTCGGCCCCTCGAGCCTGTTACACAGGAACAGGTGGAGTGCCATTCAGCCCTCGAGCCTGTTACACAGGAATAGGAGAAGGCCCATTCTGCCTCTCGAGCCTGATATAAAGGAGCAGGAAGAGGCCCATTCAACCGCTCAAATCTGTTTTCATGAACAATGGGCCCATTCAGCCACTCGAGCCTTGCACATGAACAGGAGGAGGCCCAATCAGCCCCTCGAGCCTTTTACACAGGAACAGGAGGAGGCCCATTCGGCCCCTCGAGCCTGTTATACAGGGACAGGAGGGAGACCCATTCAGCCTCTCGAGCCTGTTACACAGGAACAGGAGGAGGCCGATTCAGCCCCCCAAATCTGTTTCTATTAACAAGGGGCCCATTCAGCCACTCGAGCCTTGCACACGAACAGGAGGAGGCCCATTCAGCCCCTCGAGTCTGTTACACAGGTGCAGGAGGAGACCCATTCAGCCCCTCGAGCCTGTTACACAGGAACAGGAGGAGACCCATTCAGCCCCTCGAGACTGTTACACAGGAACAGGAGGAGACCCATTCAGCCCCTCGAGCATGTTCCATAGGAACAGGAGGAGGCCCATTCGGCCCCTCGAGCCTGTTACTCAGGAACAGGAGGAGGTACATTCAGCCCCTCGAGCCTGATATACAGGAACAGGAGGAGGCCCATTCAGACCCTCAAATCTGTTTTCATTCACAAGGGGCCGTTTCAGCCATTCGAGCCTGACATAGGAACAGGAGGAGGCACATTCAGACCCTCGAGCCTGTTACACAGGAACAGGAGGAGGCCCAATCTGCCCCTCGAGCCGGTTACAGAGGAACAGGATGCCCATTCAGCCCCTCGAGCCTGTTACGCAGGAACAGGAGGAGACCTATTCAGCCCCTCGAGCCTGTTACACAGGAACAGGCAAAGGCCCATTCTGCCTCTCGAGCCTGATATAAAGGAACAGGAGGAGGCCCATTCTGCCTCTCGAGCCTGATATAAAGGAACAGGAGAAGGCCCATTCAACCCCTCGACCCTGATACACAGGAAAAGGAGGAGGCCCATTCAGCCCCTCAAATCTGTATTCATTAACAAGGGGCCCATTCAGCCACTCAAGCCTTGCACACGAACAGGAGGAGGCCCATTCAGCCCCTCGAGCCTGTTACACAGGAACAGGAGGAGACCTATTCAGCCCCTCGAGCCTGTTACACAGGAACAGGCAAAGGCCCATTCTGCCTCTCGAGCCTGATATAAAGGAACAGGAGGAGGCCCATTCTGCCTCTCGAGCCTGATATAAAGGAACAGGAGGAGGCCCATTCAACCCCTCGACCCTGATACACAGGAAAAGGAGGAGGCCCATTCAGCCCCTCAAATCTGTTTTCATTAACAAGGGGCCCATTCAGCCACTCGAGCCTTGCACACGAACAGGAGGAGGCCCATTCAGCCCATCGAGCCTGTTACACAGGAAGAGGAGGAGGCCGATTCAGCCCCTCAAACCTGTTTTCATGAATAAGGGGCCCATTCAGCCACTCGAGCCTGTTACACAGGAACAGGAGGAGGCCCAATCAGCCCCTCGAACCTGTTATACAGGAACAGGAGGAGGCCCAATTAGCCACTCGAACCTGTTACACAGGAACAGGATGAGGCCCAATCAGCCCCTCGAGTCTTTTACACAGGAACAGGAGGAGGCCCATTCGGCCCCTCGAGCCTGTTATACAGGAACAGGAGGGTGACCCATTCAGCCCCTCGAACCTGTTACACAGGAACATGAGGAGGCCCATTCAGCCCCTCAAATCTGTTTTCGTTATCAAGGGGCCCATTCAGCCCCTCGAGCCTATTCCACAGGAACAGGAGGTGACCCATTCAGCCCCTCGAGCCTGTTACACAGGAACAGGAGGAGACCCATTCAGCCTCTCGAGCCTGTTACACAGGAACAGGATTAGACCCATTCAGCCCCTCGAGCATATTCCCTATGAACAGGAGGAGGCCTATTCAGCCCCTCGAGCCTGTTACTCAGGAACAGGAGGAGGCCATTCAGCCCCTCGAGCCTGTTACACAGGAACAGGAGGAGACGCATTCAGCCCCTCGGGCATGTTACACAGGAACAGGAGGAGGCCATTCAGCCCCTCGAGCCTGTTACACAGGAACAGGAGGAGGCCGATTCAGCCCCTCAAATCTGTTTCTATTAACAATGGGCCCATTCAGCCACTCGAGCCTTGCACACGAACAGGAGGAGGCCCATTCAGCCCCTCGAGCCTGTTACACAGGAACAGGAGGAGACCCATTCAGCCCCTCGAGACTGTTACACAGGAACAGGAGGAGACCCATTTAGCCCCTCGAGCCTGTTACACAGGTGCAGGAGGAGACCCATTCAGCCCCTCGAGCCTGTTACACAGGAACAGGAGGAGACCCATTCAGCCCCTCGAGCCTGTTACACAGGAACAGGAGGAGACCCATTCAGCCCCTCGAGACTGTTACACAGGAACAGGAGGAGACCCATTCAGCCCCTCGAGCATTTTACACAGGAACAGGAAGAGGCCCATTCAGCCCCTTGAGTCTGTTACACAGGAACAGGAGGAGGCCCAATCTGCCCCTCGAGCCAGTTACACAGGAACAGGATGCCCATTCAGCCCCTCGAGCATTTTACACAGGAACAGGAGGAGGCACATTCAGCCCCTCGAGCCTGTTACACAGGAACAGGAGGATGCCCATACAGCCCCTTGAGCCTGTTACACAGGAACAGGAGGAGGCCCATTCTGCCCCCCGGGCCAGTGACACAGGAGCAGGAGGAGGCCCATTCAGCCTCTCGAGCCTGTTACACAGGAACAGGAGGAGGCCCTTTCAGTCCCTTGAGCCTGTTGCACAGGAACAGGAGCAGACCCATTCAGCCCCTCGAGCCTGTTACACAGGAACAGAAGGAGACCCATTCAGCCCCTCGAGACTGTTACACAGGAACAGGAGGAGACCCATTCAGCTCCTCGAGCATGTTCCATAGGAACAGGAGGAGGCCCATTCAGCCCCTCGAGCTTGTGACACAGGAACAGGAGGAGACACATTCCACCCCTCGAGACTGTTACACGGGAACAGGAGGGAGACCTATTCGGCCCCTTGAGCTTGTTAGACAGGAACAGGAGGGAGGCCCATTCAGCCCCTCGAGCCTGTTACACAGGAACAGGAAAAGGCACATTCAGCCCCTCAAATCTGTTTTCATGAACAAGGGGCCCATTCAACCCCTCGAGCCTGTTAAACAGGAACAGGAAGAGGCCCATTCAGCCCCTCAAATCTGTTTTCATGAACAAGGGGCCCATTCAGCCCCTCGAGCCTGTTAAACAGGAACAGGAGGAGGCCCATTCAGCCCCTTGAGCATGTTACACAGGAACAGGAGGAGGCCCAATCTGCCCCTCGAGCCAGTTACACAGGAACAGGATGCCCATTCAGCCCCTCGAGCCTGTTACGCAGGAACAAGAGGAGGCCCATTCGGCCCCTCGAGCCTGTTACACAGGAACAGGTGGAGTGCCATTCAGCCCCTCGAGCCTGTTACACAGGAATAGGAGAAGGCCCATTCTGCCTCTCGAGCCTGATATAAAGGAGCAGGAAGAGGCCCATTCAACCGCTCAAATCTGTTTTCATGAACAATGGGCCCATTCAGCCACTCGAGCCTTGCACATGAACAGGAGGAGGCCCAATCAGCCCCTCGAGCCTTTTACACAGGAACAGGAGGAGGCCCATTCGGCCCCTCGAGCCTGTTATACAGGGACAGGAGGGAGACCCATTCAGCCTCTCGAGCCTGTTACACAGGAACAGGAGGAGGCCGATTCAGCCCCTCAAATCTGTTTCTATTAACAAGGGGCCCATTCAGCCACTCGAGCCTTGCACATGAACAGGAGGAGGCCCATTCAGCCCCTCGAGCCTGTTACACAGGTGCAGGAGGAGACCCATTCAGCCCCTCGAGCCTGTTACACAGGAACAGGAGGAGACCCATTCAGCCCCTCGAGACTGTTACACAGGAACAGGAGGAGACCCATTCAGCCCCTCGAGCATGTTCCATAGGAACAGGAGGAGGCCCATTCGGCCCCTCGAGCCTGTTACTCAGGAACAGGAGGAGGTACATTCAGCCCCTCGAGCCTGATATACAGGAACAGGAGGAGGCCCATTCAGACCCTCAAATCTGTTTTCATTCACAAGGGGCCGTTTCAGCCATTCGAGCCTGACATAGGAACAGGAGGAGGCACATTCAGACCCTCGAGCCTGTTACACAGGAACAGCAGGAGGCCCATTCTGCCTCTCGGGCCTGTTACACAGGAACAGGAGGAGGCACATTCAGCCCCTCGAGCCTGTGACACAGGAACAGGAGGAGGCCCATTCAGCCCCTCGAGGCTGTTACACAGGAACAGGAGGAGACCCATTCAGCCCCTCGAGCCTGTTACACAGGAACAAGAGGAGGCCCATTCAGCCCCTTGAGCCTGTTACACAGGAACAGGAGGAGGCCCAATCTGCCCCTTGAGCCTGTTACGCAGGAACAGGAGGAGACCTATTCAGCCCCTCGAGCCTGTTACACAGGAACAGGCAAAGGCCCATTCTGCCTCTCGAGCCTGATATAAAGGAACAGGAGGAGGCCCATTCGGCCCCTCGAGCCTGTTATACAGGAACAGGAGGGTAACCCATTCAGCCCCTCGAACCTGTTACACAGGAGCAGGAGGAGACCCATTCAGCCCCTCAAATCTGTTTTCTTTAACAAGGGGCCCATTCAGCCATTCGAGCCTTACACAGGAACAGGAGGATGCCCATTCAGCCCCTCGAGCCTGTTACACAGGAACAGGATTAGACCCATTCAGCCCCTCGAGCATGTTCCGTATGAACAGGAGGAGGCCCATTCAACCCCTCGAGCCTGTTACTCAGGAACAGGAGGAGGCACATTCAGCCACTCGAGCCGGTTACACAGGAACAAGAGGAGGCCCATTCAGCCCCCCGGGCCAGTGACACAGGAGCAGGAGGAGGCCCATTCAGCCCGTCAAATCTGTTTTCTTTAACAAGGGGCCCATTCAGCCATTCGAGCCTTACACAGGAACAGGAGGATGCCCATTCAGCCCCTCGAGCCTGTTACACAGCAACAGGAGGTGGCCCATACAGCCCCTTGAGCCTGTTACACAGGAACAGGAGGAGACTCATTCAGCCCCCCGGGCCAGTTATACAGGAACAGGAGGAGGCCCATTCAGCCTCTCGAGCCTGTTACACGGGAACAGGAGGAGGCCCATTCAGCCTCTTGAGCCTGTTACACAGGAATAGGGGGAGGCCCAATCAGCCCCTCGAGCATTTTACACAGGATCAGGAGGAGGCCTATTCAGCCCCTTGAGCCTGTTACACAGGAACAGGAGGAGGCCCAATCTGCCCCTCGAGCCAGTTACACAGGAACAGGATGCCCATTCAGCCCCTCGAGCATTTTACACAGGAACAGGAGGAGGCACATTCAGCCCCTCGAGCCGGTTACACAGGAACAGGAGGATGCCCATTCGGCCCCTTGAGCCTGTTACACAGGAACAGGAGGAGGCCCATTCAGCCCCCCGGGCCAGTGACACAGGAGCAGGAGGAGGCCCATTCAGCCTCTCGAGCCTGTTACACAGAAACAGGAGGAGGCCCATTCAGCCCCTTGAGCCTGTTGTACAGGAACAGGAGCAGACTCATTCAGCCTCTCGAGCCTGTTACACTGGAACAGGAGGAGACCCATTCAGCCCCTCGAGACTGTTACAATGGAACAGGAGGAGACCCATTCAGCTCCTCGAGCATGTTCCATAGGAACAGGAGGATGCCCATTCAGCCCCTCGAGCCTGTTACACAGGAACAGGAGGAGACACATTCCACCCCTCGAGCCTGTTACACAGGAACAGGAGGGAGACCCATTCGGCCCCTTGGGCTTGTTAGACAGGAACAGGAGGGAGGCCCATTCAGCCCCTCGAGCCTGTTACACAGGAACAGGAAAAGGCCCATTCAGCCCCTCAAATCTGGTTTCTTTAACAAGGGGCCCATTCAGCCATTCGAGCCTGACACAGGAACAGGAGGATGCCCATTCAGCCTCTCGAGCCTGTTACACAGGAATAGTAGGAGGCCCAATCAGCCCCTCGAGCATTTTACACAGGAACAGGAGGAGGCCCATTCAGCCCCTTGAGCCTGTTACACAGAAACAGGAGGAGGCCCAATCTGCCCCTCGAGCCAGTTACACAGGAACAGGATGCCCATTCAGCCCCTCGAGCCTGTTACGCAGGAACAAGAGGAGGCCCATTCAGCCCCTCGAGCCTGTTACACAGGAACAGGAGGTGGCCCATTCAGCCCCTCGAGCCTGTTACACAGGAACAGGTGGAGTGCCATTCAGCCCCTCGAGCCTGTTACACAGGAATAGGAGAAGGCCCATTCTGCCTCTCGAGCCTGATATAAAGGAACAGGAAGAGGCCCACTCAACCGTTCAAATCTGTTTTCATGAACAATGGGCCCATTCAGCCACTCGAGCCTTTTACACAGGAACAGGATGAGGCCCATTCGGCCCCTCGAGCCTGTTATACAGGGACAGGAGGGAGACCCATTCAGCTCCTCGAGCCTGTTGCACAGGAACAGGAGGAGGCCGATTCAGCCCCTCAAATCTGTTTCTATTAACAAGGGGCCCATTCAGCCACTCGAGCCTTGCACACGAACAGGAGGAGGCCCATTCAGCCCCTCGAGCCTGTTACACAGGAACAGGAGGAGACCCATTCAGCCCCTCGAGACTGTTACACAGGAACAGGAGGAGACCCATTCAGCCCCGCGAGCATGTTCCATAGGAACAGGAGGAGGCCCATTCGGCCCCTCGAGCCTGTTAGTCAGGAACAGGAGGAGGTACATTCAGCCCCTCGAGCCTGATATACAGGAACAGGAGGAGGCCCATTCAGACCCTCAAATCTGTTTTCATTAACAAGGGGCCGTTTCAGCCATTCGAGCCTGACATAGGAACAGGAGGAGGCACATTCAGCCCCTCGAGCCTGTTACACAGGAACAGCAGGAGGCCCATTCTGCCTCTCGGGCCTGTTACACAGGAACAGGAGGAGACCCAGTCAGCCCCTCGGGCCTGTAACACAGGAACAGGAGGAGACCCATTCAGCCCCTCGAGCCTGTTACACAGGAACAAGAGGAGGCCCATTCAGCCCCTTGTGCCTGTTACACAGGAACAGGAGGAGGCCCAATCTGCCCCTCGAGCCGGTTACAGAGGAACAGGATGCCCATTCAGCCCCTCGAGCCTGTTACGCAGGAACAGGAGGAGACCTATTCCTGCCCCTCGAGCCTGTTACACAGGAACAGGCAAAGGCCCATTCTGCCTCTCGAGCCTGATATAAAGGAACAGGAGGAGGCCCATTCTGCCTCTCGAGCCTGATATAAAGGAACAGGAGGAGGCCCATTCAACCCCTCGACCCTGATACACAGGAAAAGGAGGAGGCCCATTCAGCCCCTCAAATCTGTTTTTATTATCAAGGGGCCCATTCAGCCACTCGAACCTTGCACACGAACAGGAGGAGGCCCATTCAGCCCCTCGAGCCTGTTACACAGGAACAGGAGGAGACCCATTCAGCCCCTCGAGCCTGTTACACAGGAACAGGAGAAGGCCGATTCAGCCTCTCAAACCTGTTACACAGGAACAGGAGGAGGCCCAATTAGCCACTCGAACCTGTTACACAGGAACAGGAGGAGGACCAATCAGCCCCTCGAGCCTTTTACACAGGAACAGGAGGAGGCCCATTCAGCCCCTCGAGCCTGTTATACAGGAACAGGAGGGTGACCCATTCAGCCCCTCGAACCTGTTACACAGGAACATGAGGAGGCCCATTCAGCCCCTCAAATCTGTTTCTATTAACAAGGGGCCCATTCAGCCACTCGAGCCTTGCACACGAACAGGAGGAGGCCCATTCAGCCCCTCGAGCCTGTTACACAGGAACAGGAGGAGACCCATTCAGCCCCTCGAGACTGTTACACAGGAACAGGAGGAGACCCATTCAGCCCCTCGAGCACAGGAGGAGGCCCATTCGGCCCCTCGAGCCTGTTAGTCAGGAACAGGAGGAGGTACATTCAGCCCCTCGAGCCTGATATACAGGAACAGGAGGAGGCCCATTCAGACCCTCAAATCTGTTTTCATTAACAAGGGGCCGTTTCAGCCATTCGAGCCTGACACAGGAACAGGAGGAGGCACATTCAGACCCTCGAGCCTGTTACACAGGAACAGCAGGAGGCCCATTCTGCCTCTCGGGCCTGTTACACAGGAACAGGAGGAGACCCAGTCAGCCCCTCGGGCCTGTAACACAGGAACAGGAGGAGACCCATTCAGCCCCTCGAGCCTGTTACACAGGAACAAGAGGAGGCCCATTCAGCCCCTTGAGCCTGTTACACAGGAACAGGAGGAGGCCCAATCTGCCCCTCGAGCCGGTTACAGAGGAACAGGATGCCCATTCAGCCCTTCGAGCCTGTTACGCAGGAACAGGAGGAGACCTATTCAGCCCCTCGAGCCTGTTACACAGGAACAGGCAAAGGCCCATTCTGCCTCTCGAGCCTGATATAAAGGAACAGGAGGAGGCCCATTCTGCCTCTCGAGCCTGATATAAAGGAACAGGAGGAGGCCCATTCAACCCCTCGACCCTGATACACAGGAAAAGGAGGAAGCCCATTCAGCCCCTCAAATCTGTTTTCATTATCAAGGGGCCCATTCAGCCACTCGAGCCTTGCACACGAACAGGAGGAGGCCCATTCAGCCCCTCGAGCCTGTTACACAGGAACAGGAGAAGTCCGATTCAGCCCCTCAAACTTGTTACACAGGAACAGGAGGAGGCCCAATTAGCCACTCGAACCTGTTACACAGGAACAGGAGGAGGACCAATCAGCCCCTCGAGCCTTTTATACAGGAACAGGAGGAGGCCCATTCGGCCCCTCGAGCCTGTTATACAGGAACAGGAGGGTGACCCATTCAGCCCCTCGAACCTGTTACACAGGAGCATGAGGAGGCCCATTCAGCCCCTCAAATCTGTTTTCGTTAACAAGGGGCCCATTCAGCCCCTCGAGCCTGTTCCACAGGAACAGGAGGTGACCCATTCAGCCCCTCGAGCCTGTTACACAGGAACAGGAGGAGACCCATTCAGCCTCTCGAGCCTGTTACACAGGAACAGGATTAGACCCATTCAGCCCCTCGAGCATGTTCCGTAAGAACAGGAGGAGGCCCATTCAGCCCCTCGAGCCTGTTACTCAGGAACAGGAGGAGGCACATTCAGCCACTTGAGCCGGTTACACAGGAACAGGAGGAGGCCCATTCAGCCCCCCGGGCCAGTGACACAGGAGCAGGAGGAGGCCCATTCAGCCCCTCAAATCTGTTTTCTTTAACAAGGGGCCCATTCAGCCATTCGAGCCTGACATAGGAACAGGAGGATGCCCATTCAGCCCCTCGAGCCTGTTACACAGGAACAGGAGGAGGCCCATTCAGCCCCTCGAGCCTGTTACACAGGAACAGGAGGATGCCCATTCAGCCCCTCGAGCCCGTTACACAGCAAAAGGAGGTGGCCCATACAGCCCCTTGAGCCTGTTACACAGGAACAGGAGGCGGCCCATTTAGCCCCCCGGGCCAGTGACACAGGAGCAGGAGGAGGCCCATTCAGCCTCTCGAGCCTGTTACACAGGAACAGGAGGAGGCCCATTCAGCCCCTTGAGCCTGTTGCACAGGAACAGGAGGAGGCCCATTCTGCCCCTCAGGCCTGTTACACAGGAACAGAAGGAGACCCATTCAGCCCCTCGAGCCTGTTCCATAGGAACAGGAGGATGCCCATTCAGCCCCTTGAGCCTGTTAGACAGCATCAGGACGTGGCCCATACAGCCCCTCGAGCCTGTTACACAGGAACAGGAGGAGGCCCATTCAGCCACCCGGGTCAGTTACACAGGAACAGGAGGAGGCCCATTCAGCCTCTCGAGCCTGTTACACAGGAACAGGAGGAGGCCCATTCAGCCTCTTGAGCCTGTTACACAGGAATAGGAGGAGGCCCAATCAGCACCTCATTTTACACAGGAACAGGAGGAGGCCCATTCAGCCCCTTGAGCCTGTTACACAGGAACAGGAGGAGGCCCAATCTGCCCCTCGAGCCAGTTACACAGGAACAGGATGCCCATTCAGCCCTTCGAGCATTTTACACAGGAACAGGAGGAGACCTATTCAGCCCCTCGAGCCTGTTACACAGGAATAGGCAAAGGCCCATTCTGCCTCTCGTTCCTGATATAAAGGAACAGGAGGAGGCCCATTCTGCCTCTCGAGCCTGATATAAAGGAACAGGAGGAGGCCCATTCAACCCCTCGACCCTGATACACAGGAAAAGGAGGAGGCCCATTCAGCCCCTCAAATCTGTTTTCATTAACAAGGGGCCCATTCAGCCACTCGAGCCTGTTACACAGGAACAGGAGGAGGCCCATTCTGCCCCTCGAGCCTGTTACACAGGAACAAGAGGAGGCCCATTCAGCCCCTTGAGCCTGTTACACAGGAACAGGAGGAGGCCCATTCAGCCCCTCGAGCCTGTTACACAGAAACAGGAGGCCCATTCAGCCCCACGAGCCTGTTACACAGGAACAGGAGGAGGCCGATTCTGCCCCTCGAGCCTGTTACACAGGAAAAAGAGGAGGCACTTTCAGCCCCACGAGCCTGTTACACAGCAACAGGCGGTGTCCCATAGAGCCCCTCGAGCCTGTTACACAGGAACAGGAGGAGGCCCATTCAGCACTCTCGAGCCTGTTACACAGGAATAGGAGGAGGCCCAATCAGCCAATCGAGCATTTTACACAGGAACAGGAGGAGGCCCATTCAGCCCCTTGAGCCTGTTACACAGGAACAGGAGGAGGCCCAATCTGCCCCTCGAGCCGGTTACACAGGAACAGGATGCCCATTCAGCCTCTCGAGCCTGTTACGCAGGAACAAGAGGAGGCCCATTCGGCCCCTCGAGCCTGTTACACAGGAACAGGTGGAGTGCCATTCAGCCCCTCGAGCCTGTTACACAGGAATAGGAGAAGGCCCATTCTGCCTCTCGAGCCTGATATAAAGGAACAGGAAGAGGCCCATTCAACCCCTCAAATATGTTTTCATGAACAAGGGGCCCATTCAGCCACTCGAGCCTTGCACATGAACAGGAGGAGGCCCAATCAGCCCCTCGAGCCTTTTACACAGGAACAGGAGCAGGCCCATTCAGCCCTTCGAGCCTGTTATATAGGAACAGGAGGGAGACCTATTCAGCTCCTCGAACCTGTTACACAGGAACAGGAGGAGGCATGATTCAGCCCCTCAAATATGTTTCTATTAACAAGGGGCCCACTCAGCCACTCGAGCCTTACACACGAACAGGAGGAGGCCCATTCAGCCCCTCGAGCCTGTTACACAGGTGCAGGAGGAGAACCATTCAGCCCCTCGAGCCTGTTACACAGGAACAGGAGGAGACCCATTCAGCCCCTCGAGACTGTTGCACAGGAACAGGAGGAGACCCATTCAGCCCCTCAGGCCTGTTACACAGGAATAGGAGGAGACCCATTCAGCCCCTCGAGCCTGTTACACAGGAACAGGAGGAGGCCCATTCAGCCCCTCGAGCCTGTTACACGGGAACAGGAGGGAGACCCATTCGGCCCCTTGAGCTTGTGAGACAGGAACAGGAGGAGGCCCATTCAGCCCCTCGAGCCTGTTAAACAGGAACAGGAAGAGGCCCATTCAGCCCCTCAAATCTGTTTTCATTAACAAGGGGCCAATTCAGCCATTCGAGCCTTACACAGGAACAGGAGGATGCCCATTCAGCCCCTTGAGCCTGTTACACAGCAACAAGATGTGGCCCATACAGCCCCTTGAGCCTGTTACACAGGAACAGGAGGAGGCCCATTCAGCCCCCCGGGCCAGTGACACAGGAGCAGGAGGAGGCCCATTCAGCCTCTCGAGCCTGTTACACAGGAACAGGAGGAGGCCCATTCAGCCCCTTGAGCCTGTTGCACAGGAACAGGAGCAGACCCATTCAGCCCCTCGAGCCTGTTACACAGGAACAGGAGGAGACCCATTCAGCCCCTCGAGACTGTTGCACAGGAACAGGAGGAGACCCATTCAGCTCCTCGAGCATGTTCCATCGGAACAGGAGGATGCCCATTCAGCCCCTCGAGCTTGTGACACAGGAACAGGAGGAGACACATTCCACCCCTCGAGCCTGTTACACGGGAACAGGAGGGAGACCCATTCGGCCCCTTGAGCTTGTTAGACAGGAACAGGAGGGAGGCCCATTCAGCCCCTCAAATCTGTTTTCATGAACACGGGGCCCATTCAGCCCCTCGAGCCTGTTAAACAGGAACAGGAAGAGGCCCATTCAGCCCCTAAAATCTGTTTTCATGAACAAGGGGCCCATTCAGCCCCTCGAGCCTGTTACACAGCATCAGGAGGTGGCCCATACAGCCCCTTGAGCCTGTTACACAGGAACAGGAGGAGGCCCATTCAGCCCACCGGGCCAGTGACACAGGAGCAGGAGGAGGCCCATTCAGCCTCTCGAGCCTGTTCCACAGGAACAGGAGGAGGCCCATTCAGCCCCTTGAGCCTGTTGCACAGGAACAGGAGGTGGCCGATTCTGCCCCTCGAGCCTGTTACACAGGAAAAAGAGGAGGCACTTTCAGCCCCACGAGCCTGTTACACAGCAACAGGCGGTGTCCCATAGAGCCCCTCGAGCCTGTTACACAGGAACAGGAGGAGGCCCATTCAGCACTCTCGAGCCTGTTACACAGGAATAGGAGGAGGCCCAATCAGCCAATCGAGCATTTTACACAGGAACAGGAGGAGGCCCATTCAGCCCCTTGAGCCTGTTACACAGGAACAGGAGGAGGCCCAATCTGCCCCTCGAGCCGGTTACACAGGAACAGGATGCCCATTCAGCCTCTCGAGCCTGTTACGCAGGAACAAGAGGAGGCCCATTCGGCCCCTCGAGCCTGTTACACAGGAACAGGTGGAGTGCCATTCAGCCCCTCGAGCCTGTTACACAGGAATAGGAGAAGGCCCATTCTGCCTCTCGAGCCTGATATAAAGGAACAGGAAGAGGCCCATTCAACCCCTCAAATATGTTTTCATGAACAAGGGGCCCATTCAGCCACTCGAGCCTTGCACATGAACAGGAGGAGGCCCAATCAGCCCCTCGAGCCTTTTACACAGGAACAGGAGCAGGCCCATTCAGCCCTTCGAGCCTGTTATATAGGAACAGGAGGGAGACCTATTCAGCTCCTCGAACCTGTTACACAGGAACAGGAGGAGGCATGATTCAGCCCCTCAAATATGTTTCTATTAACAAGGGGCCCACTCAGCCACTCGAGCCTTACACACGAACAGGAGGAGGCCCATTCAGCCCCTCGAGCCTGTTACACAGGTGCAGGAGGAGAACCATTCAGCCCCTCGAGCCTGTTACACAGGAACAGGAGGAGACCCATTCAGCCCCTCGAGACTGTTGCACAGGAACAGGAGGAGACCCATTCAGCCCCTCAGGCCTGTTACACAGGAATAGGAGGAGACCCATTCAGCCCCTCGAGCCTGTTACACAGGAACAGGAGGAGGCCCATTCAGCCCCTCGAGCCTGTTACACGGGAACAGGAGGGAGACCCATTCGGCCCCTTGAGCTTGTGAGACAGGAACAGGAGGAGGCCCATTCAGCCCCTCGAGCCTGTTAAACAGGAACAGGAAGAGGCCCATTCAGCCCCTCAAATCTGTTTTCATTAACAAGGGGCCAATTCAGCCATTCGAGCCTTACACAGGAACAGGAGGATGCCCATTCAGCCCCTTGAGCCTGTTACACAGCAACAAGATGTGGCCCATACAGCCCCTTGAGCCTGTTACACAGGAACAGGAGGAGGCCCATTCAGCCCCCCGGGCCAGTGACACAGGAGCAGGAGGAGGCCCATTCAGCCTCTCGAGCCTGTTACACAGGAACAGGAGGAGGCCCATTCAGCCCCTTGAGCCTGTTGCACAGGAACAGGAGCAGACCCATTCAGCCCCTCGAGCCTGTTACACAGGAACAGGAGGAGACCCATTCAGCCCCTCGAGACTGTTGCACAGGAACAGGAGGAGACCCATTCAGCTCCTCGAGCATGTTCCATCGGAACAGGAGGATGCCCATTCAGCCCCTCGAGCTTGTGACACAGGAACAGGAGGAGACACATTCCACCCCTCGAGCCTGTTACACGGGAACAGGAGGGAGACCCATTCGGCCCCTTGAGCTTGTTAGACAGGAACAGGAGGGAGGCCCATTCAGCCCCTCAAATCTGTTTTCATGAACACGGGGCCCATTCAGCCCCTCGAGCCTGTTAAACAGGAACAGGAAGAGGCCCATTCAGCCCCTAAAATCTGTTTTCATGAACAAGGGGCCCATTCAGCCCCTCGAGCCTGTTACACAGCATCAGGAGGTGGCCCATACAGCCCCTTGAGCCTGTTACACAGGAACAGGAGGAGGCCCATTCAGCCCACCGGGCCAGTGACACAGGAGCAGGAGGAGGCCCATTCAGCCTCTCGAGCCTGTTCCACAGGAACAGGAGGAGGCCCATTCAGCCCCTTGAGCCTGTTGCACAGGAACAGGAGGTGGCCCATTCTGCCCCTCAGGCCTGTTCCATAGGAACAGGAGGATGCCCATTCAGCCCCTCGAGCCTGTTCCATAGGAACAGGAGGATGCCCATTCAGCCCCTCGAGCCTGTTAGACAGCATTCAGGACGTGGCCCATACAGCCCCTCGAGCCTGTTACACAGGAACAGGAGGAGGCCCATTCAGCCCCCCGGGCCAGTTACACAGGAACAGGAGGAGGCCCATTCAGCCTCTCGAGCCTGTTACACAGGAACAGGAAGAGGCCCATTCAGCCTCTCGAGCCTGTTACACAGGAATAGGAGGAGTCCCAATCAGCCCCTCGAGCATTTTACACAGGAACAGGAGGAGGCCCATTCAGCCCCTTGAGCCTGTTACACAGGAACAGGAGGAGGCCCAATCTGCTCCTCGAGCCAGTTGCACAGGAACAGGATGCCCATTCAGCCCCTCGAGCCTGTTACGCAGGAACAAGAGGAGGCCCATTCGGCCCCTCGAGCCTGTTACACAGGAACAGGTGGAGTGCCATTCAGCCCCTCGAGCCTGTTACACAGGAATAGGAGAAGGCCCATTCTGCCTCTCGAGCCTGATATAAAGGAACAGGAAGAGGCCCATTCAACCGCTCAAATCTGTTTTCATGAACAAGGGGCCCATTCAGCCACTCGAGTCTTGCACATGAACAGGAGGAGGCCCAATCAGCCCCTCGAGCATTTTACACAGGAACAGGAGGAGGCCCATTCGGCCCCTCGAGCCTGTTATACAGGGACAGGAGGGAGACCCATTCAGCCCCTCGAGCCTGTTACACAGGAACAGGAGGAGGCCGATTCAGCCCCTCAAATCTGTTTCTATTAACAAGGGGCCCATTCAGCCACTCGAGCCTTGCACACGAACAGGAGGAGGCCCATTCAGCCCCTCGAGCCTGTTACACAGGTGCAGGAGGAGACCCATTCAGCCCCTCGAGCCTGTTACACAGGAACAGGAGGAGACCCATTCAGCCCCTCGAGACTGTTACACAGGAACAGGAGGAGACCCATTCAGCCCCTCGAGCATGTTCCATAGGAACAGGAGGAGGCCCATTCGGCCCCTCGAGCCTCTTACTCAGGAACAGGAGGAGGTACATTCAGCCCCTCGAGCCTGATATACAGGAACAGGAGGAGGCCCATTCAGACCCTCAAATCTGTTTTCATTAACAAGGGGCCCATTCAGCCATTCGAGCCTGACATAGGAACAGGAGGAGGCCCATTCAACCCCTCAAATCTGTTTTCATGAACAAGGGGCCTATTCAGCCTCTCGAGCCTTGCACATGAACAGGAGGAGGGCCAATCAGCCCCTCGAGCCATTTACACAGGAACAGGAGGAGGCCCATTCGGCCCCTCGAGCCTGTTATACAGGGACAGGAGGGAGACCCAGTCAGCCCCTCGAGCCTGTTACACAGGAACAGGAGGAGGCCGATTCAGCCCCTCAAATCTGTTTCTATTAACAAGGGGCCCACTCAGCCACTCGAGCCTTGCACATGAACAGGAGGAGGCCCATTCAGCCCCTCGAGCCTGTTACACAGGTGCAGGAGGAGACCCATTCAGCCCCTCGAACCCAGGAACAGGAGGAGGCCCATTCAGCCCCATGACCCTGTTACACAGGTACAGGAGGAGACCCATTCAGCCCATCGAGCCTGCTACACGGGAACAGGAGGGAGACCCATTCAGCGCCTCGAGCCAGTTATACAGGAACTGGAGGGAGACCCATTCGGCCCCTTGAGCCTGTTAGACAGGAAAAGGAGGGAGACCCATTCATCCCTTCGATCCTGTTACACAGGAACAGGAGGAGGCCCATTCTGCCACTCGAGACTGATATACAGGAACAGGAGGAGGCCCATTCAGCCCTTCGAGCCTGTTACACAGGAACAGGAGGAGGCTCATATAGCCCCTCGAGCCTTTTACGCAGGAACAAGAGGAGGCCCATTCAGCCCCCCGAACCTATTACACAGGTACAGGAGGAAGCCCATTCAGCCCCTCGAACCTGTTGCACAAGAACAGGAGGTGACTCATTCAGCACCTCGAGACTGTTCCATAGGAACAGGAGGAGGCCCATTCAGCCCCTCGAGCATGTTACACAGGAACAGGAGGAGGCCCATTCAGCCACTCGAGCCAGTTACTCAGGAACAGGAGGAGTCCCATTCAGCCCCTCGAGCTTCTTACTCAGGAACAGGAGGAGGCCCATTCAGCCCCTCGAACCTGTTATTCAGGAACAGTAGGAGGCCCATTCAGCACCTCGAGCCTGTTACACTGGAACAGGAGGATGCACATTCAGCCCCTCGAGCCTGTTCCTCAGGAACAGGAGGAGACACATTCCACCCCTCGAGCCTGCTGCACGGGAACAGGAGGGAGACATATTTGGCCCCTCGAACCTGTTACACAGGAACATGAGGAGGCCCATTCAGCCCCTCAAATCTGTTTTCATTAACAAGGGGCCCATTCAGCCCCTCGAGCCTGTTGCACAGGAACAGGAGGAGACCCATTCAGCCCCTCGAGACTGTTACACAGGAAAACGAGGAGGCCCAGTCATCCCCTGGAAACTGTTGCACAGGAAAAGGAGGAGACCCATTCAGCCCCTCGAGCCTGTTACACAGGAACAGGAGGAGACCCATTCAGCCCCTCGAGCCTGTTACACAGGAACAGGTGGAGTGCCATTCAGCCCCTCGAGCCTGTTACACAGGAATAGGAGAAGGCCCATTCTGCCTCTCGAGCCTGATATAAAGGAACAGGAAGAGGCCCATTCAACCGCTCAAATCTGTTTTCATGAACAATGGGCCCATTCAGCCACTCGAGTCTTGCACATGAACAGGAGAAGGCCCAATCAGCCCCTCGAGCATTTTACACAGGAACAGGAGGAGGCCCATTCGGCCCCTCGAGCCTGTTATACAGGAACAGGAGGGAGACCCATTCAGCCCCTCGAGCCTGTTACACAGGAACAGGAGGAGGCCGATTCAGCCCCTCAAATCTGTTTCTATTAACAAGGGACCCATTCAGCCACTCGAGCCTTGCACACGAACAGGAGGAGGCCCATTCAGCCCCTCGAGACAGTTACACAGGAACAGGAGGAGGACCATTAAGCCCCTCGAGCCGGTTACACAGGAACAGGAGGAGGCCCATTCAGCCCCTCGAGCCTGTTACACAGGAACAGGAGGAGGCCCATTCAGCCCCTCAAATCTGTTTTTGTTAACAAGGGGCCCATTCATCCCTTCGAGCCTTTTCCACAGGAACAGGAGGTGACCCATTCAGCCCCTCGAGCCTGTTACACAGGAACAGGATTAGACCCATTCAGCCCCTCGAGCATGTTCCGTAGGAACAGGAGGAGGCCCATTCAGCCCCTCGAGCCTGTTACACAGGAAAAGGAGGAGGCCCATACAGCCCCTCCGGCCTGTGACACAGGAACAGGAGGAAGCCCATTCAGCCCCTCATGGCTGTTACACAGGAACAGGAGGAGGCCCATTCTGCCCCTCGGGCCTGTTACACAGGAACAGGAGGTGACCCATTGAGCCGATCGAGCCTGTTCCATAGGAACAGGAGCAGGCCCATTCAGCCCCCCGGGCCACTTACACAGGAACAGGAGGAGGCCCATTCAGCCTCTCGAGCCTGTTACACAGGAACAGGAGGAGACCCATTCAGCCCCTTAAGCCTGTTGCACAGGAACAGGAGGAGGCCGATTCTACCCCTCGAGCATGTTACACAGGAACAAGAGGTGGCCCATTCAGCCCCACGATCCTGTTATACAGCAACAGGCGGTGTCCCATACAGCCCCTCGAGCCTGTTACACAGGAACAGGAGGAGGCCCATTCAGCCTCTCGAGCCTGTGACACAGGAATAGGAGGAGGCCCAATCAGCCCCTCGAGCATTTTACACAGGAACAAGAGGAGGCCCATTCAGCCCCTCGAGCCGGTTACACAGGAATAGGAGGAGGCCCAATCAGCCCCTCGAGCATTTTACACAGGAACAGGAGGAGGCCCATTCTGCCCCTCGAGCCTGTTACACAGGAACAGGAGGAGGCCGATTCTGCCCCTCGAGCCTGTTAAACAGTAACAAGAGGTGGCCCATTCAGCCCCACGATCTTGTTACACAGCAACAGGCGGTGTCCCATACAGCCCCTCGACCCTGTTACACAGGAACAGGAGGAGGCCCATTCAGCCTCTCGAGCCTGTTACACAGGAATAGGAGGAGGCCCAATCAGCCCCTCGAGCCTGTTACGCAGGAACAAGAGGAGGCCCATTCGGCCCCTCGAGCCTGTTACACAGGAACAGGTGGAGTGCCATTCAGCCCCTCGAGCCTGATATAAAGGAACAGGAAGAGGCCCATTCAAACCCTCAAATCTTTTTCTATTAACAAGGGGCCCATTCAGCCACTCGAGCCTTGCACACGAACAGGAGGAGGCCCATTCAGCCCCTCGAGCCTGTTACACAGGAACAGGAGGAGACCCATTCAGCCCCTCGAGACTGTTACACAGGAACAGGAGGAGACCCATTCAGCCCCTCGAGACTGTTACACAGGAACAGGAGGAGACCCATTCAGCCCCTCGAGCATGTTCCATAGGAACAGGAGGAGCCCCATTCGGCCCCTCGAGCCTGTTACACAGGAACATGAGGAGGCCCATTCAGCCCCTCAAATCTGTTTTTGTTAACAAGGGGCCCATTCAGCCCTTCGAGCCTTTTCCACAGGAACAAGAGGTGACCCATTCAGCCCCTCGAGCCTGTTACACAGGAACAGGATTCGACCCATTCAGCCCCTCGAGCATGTTCCGTAGGAACAGGAGGAGGCCCATTCAGCCCCTCAAATCTGTTTTCATGAATAATGGGCCCATTCAGCCATTCGATCCTGACATAGAAACAGGAGGAGGCCCATTCAGCCCCTCCGGCCTGTGACACAGGAACAGGAGGAGGCCCATTCAGTCCCTCGAGCCTGTTACACAGGAAAAGGAGGAGGCTCATTCAGCCGCTCCGGCCTGTGACACAGGAACAGGAGGAGGCCCATTCAGCCCCCCGGGCCAGTTACACAGGAACAGGAGGAGGCCCATTCAGCCTCTCGAGCCTGTTACTCATGAACAGGAGGAGACCCATTCAGCCCCTTAAGCCTGTTGCACAGGAACAGGAGGAGGCCCATTCTGCCCCTCGAGCCTGTTACACAGGAACAGGAGGAGGCCCAATCAGCCCCTTGAGCCTGTTATACAGCAACAGGCGGTGTCCCATACAGCCCCTCGAGCCTGTTACACGGGAACAGGAGGAGGCCCATTCAGCCTCTTGAGCCTGTTACACAGGAATAGGAGGAGGCCCAATCAGCCCCTCGAGCATTTTACACAGGAACAGGAGGAGGCCCATTCAGCCCCTCGAGCCGGTAACACAGGAATAGGAGGAGGCCCAATCAGCCCCTCGAGCATTTTACACAGGAACAGGAGGAGGCCTATTCTGCCCCTCGAGCCTGTTACACATGAACAGGAGGCCCATTCAGCCCCACGAGCCTGTTACACATGAACAGGATGCCCAATCAGCCCCTCGAGCCTGTTACACAGAAACAGGAGGCCCATTCAGCCCCACGAGCCTGTTACACAGGAACAGGAGGAGGCCGATTCTGCCCCTCGAGCCTGTTACACAGTAACAAGAGGTGGCCCATTCAGCCCCACGATCCTGTTACACAGCAACAGGCGGTGTCCCATACAGCCCCTCGAGCCTGTTTCACAGGAACAGGAGGAGGCCCATTCAGCCTCTCGAGCCTGTTACACAGGAATAGGAGGAGGCCCAATCAGCCCCTCGAGCATTTTACACAGGAACAGGAGGAGGCCCATTCAGCCCCTCGAGCCTGTTACACAGGAACAGGAGGAGGCCCAATCTGCCCCTCGAGCCGGTTACACAGGAACAGGATGCCCATTCAGCCCCTCGAGCCTGTTACGCAGGAACAAGAGGAGGCCCATTCAGCCCCTCGAGCCTGTTACACAGGAATAGGAGAAGGCCCATTCTGCCTCTCGAGCCTGATATAAAGGAACAGGAAGAGGCCCATTCAACCCCTCAAATCTGTTTACATGAACAAGGGGCACATTCAGCCACTCGAACCTTGCACATGAACAGGAGGAGGCCCAATCAGCCCCTCAAGCCTTTTACACAGGAACAGGAGGAGGCCCATTCGGCCCCTCGAGCCTGTTATACAGGAACAGGAGGGAGACCCATTCAGCCCCTTGAGCCTGTTACACAGGAACAGGAGGAGGCCGATTCAGCCCCTCAAATCTGTTTCTGTTAACAAGGGGCCCATTCAGCCACTCGAGCCTTGCACACGAACAGGAGGAGGCCCATTCAGCCCCTCGAGCCTGTTACACAGGTGCAGGAGGTGACCCATTCAGCAACTCGAGCCTCTTACACAGGAACAGGAGGAGACCCATTCAGCCCCTCGAGACTGTTACACAGGAACAGGAGGAGACCCATTCAGCCCCTCGAGCATGTTCCATAGGAACAGGAGGAGCCCCATTCGGCCCCTCGAGCCTGTTACTCAGGAAAAGGAGGAGGCACATTCAGCCCCTCGAGCCTGATATACAGGAACAGGAGGATGCCCATTCAGACTCTCGAGCCTGTTACACAGGAACAGGAAGAGGCCCATTCAGCCCCTCAAATCTGTTTTCATTAACAAGGGGCCCATTCAGCCATTCGAGCCTGACATAGTAATAGGAGGAGGCACATTCAGCCCCTCATGCCTGTTACACAGGAACAGGAGGAGGCCCATTCTGCCTCTCGGGCCTGTTACACAGGAACACGAGAAGACCCAGTCAGCCCCTCGGGCCTGTTACACAGGAACAAGAGGTGACCCATTCAGCCCCTCGAGCCTGTAACACAGGAACAGGAGGCGGCCCAATCTGCCCCTCGAGTCGGTTACAGAGGAACAGGATGCCCATTCAGCCCCTCGAACCTGTTACGCAGGAACAAGAGGAGGCCCATTCAGCCCCTCGGGCCTGTTGCACAGGAACAGGAGGAGACCCATTCAGCCCCTCGAGCCTGTTACACAGGAACAAGAGGAGGCCCATTCAGCCCCTCGAGCATGTTACACAGGAACAGGCAAAGGCCCATTCTGCCTCTCGAGCCTGATATAAAGGAACAGGAGGAGGCCCATTCTGCCTCTCGAGCCTGATATAAATGAACAGGAGGAGGCCCATTCAACCCCTCGAGCCGGTTACACAGGAACAGGATGCCCATTCAGCCCCTCGAGCCTGTTACGCAGGAACAAGAGGAGGCCCATTCAGCCCCTCGAGCCTGTTACACAGGAATAGGAGAAGGCCCATTCTGCCTCTCGAGCCTGATATAAAGGAACAGGAAGAGGCCCATTCAACCCCTCAAATCTGTTTTCATGAACAAGGGGCACATTCAGCCACTCGAGCCTTGCACATGAACAGGAGGAGGCCCAATCAGCCCCTCAAGCCTTTTACACAGGAACAGGAGGAGGCACATTCGGCCCTTCGAGCCTGTTATACAGGAACAGGAGGGAGACCCATTCAGCCCCTCGAGCCTGTTACACAGGAACAGGAGGAGGCCGATTCAGCCCCTCAAATCTGTTTCTGTTAACAAGGGGCCCATTCAGCCACTCGAGCCTTGCACACGAACAGGAGGAGGCCCATTCAGCCCCTCGAGCCTGTTACACAGGTGCAGGAGACGACCCATTCAGCCCCTCGAGTCTCTTACACAGGAACAGGAGGAGACCCATTCAGCCCCTCGAGACTGTTACACAGGAACAGGAGGAGACCCATTCAGCGCCTCGAGCATGTTCCATAGGAACAGGAGGAGCCCCATTCGGCCCCTCGAGCCTGTTACTCAGGAACAGGAGGAGGCACATTCAGCCCCTCGAGCCTGATATACAGGAACAGGAGGAGGCCCATTCAGACTCTCGAGCCTGTTACACAGGAACAGGATGAGGCCCATTCAGCCCCTCAAATCTGTTTTCATTAACAAGGGGCCCATTCAGCCATTCGAGCCTGACATAGTAACAGGAGGAGGCACATTCAGCCCCTCATGCCTGTTACACAGGAACAGGAGGAGGCCCATTCTGCCTCTCGGGCCTGTTACACAGGAACAGGAGAAGACCCAGTCAGCCCCTCGGGCCTGTTACACAGGAACAAGAGGTGACCCAGCCAGCCCCTTGAGCCTGTTGCACAGGAACAGGAGGAGACCCTTTCTGCCCCTCAGGCCTGTTGCACAGGAACAGGAGGAGACCCATTCAGCGCCTCGAGCCTGTTACACAGGAACAAGAGGAGGCCCATTCAACCCCTTGAGCCTGTTACACAGGAACAGGAGGAGGCCCAATCTGCCCCTCGAGCCGGTTACTGAGGAACAGGATGCTCATTCAGCCCCTCGAGCCTGTTACGCAGGAACAAGAGGAGGCCCATTCAGCCCCTCGGGCCTGTTGCACAGGAACAGGAGGAGGCCCAATCAGCCCCTCGAGCCTGTTACACAGGAACAAGAGGAGGCCCATTCAGCCCCTCGAGCCAGTTACACAGGAACAGGCAAAGGCCCATTCTGCCTCTCGAGCCTGATATAAAGGAACAGGAGGAGGCCCATTCTGCCTCTCGAGCCTGATATAAATGAACAGGAGGAGGCCCATTCAACCCCTCGAGCCTGTTACACAGGAACAGCAGGAGGCCGATTCAGCCCCTCAAAATTGTTTCCATTAATAAGGGGTCCATTCAGCCCCTCGAGCCTGTTACACAGGAACAGGAGGAGGCCCAATCAGCCCCTCGAACCTGTTACACAGGAACAGTCGGTTACAGAGGAACAGGATGCCCATTCAGCCCCTCGAACCTGTTACACAGGAACAGGAGGAGGCCCATTCAGCCCCTCGAACCTGTTACACAGGAACAGGAGGAGGCCCAATCAGCCCCTCGAGCCTTTTACACAGGAACAGGAGGAGGCCCATTCAGCCCCTCGAGCCTGTTATACAGGAACAGGAGGGTGACCCATTCAGCCCCTCGAACCTGTTACACAGGATCATGAGGAGGCCCATTCAGCCCCTCAAATCTGTTTTCGTTAACAAGGGGCCCATTCAGCCCCTCGAGCCTGTTCCACAGGAACAGGAGGAGGCCCAATCTGCCACTCGAGCCGGTTGCACAGGAACAGGATGCCCATTCAGCCATTCGAGCCTGTTACGCAGGAACAAGAGGAGGCCCATTCAGCCCCTCGGGCCTGTTACACAGGAACAGGAGGAGGCACATTCAGCCCCTTGAGCATGTTCCATAGGAACAGGAGTATGCCCATTCAGCCCCTCGGGCCTGTTACACAGGAACAGGAGGAGGCCCATTCGGCCCCTCGAGCCTGTTACACAGGAACAGGAGGAGGCCCATATAGCCACTCGAACCTGTTACACAGGAATATGAGGAGGCCTATTCAGCCCCTCGAGCCTGTTACAGAGGAATAGGAGGAGGCCCATACTGCTCCTCGAGCCTGTTGCACAGGAACAGGAGGAAACCCATTCAGCTCCTCGGTCTGTTACACAGGAACAGGAGTAGGGTCATTCAGCCCCTCGCTCCTGTAACACAGGAACTGGAGGATTCCCATTCGGACCATCGAGCCTGTTACACAGGAACAGGAGGAAGCCCATTCAGCCCCTCAGTCTCTCACACAGGAACAGGAGGAGGCCCATTCAGCCCCTGGAATCTGTGACACAGGAACAGGATGAGACCCATTCAGCCCCTCGAGCCTGTTACACAAGAACAGGACTAGGCCTATTTGGCCCCTCGAGCCTGTTACACAGGAACAGGAGTAGGCCCATTCAGCCCCTCGAGCCTGTTGCACAGGAACAGGAGGAGGCCCAATCACCACTCGAACCTGTTACACAGGAACAGGAGGAGGCTCATACAGCCCCTCGAGCATGTTCCATAGGAACAGGAGGAGGCACATTCAGCCCTCGGGCCTGTTACACAGGAACAGGAGGAGGCCCATTCAGCCCCTCGAGCCTGTTCCATAGGACCAGGAGGATGCCCATTCTGACCATCGAAACTGTTACAGAGGAACAGGAGGAGGCCCATTCAGCCCCTCGAGGCTGTTACACAGGAACAGGAGGAGGCCCATTCAGCCCCTCGAATCTGTTACACAGGAACAGTGGGAGGCCCATTCAGCCCCTTGAGCCTGTTACACAGGAACAGGAGTAGGCCCATTCAGCCCCTCGAGCCTGTTACACAGGAACAGGAGGAGGCCCAATCAGCCCCTCGAGCCTGTTACATAGGAACAGGAGGATGCCCAATCAGCCCCTCCTGCATATTACACAGGAACAGGAGGAGGCCCATTCAGCCCTTCGAGCCTGTTATACAGGTACAGGAGGAAGCCCATTCAGCCCCTCGAACCAGTTGCACAGGAATATGAGGAGACCCATTCAGTCCCTCGAGCCTGTTATTCAGGACCAAGAGGAGGACCATTCAGACACTCGAGCCTGTTACACAGGAACAGGAGTAGGCCCATTCAGCCCCTCGAGCCTGTGACACAGAAACATGACAAGCCCATTCAGCCCCTCGAGCCTGGTACACAGGAACAGGAGGAGGCCCATTCAGCCCCTTGAGCCTGTTGCACAGCAACAGGAGGAGGCCCATTCAGCCCCTCAAGCCTGTTACACAGGAACATGAGGAGGCCCATTCAGCCCCTCGAACCTGTTGCACAGGAACAGGAGGAGTCCCATTCGGACCCTCGAGCCTGTTACATAGGAACAGGAGGAAGCCCATACAGCCCCTCGAAAGTGTTACACAGGAACAGGAGGAGGCCCATTCGGCCCCTCGAGCCTGTGACACAGAAACATGACAAGCCCATTCAGCCCCTCAAGCCTGGTACACAGGAACAGGAGGAAGCCCATTCTGCCCCTCGAGCCTGTTACACAGGAACAGGACGAGGCCCAATCAGCCCCTCGAGCCTTTTACACAGGAACAGGAGGAGGCCCATTCAGCCCCTCGAGCCTGTTACACAGGAACAGGAGAAGGACCATTCTGCCTCTCGAGCCTGATAGAAAGGAACAGGAGGTGGCCCATTCTGCCTCTCGAGCCTGATATAAAGGAACAGGAGGAGGCCCATTCAACCCCTCGACCCTGATACACAGGAACAGGAGGAGGCTCATTTAGCTCCTCGAGCCTGTTACACAGGAACAGGAGGAGGCCCATTCAGCCCCTCAAATCTGTTTTCATTAACAAGGGGCCCATTCAGCCACTCGAGCCTTGCACACGAACAGGAGGAGGCCCATTCAGGCCCTCGAGCCTGTTACACAGGAACAGGAGGAGGTCCATTCAAGACCTCAAATCTGTTTTCAATAACAAGGGGCCCATTCAGCCACTCGAGCCTGTTATACACGAACAGGAGGAGGCCCATTGAGGCCCTCGAGCCTGTTACACAGGAACAAGAGGAGGCCCATTCAGCCCCTCAAATCTGTTTTCAATAACAATGGGCCCATTCAGCAACTCGAGCCTTGCACACGAACAGGAGGAGGCCCTTTCAGCCCCTCAAGCCTGTTATACAGGAACAGGAGGCCCATGCAGCCCCTCGAGCCTGTTTCACAGGAACAGGAGGAGGCCCAATCAGCGCCTCGAGCCTTTTACACAGGAACAGGAGGAGACCCATTCGGCCCCTCGAGCCTGTTATACAGGAACAGGTAGGAGATCCATTCAGCCCCTCGAACCTGTTACACAGGAACATGAGGAGGCCCATTCAGCCCCTCAAATCTGTTTTCATTAACAAGGGGCCCATTCAGCCCCTCGAGCCTGTTCCACAGGAACAGGAGGTGACTCATTCAGCCCCTTGAGCCTGTTACACAGGAACAGGAGGAGGCCCATTCAGCCTCTCGAGCCTGTTACACAGGAACAGGATTAGACCCATTCAGCGCCTCGAGCATGTTCCGTAGGAACAGGAGGAGGCACATTCAGCCCCTCGAGCCTGTTCCTCAGGAACAGGAGGAGGCACCTTCAGCCCCTCGAGCCGGTTACACAGGAACAGGAGGAGGCCCATTCGGCCCCTCGAGCTTGTGACACAGGAACAGGAGGAGACACATTCCAATCCTCGAGCAAGTTATACAGGAACAGGAGGGAGACCCATTCGGCCCCTTGAGCCTGTTAGACAGGAACAGGAGGGAGACCCATTCATCCCCTCGAACCTGTTACACAGGAACAGGAGTAGGCCCAACCTGCCACTCGAGCCTGATATACAGGAACAGGAGGAGGCCCATTCAGCCCCTCGAACCTGTTACACAGGAAAAGGAGGAGGCCCATTCAGCCCCTCAAATCTGTTTTCATTAACAAGGGGCCCATCCAGCCATTCGAGCCTGAAATCGGAACAGGAGGAGGCCCATTCAGCCCCTCGAGCCTGTTACACAGGAAAAGGAGGAGGCCCATTCAGCCCCTCCGGTTTATGACACAGGAACAGGAGGAGGCCCATTCAGCCCCTCAAGCCTGTTACACAGGAACAGCAGGAGGCCCATTCTGCCCCTCGGGCATGTTACACAGGAAAAGGAGGTGACCCATCCAGCCATTCGAGCCTGAAATCGGAACAGGAGGATGCCCATTCAGCCCCTCGAGCCTGTTACACAGGAACTGGAGGAGGCCCATTCAGCCCCTCGAGCCTGTTACACAAGAACAGGAGGAGACCATTCAGCCCCTCGAGCCTGTTGCACAGGAATAGGAGAAGGCCCATTCTGCCTCTCGAGCCTGTTACACAGGAACAGGAAGATGCCCATTCAACCCCTCAAATCTGTTTTCATTAACAAGGGGCCCATTCAGCCACTCGAGCCTTGCACACGAACAGGAGTAGGCCCAATCAGCCCCTCGAGCCTGTTCCACAGGAATAGGAGGTGACCCATTCAGCCCCTCGAGCCTGTTACACAGCAACAGGAGGAGACCCATTCAGCCCCTCGAGACTGTTCGACAGGAACAGGAGGAGACCCATTCAGCCCCTCGAGCCTGTTACTCAGGAACAGGAGGAGGCACATTCAGCCCCTCGAGCCTGTTACACAGGAACAGGAGGAGGCCCATTCGGCCCCTCGAGCTTGTGACATAGGAACAGGAGGCGACCCATTCCACCCCTCGAGCCTGTTACACAGGAACAGGAGGGAGACCCATTCAGCCCCTCGAGCCTGTTAGACAGGAACAGGAGGGAGACCTAATCATCCCCTCGAACCTGTTCGACAGGAACAGGAGGAGGCCCATTCTGCCACTCGAGCCTGATATACAGGAACAGGAGGAGGCCCATTCAGCCCCTCGATCCTGTTACACAGGAACAGGAGGAGGCCCATTCAGCCCCTCAAATCTGTTTTCATTAACTAGGGGCCCATTCAGCCATTCGAGCCTGACATAGGAACAGAGGAGGCCCATTCAGCCCCTCGAACCTGTTACACAGGAAAAGGAGGAGGCCCATTCAGACCCTCCGGCCTGTGACAGAGGAACAGGAGGAGGCCCATTCTGCCCCTCGGGCCTGTTACACAGGAACAGGAGGAGACCCATTCAGCTCCTCGGGCCTGTTACACAGGAACAGGAGGTGACCCATTCAGCCTCTCGAGCCTGTTACACAGCAACAGGAGGTGGCCCATACAGCCCCTCGAGCCTGTTACACAGGAACAAGAGGAGGCCCATTCAGCCCCCCGGGCCAGTTACACAGGAACAGGAGGAGGCCCATTCAGCCTCTCGAGCCTGTTACACAGGAACAGGAGGAGGCCCATTCAGCCCCTTGAGCCTGTTGCACAGAAAAAGGAGGAGGCCCATTCTGCCCCTCAGGCCTGTTACACAGGAACAGGAAGAGGCCCATTCAGCCCCTCAAATCTGTTTTCATTAACAAGGGGCCCATTCAGCCATTCGAGCCTGACATAGGAACAGGAGGAGGCCCATTCAGCCCCTCGAGCCTGTTAGACAGTAACAGGAGGAGGCCCATTCAGCTCCTCGGGCCTGTTACACAGGAACAGGAGGAGGCCCATTCAGCCCCTCATGCCTGTTACACAGGAACAGGAGGAGGCCCATTCTGCCCCTCGGGCCTGTTACACAGGAACAGGAGGAGTCCCATTCAGCCCCTCGGGCCTGTTACACAGGAACAGGAGGAGTCCCAATCTGCCCGTCCAGCCTGTTACACGGGAACAGGAGGGAGACGCATTCAGCCCCTCGAGCCAGTTATTCAGGAACAGGAGGGAGACCCATTCATCCCCTCGAACCTGTAACACAGGAACAGGAGGAGGCCCAACCTGCCACTCGAGCCTGATATACAGGAACAGGAGGAGGCCCATTCAGCCCCTCGAGCCTGTTACACAGGAACAGGAGGAGGCCCATTCAGCCCCTCAAATCTGTTTTCATTAACAAGGGGCCCATCCAGCCATTCGAGCCTGAAATCGGAACAGGAGGAGGCCCATTCAGCCCCTCGAGCCTGTTACACAGGAAAAGGAGGAGGCCCATTCAGCCCCTCCGGCCTGTGACACAGGAACAGGAGGAGGCCCATTCAGCCCCTCGAGCCTATTACACAGGAACAGGAGGAGGCCCATTCAGCCCCTCGAGCCTGTTACACAAGAACAGGGGGAGACCCATTCAGCCCCTCGAGCCTGTTACACAGGAATAGGAGAAGGCCCATTCTGCCTCTCGAGCCTGATATAAAGGAACAGGAAGATGCCCATTCAACCCCTCAAATCTGTTTTCATTAACAAGGTGCCCATTCAGCCACTCGAGCCTTGCACACGAACAGGAGGAGGCCCAATCAGCACCTCGAGCCTTTTACACTGGAACAGGAGGAGGCCCATTCGGCCCATCGAGCCTGTTATTCAGAAACAGGAGGGAGTCCCATTCAGCCCCTCGAGCCTGTAACACAGGAACATGAGGAGGCCCATTCAGCCCCTCAAATCTGTTTTCATTAACAAGGGGCCCATTCAGCCATTCGAGCCTGACATAGGAACAGGAGGAGGCCCATTCAGCCCCTCGAGCCTGTTAGACAGTAACAGGAGGAGGCCCATTTAGCCCCTCGAGCCTGTTACACAGGAACATGAGGAGGCCCATTCAGCCCCTCAAATCTGTTTTCGTTAACAAGGAGCCCATTCAGCCCCTCGAGCCTGTTACACAGGAACAGGAGGAGACCCATTCAGCACCTCGAGCCTGTTACACAGGAACAGGAGGAGACCCATTCAGCTCCTCGAGATTGTTAGACAGGAACAGGAGGGGACCCATTCAGCCCCTCGGGCATCTTCCGTAGGAACAGGATGAGGCACATTCAGCCCCTCGAGCCTGTTACACAGGAACAGGAGGAGGCCCATTCGGCCCCTCGAGCTTGTGACATAGGAACAGGAGGCGACACATTCCACCCCTCGAGCCTGTTACACAGGAACAGGAGGGAGACCCATTCAGCCCCTCGAGCCAGTTATACAGGATCAGGAGGGAGACCCATTCGGCCCCTTGAGCCTGTTAGACAGGAACAGGAGGGAGACCTATTCATCCCCTCGAACCTGTTAGACATGAACAGGAGGAGGCCCATTCTGCCACTCGAGCCTGATATACAGGAACAGGAGGAGGCCCATTCAGCCCCTCGAACCTGTTACACAGGAAAAGGAGGAGGCCCATTCAGACCCTCCGGCCTGTGACAGAGGAACAGGAGGAGGCCCATTCTGCCCCTCGGGCCTGTTACACAGGAACAGGAGGAGACCCATTCAGCTCCTCGGGCTTGTTACACAGGAACAGGAGGTGACCCATTCAGCCCCTCGAGCCTGTTCCATAGGAACAGGAGAATGCCCATTCAGCCCCTCGATCCTGTTACACAGGAACAAGAGGAGGCCCATTCAGCCCCCCGGGCCAGTTACACAGGAACAGGAGGAGGCCCATTCAGCCTCTCGAGCCTGTTACACAGGAACAGGAGGAGGCCCATTCAGCCCCTTGAGCCTGTTGCACAGAAAAAGGAGGAGGCCCATTCTGCCCCTCAGGCCTGTTACACAGGAACAGGAAGAGGCCCATTCAGCCCCTCAAATCTGTTTTCATTAACAAGGGGCCCATTCAGCCATTCGAGCCTGACATAGGAACAGGAGGAGGCCCATTCAGCCCCTCGAGCCTGTTAGACAGTAACAGGAGGAGGCCCATTCAGCTCCTCGGGCCTGTTACACAGGAACAGGAGGAGGCCCATTCAGCCCCTCATGCCTGTTACACAGGAACAGGAGGAGGCCCATTCTGCCCCTCGGGCCTGTTACACAGGAACAGGAGGAGTCCCATTCAGCCCCTCGGGCCTGTTACACAGGAACAGGAGGAGGCCCAATCAGTACCTCGAACCTGTTACACAGTAACAGGAGGAGGCCCAATCTGCCCCTCGAGCCGGTTACACAGGAACAGGAGGACGCCCACTCAGACCCTCGAGCCTGTTACACAGGAACAGGAGGAGGCCCAATCTGCCCGTCCAGCCTGTTACACGGGAACAGGAGGGAGACGCATTCAGCCCCTCGAGCCAGTTATTCAGGAACAGGAGGGAGACCCATTCATCCCCTCGAACCTGTAACACAGGAACAGGAGGAGGCCCAACCTGCCACTCGAGCCTGATATACAGGAACAGGAGGAGGCCCATTCAGCCCCTCGAGCCTGTTACACAGGAACAGGAGGAGGCCCATTCAGCCCCTCAAATCTGTTTTCATTAACAAGGGGCCCATCCAGCCATTCGAGCCTGAAATCGGAACAGGAGGAGGCCCATTCAGCCCCTCGAGCCTGTTACACAGGAAAAGGAGGAGGCCCATTCAGCCCCTCCGGCCTGTGACACAGGAACAGGAGGAGGCCCATTCAGCCCCTCGAGCCTGTTACACAGGAACAGGAGGAGGCCCATTCAGCCCCTCGAGCCTGTTACACAAGAACAGGGGGAGACCCATTCAGCCCCTCGAACCTGTTACACAGGAATAGGAGAAGGCCCATTCTGCCTCTCGAGCCTGATATAAAGGAACAGGAAGATGCCCATTCAACCCCTCAAATCTGTTTTCATTAACAAGGTGCCCATTCAGCCACTCGAGCCTTGCACACGAACAGGAGGAGGCCCAATCAGCACCTCGAGCCTTTTACACTGGAACAGGAGGAGGCCCATTCGGCCCATCGAGCCTGTTATTCAGAAACAGGAGGGAGTCCCATTCAGCCCCTCGAGCCTGTAACACAGGAACATGAGGAGGCCCATTCAGCCCCTCAAATCTGTTTTCATTAACAAGGGGCCCATTCAGCCATTCGAGCCTGACATAGGAACAGGAGGAGGCCCATTCAGCCCCTCGAGCCTGTTAGAAAGTAACAGGAGGAGGCCCATTTAGCCCCTCGAGCCTGTTACACAGGAACATGAGGAGGCCCATTCAGCCCCTCAAATCTGTTTTCGTTAACAAGGGGCCCATTCAGCCCCTCGAGCCTGTTCCACAGGAATAGGAGGTGACCCATTCAGCACCTCGAGCCTGTTACACAGGAACAGGAGGAGACCCATTCAGCCCCTCGAGATTGTTAGACAGGAACAGGAGGGGACCCATTCATCCTCTCGAGCCTGTTACACAGAAACAGGAGAAGGCCCAATCAGCCCCTCGAGTCTGTTACACAGACACAGGAGGAGGCCCATTCAGCCCCTCGAACCTGTTACACAGGAACAGGAGGAGGCCCATATAGCCACTCGAACCTGTTACACAGGAATGTGAGGAGGCCTATTCAGCCCCTCGAGCCTGTTACAGAGGAACAGGAGGAGGCCCATACTGCTCCTCGAGACCTGTTACACAGGAACAGGAGGACGGTCATTCAGCCCCTCGCTCCTGTAACACAGGAAATGGAGGAGGTCCATTCAGCCCCTCGAGCCTGTTACACAGGAACAGGAGGAGTCCCATTCGGACCATCGAGCCTGTTACACAGGAACAGGAGGAAGCCCATTCAGCTCCTCGGTCTCTTATACAGGAACAGGATGAGGCCCATTCAGCCCCTCGAACCTGTTACACAGGAACAGGAATAGGCCCATTCAGCCCCTAGAATCTGTTACTCAGGAACAGGATGAGACCCATTCAGCCCCTCGAGCCTGTTACACAGGAACAGGACTAGGCCCATTCGGTCCCTCGAGCCTGTTGCACAGGAACAGGAGGAGGCCCATTCAGCCCCACGAGCCTGTGACAATGGAACAGGAGGGAGACCCATTCAGCCCCTCGAGCCTGTTACACAGGAAAAGGAGGAGACCCATTCAGCCCCTCGAGCCTGTTAGACAGGAACAGGAGGGAGACCTAATCATCCCCTCGAACCTGTTCGACAGGAACAGGAGGAGGCCCATTCTGCCACTCGAGCCTGATATACAGGAACAGGAGGAGGCCCATTCAGCCCCTCGATCCTGTTACACAGGAACAGGAGGAGGCCCATTCAGCCCCTCAAATCTGTTTTCATTAACTAGGGGCCCATTCAGCCATTCGAGCCTGACATAGGAACAGAGGAGGCCCATTCAGCCCCTCGAACCTGTTACACAGGAAAAGGAGGAGGCCCATTCAGACCCTCCGGCCTGTGACAGAGGAACAGGAGGAGGCCCATTCTGCCCCTCGGGCCTGTTACACAGGAACAGGAGGAGACCCATTCAGCTCCTCGGGCCTGTTACACAGGAACAGGAGGTGACCCATTCAGCCTCTCGAGCCTGTTACACAGCAACAGGAGGTGGCCCATACAGCCCCTCGAGCCTGTTACACAGGAACAAGAGGAGGCCCATTCAGCCCCCCGGGCCAGTTACACAGGAACAGGAGGAGGCCCATTCAGCCTCTCGAGCCTGTTACACAGGAACAGGAGGAGGCCCATTCAGCCCCTTGAGCCTGTTGCACAGAAAAAGGAGGAGGCCCATTCTGCCCCTCAGGCCTGTTACACAGGAACAGGAAGAGGCCCATTCAGCCCCTCAAATCTGTTTTCATTAACAAGGGGCCCATTCAGCCATTCGAGCCTGACATAGGAACAGGAGGAGGCCCATTCAGCCCCTCGAGCCTGTTAGACAGTAACAGGAGGAGGCCCATTCAGCTCCTCGGGCCTGTTACACAGGAACAGGAGGAGGCCCATTCAGCCCCTCATGCCTGTTACACAGGAACAGGAGGAGGCCCATTCTGCCCCTCGGGCCTGTTACACAGGAACAGGAGGAGTCCCATTCAGCCCCTCGGGCCTGTTACACAGGAACAGGAGGAGTCCCAATCTGCCCGTCCAGCCTGTTACACGGGAACAGGAGGGAGACGCATTCAGCCCCTCGAGCCAGTTATTCAGGAACAGGAGGGAGACCCATTCATCCCCTCGAACCTGTAACACAGGAACAGGAGGAGGCCCAACCTGCCACTCGAGCCTGATATACAGGAACAGGAGGAGGCCCATTCAGCCCCTCGAGCCTGTTACACAGGAACAGGAGGAGGCCCATTCAGCCCCTCAAATCTGTTTTCATTAACAAGGGGCCCATCCAGCCATTCGAGCCTGAAATCGGAACAGGAGGAGGCCCATTCAGCCCCTCGAGCCTGTTACACAGGAAAAGGAGGAGGCCCATTCAGCCCCTCCGGCCTGTGACACAGGAACAGGAGGAGGCCCATTCAGCCCCTCGAGCCTATTACACAGGAACAGGAGGAGGCCCATTCAGCCCCTCGAGCCTGTTACACAAGAACAGGGGGAGACCCATTCAGCCCCTCGAGCCTGTTACACAGGAATAGGAGAAGGCCCATTCTGCCTCTCGAGCCTGATATAAAGGAACAGGAAGATGCCCATTCAACCCCTCAAATCTGTTTTCATTAACAAGGTGCCCATTCAGCCACTCGAGCCTTGCACACGAACAGGAGGAGGCCCAATCAGCACCTCGAGCCTTTTACACTGGAACAGGAGGAGGCCCATTCGGCCCATCGAGCCTGTTATTCAGAAACAGGAGGGAGTCCCATTCAGCCCCTCGAGCCTGTAACACAGGAACATGAGGAGGCCCATTCAGCCCCTCAAATCTGTTTTCATTAACAAGGGGCCCATTCAGCCATTCGAGCCTGACATAGGAACAGGAGGAGGCCCATTCAGCCCCTCGAGCCTGTTAGACAGTAACAGGAGGAGGCCCATTTAGCCCCTCGAGCCTGTTACACAGGAACATGAGGAGGCCCATTCAGCCCCTCAAATCTGTTTTCGTTAACAAGGAGCCCATTCAGCCCCTCGAGCCTGTTACACAGGAACAGGAGGAGACCCATTCAGCACCTCGAGCCTGTTACACAGGAACAGGAGGAGACCCATTCAGCTCCTCGAGATTGTTAGACAGGAACAGGAGGGGACCCATTCAGCCCCTCGGGCATCTTCCGTAGGAACAGGATGAGGCACATTCAGCCCCTCGAGCCTGTTACACAGGAACAGGAGGAGGCCCATTCGGCCCCTCGAGCTTGTGACATAGGAACAGGAGGCGACACATTCCACCCCTCGAGCCTGTTACACAGGAACAGGAGGGAGACCCATTCAGCCCCTCGAGCCAGTTATACAGGATCAGGAGGGAGACCCATTCGGCCCCTTGAGCCTGTTAGACAGGAACAGGAGGGAGACCTATTCATCCCCTCGAACCTGTTAGACATGAACAGGAGGAGGCCCATTCTGCCACTCGAGCCTGATATACAGGAACAGGAGGAGGCCCATTCAGCCCCTCGAACCTGTTACACAGGAAAAGGAGGAGGCCCATTCAGACCCTCCGGCCTGTGACAGAGGAACAGGAGGAGGCCCATTCTGCCCCTCGGGCCTGTTACACAGGAACAGGAGGAGACCCATTCAGCTCCTCGGGCTTGTTACACAGGAACAGGAGGTGACCCATTCAGCCCCTCGAGCCTGTTCCATAGGAACAGGAGAATGCCCATTCAGCCCCTCGATCCTGTTACACAGGAACAAGAGGAGGCCCATTCAGCCCCCCGGGCCAGTTACACAGGAACAGGAGGAGGCCCATTCAGCCTCTCGAGCCTGTTACACAGGAACAGGAGGAGGCCCATTCAGCCCCTTGAGCCTGTTGCACAGAAAAAGGAGGAGGCCCATTCTGCCCCTCAGGCCTGTTACACAGGAACAGGAAGAGGCCCATTCAGCCCCTCAAATCTGTTTTCATTAACAAGGGGCCCATTCAGCCATTCGAGCCTGACATAGGAACAGGAGGAGGCCCATTCAGCCCCTCGAGCCTGTTAGACAGTAACAGGAGGAGGCCCATTCAGCTCCTCGGGCCTGTTACACAGGAACAGGAGGAGGCCCATTCAGCCCCTCATGCCTGTTACACAGGAACAGGAGGAGGCCCATTCTGCCCCTCGGGCCTGTTACACAGGAACAGGAGGAGTCCCATTCAGCCCCTCGGGCCTGTTACACAGGAACAGGAGGAGGCCCAATCAGTACCTCGAACCTGTTACACAGTAACAGGAGGAGGCCCAATCTGCCCCTCGAGCCGGTTACACAGGAACAGGAGGACGCCCACTCAGACCCTCGAGCCTGTTACACAGGAACAGGAGGAGGCCCAATCTGCCCGTCCAGCCTGTTACACGGGAACAGGAGGGAGACGCATTCAGCCCCTCGAGCCAGTTATTCAGGAACAGGAGGGAGACCCATTCATCCCCTCGAACCTGTAACACAGGAACAGGAGGAGGCCCAACCTGCCACTCGAGCCTGATATACAGGAACAGGAGGAGGCCCATTCAGCCCCTCGAGCCTGTTACACAGGAACAGGAGGAGGCCCATTCAGCCCCTCAAATCTGTTTTCATTAACAAGGGGCCCATCCAGCCATTCGAGCCTGAAATCGGAACAGGAGGAGGCCCATTCAGCCCCTCGAGCCTGTTACACAGGAAAAGGAGGAGGCCCATTCAGCCCCTCCGGCCTGTGACACAGGAACAGGAGGAGGCCCATTCAGCCCCTCGAGCCTGTTACACAGGAACAGGAGGAGGCCCATTCAGCCCCTCGAGCCTGTTACACAAGAACAGGGGGAGACCCATTCAGCCCCTCGAACCTGTTACACAGGAATAGGAGAAGGCCCATTCTGCCTCTCGAGCCTGATATAAAGGAACAGGAAGATGCCCATTCAACCCCTCAAATCTGTTTTCATTAACAAGGTGCCCATTCAGCCACTCGAGCCTTGCACACGAACAGGAGGAGGCCCAATCAGCACCTCGAGCCTTTTACACTGGAACAGGAGGAGGCCCATTCGGCCCATCGAGCCTGTTATTCAGAAACAGGAGGGAGTCCCATTCAGCCCCTCGCTCCTGTAACACAGGAAATGGAGGAGGTCCATTCAGCCCCTCGAGCCTGTTACACAGGAACAGGAGGAGTCGCATTCGGACCATCGAGCCTGTTACACAGGAACAGGAGGAAGCCCATTCAGCTCCTCGGTCTCTTACACAGGAACAGGATGAGGCCCATTCAGCCCCTCGAACCTGTTACACAGGAACAGGAATAGGCCCATTCAGCCCCTAGAATCTGTTACTCAGGAACAGGATGAGACCCATTCAGCCCCTCGAGCCTGTTACACAGGAACAGGACCATGCCCATTCGGTCCCTCGAGCCTGTTGCACAGGAACAGGAGGAGGCCCATTCAGCCCCACGAGCCTGTGACAATGGAACAGGAGGTAGACCCATTCAGCCCCTCGAGCCTGTTACACAGGAAAAGGAGGAGACCCATTCAGCCCCTCGAGCCTGTTACACAGGTACAGGAGGAGACCCATTCAGCCCCTCGAGTCTGTTACACAGGAACAGGAGGAAGCCTATTCAGCCCCCCGAGCCTGTTACACAGGAACAAGAGGAGGCGCATTCAGCCCCTCGGGCCTGTGAGACAGCAAAAGGAGGAGGCCCATTCAGCCCCTCGGGCCTGTTGCACAGGAACAGGAGGAGGCCCATTCAGCCCCTCGAGCCTGTTACACAGGAACAGGAGGAAGCCTATTCAGCCCTCCGAGCCTGTTACACAGGAACAAGAGGAGGCGCATTCAGCCCCTCGGGCCTGTGACACAGCAACAGGAGGAGGCCCATTCAGCCCCTCGGGCCTGTTACACAGGAACAGGAGGAGACCCATTCAGTCCCTGGAACCTGGTGCACAGGAACAGGAGGAGGCCCATTCAGCCCCTCGAGCCTGTTACGCAGGAACAAGAGGAGGCCCATTCAGCCCATCGAGCCTGTTACGCAGGAACAGGAGGTGGCCCATTCAGTCCCTGGAACCTGGTGCACAGGAACAGGAGGAGGCCCATTCAGCTCCTCGAGCCTGTTACACAGGAACAGGAGGAGGCGCATGCAGACCCTCGAGCCTGTTACACAGGAACAGGAGGAGGCCCAATCAGCCCCTCGAGTCTGTTACACAGACACAGGAGGAGGCCCATTCAGCCCCTCGTACCTGTTACACAGGAACAGGAGGAGGCCCATTCATCCCCTCGAGCCAGTTATCCAGGAACAGGAGGAGGCCCATTCGGCCCCTCGAGCCTGTTACACAGGAACAGGAGGAGGCCCATATAGCCACTCGAACCTGTTACACAGGAATATGAGGAGGCCTATTCAGCCCCTCGAGCCTGTTACAGAGGAACAGGAGGAGGCCCATACTGCTCCTCGAGCCTGTTACACAGGAACAGGAGGAGTCCCATTCGGACCATCGAGCCTGTTACACAGGAACAGGAGGAAGCCCATTCAGCCCCTCGGTCTCTTACACAGGAACAGGATGAGGCCCATCCAGCCCATCGAGCCTGTTACACAGGAACAGGAATAGGCCCATTCAGCCCCTGGAATCTGTTAAACAGGAACAGGATGAGACCCATTCAGCCCCTCGAGCCTGTTACACAGGAACAGGAGTAGGCCCATTCAGCCCCTCGAGCCTGTTACACAGGAACAGGACTAGGCCCATTCGGCCCCTCGAGCCTGTTGCACAGGAACAGGAGGAGGCCCATTCAGCCCCTCGAGCCTGTGAGAATGGAACAGGAGGGAGACCCATTCAGCCCCTCGAGCCTGTTACACAGGAAAAGGAGGAGACCCATTCAGCCCCTCGAGCCTGTTACACAGGAACAGGAGGAAGCCTATTCAGCCCCCCGAGCCTGTTACACAGGAACAAGAGGAGGCGCATTCAGCCCCTCGGGCCTGTGACAAGGCAATAGGAGGAGGCCCATTCAGCCCTTCGAGCCTGTACCACAGGAACAGAAGGAGACCCATTTAGCCCGCGACGCTGTTGCATAGGAACAGGAGGAAGCCCATTCAGCCCCTAGGGCCTGTGACACAGCAACAGGAGGATGCCCATTCAGCCCCTCGAGCCTGTTACACAGGAACAGGAGGAAGCCTATTCAGCCCCTCTTGCCTGTTACACAGGAAGAGGAGGAGGCGCATTCAGCCCACTGGGCCAGTTACACAGGAACAGGAGGAGACCCATTCAGCCCTCGAGCCTGTTACACAGGAACAGGAGGAGGCCCATTCAGCCCCTCGGGCCTGTGACACAGCAACAAGAGGAGGCCCATTCAGCCCTTCGAGCCTGTTATACAGGAACAGGAGTCGGCAAAGTCGGCCCCTCAAGCCTGTTGCACAGGAACAGGAGGAGGCCCATTCACCACTCGAACCTGTAACACAGGAACAGGATTAGGCCCATTCAGCCCCTCGAGCCTGTTACACAGGAACAGGACTAGGCCCATTCGGCCCCTCGAGCCTGTTGCACAGGAACAGGAGGAGGCCCATTCAGCCCCTCGAGCCTGTGACAATGGAACAGGAGTAGGCCCAGTCGGCCCCTCAAGCCTGTTGCACAGGAACAGGAAGAGGCCCATTCACCACTCGAACCTGTAACACAGGAACAGGAGGAGGCCCATACAGCCCCTCGAGCATGTTCTATAGGAATAGGAGGAAGACCATTCAGCCCCTTGAGCCTGTTACACAGGAACAGGAGTAGGCCCATTCGGTCCCTCGAGCCTGTTACACAGGAACAGGAGTAGGCCCATTCGGCCCCTCGAGACTGTTGCACAGGAACATGAGGAAGCCCATTCAGCCCCTCGAGCCTGTTACACAGGAACAGGAGGAGGCCCATATAACCCCTCGAACCTGTTACACAGGAACAGGAGGAGGCCCATTCAGCTCCTCGAGCCTGTTACACATAACAGCAGGGAGACCCATTCAGTCCTTCGAGCCTGTGACACAGGAACAGGAGGAGGCCCATACAGCCCCTCGAGCCTGTTACACAGGAACAGGATGAGACACATTCAGCCCCTCGAACCTGTTACAAAGGAACAGGAGGAGGCAAATTCAGCCCCTCGAGCCTGTTGCACAGAAACAGGAGGAGGCCCATTCAGCCCCTCGAGCCTGTTACACAGGAACAGGACTAGGCCCATTCGGCCCCTCGAGCCTGTTGCACAGGAACAGGAGGAGGCCCATTCAGCCCCTCGAGTCTGTGACAATGGAACAGGAGGGAGACCCATTCAGCCCCTCGAGCCTGTTACACAGGAAAAGGAGGGTACCCATTCAGCCCCTCGAGCCTGTTACACAGGAACAAGAGGAGGCGCATTCAGCCCCTCGGGCCTGTGACACAGCAATAGGAGGAGGCCCATTCAGCCCTTCGAGCCTGTTCCACAGGAACAGGAGGAGGCCCATTCAGCTCCTCGAGCCTGTTGCACAGGAACAGAAGGAGACCCATTCAGCCCCTCGAGCATGTTCCATAGGAACAGGAGGATGCCCATTCAGCCCTCGAGCCTTTTCCATAGGAACAGGAGAAGGCCCATTCAGCCCCTCGAGCCCGTTACACATGAACAGGAGGAGGTCCATACAGCCGCTCGAGCCTGTTGCACAGGAACATGAGGAAGCCCATTCAGCCCCTCGAGCCTGTTACACAGGAACAGGAGGAGGCCCATATAGCCCCTCGAACTCGTTACACATGAACAGGAGGAGGCCCATTCGGCCCCTCGAGCCTGTTGCACAGGAACAGGAGGATGCCCATTCAGCCCTCGACGCTCTTCCATAGGAACAGGAGGAAGCCCATTCAGCCCCTAGGGCCTGTGACACAGCAAAAGCAGTAGGCCCATTCAGCCCCTCGCGCTGTTATACAGGAACAGGAGTATGCCCATTCGGCCCCTCGAGCCTGTTGCACAGGAACATGAGGAAGACCATTCAGCCCCTCGAGCCTGTTACACAGGAACAGAAGGAGACCCATTTAGCCCCTTGAGCCTGTTACACAGGAACAGGAGGAGGCCCAATCAGCCCACTGGGCCAGTTACACAGGAACAGGAGGAGACCCATTCAGCCCTCGAGCCTGTTCCATAGGAACAGGAGGAAGCCCATTCAGCCCCTCGGGCCTGTGACACAGCAACAGGAGGAGGCCCATTCGGCCCCTCAAGCCTGTTGCACAGGAACAGGAGGAGGCCCATTCACCACTCGAACCTGTAACACAGGAACAGGAGGAGGCCCATACAGCCCCTCGAGCCTGTTACACAGGAACAGGAGGAGGCCCATATAACCCCTCGAACCTGTTACACAGGAACAGGAGGAGGCCCATTCAGCTCCACGAGCCTGTTACACAGGAACAGGAGGAGGCCCATTCAGCCCCTCGAGCCTGTTACACAGGAACAGGAGGAGACCCATTCAGCCCCCCGGGCCTGTTGCACAGGAACAGGAGGAGGCCCATTTAGCACCTCGAGCCTGTTGCACATAAACAGCAGGAGGCCCATTCAGCCCCTCGAGCCTGTTGCACAGAAACAGGAGGAGGCCCATTCAGCCTCTCGAGCCTGTTGCACATAAATAGCAGGAGGCCCATTCAGCCCCTCGAGCCTGATACACAGGAACAGGAGGAGACCCATTCAGCCCCTCGAGCCTGTTGCACATAAACAGCAGGAGGCCCATTCAGCCCCTCGAGCCTGTTACAAAGGAACAGGAGGAGACCCATTCAGCCCCTCGGGCCTGTTACACAGGAACAGGAGGAGGCCCATTCAGCCCCTCGAGCCTGTTGCACATAAACAGCAGGACGCCCATTCAGCCCCTCTAGCCTGTTACAAAGGAACAGGAGGAGACCCATTCAGCCCCTCGGGCCTGTTACAAAGGAACAGGAGGAGACCCATTCAGCCCCTCGAGCCTGTTACAAAGAAACAGGAGGAGGCCCATACAGCCCCTCGAGCCTGTTACACAGGAACAGGAGGAGGCCTATTCAGCCCCCCCCGAGCCTGTTACACAGGAACAGGAGGAGGTGCATTCAGCACACCGGGCCAGTTACACAGGAACAGGAGGAAGCCGATTCAGCCCCTCGGGCCTGTGACACAGCAACAGGAGGAGGCCCATTCAGCCCCTCGAGCCTGTTCTATAGGAACAGGAGTAGGCCCATTCGGCCCATCGAGCCTGTTACACAGGAACAGGAGGAGGCCCATACAGCCCCTCGAGCATGTTCCATAGGAACAGGAGGAGGCCCATTCACCACTCGAACCTGTTACACAGGAACGGGAGGAGGCCCATACAGCCCCTCGAGCATGTTCCATAGGAACAGGAGGATGCCCATATAGCCCCTCGAGCCCGTTACAGATGAACAGGAGGAGGCCCATACAACCGCTCGAGCCTGTTGCACAGGAACATGAGGAAGCCCATTCAGCCCCTCGAGCCTGTTCCATAGGAACAGGAGAAGGCCCATTCAGCCCCTCGAGCCTGTTACACAGGAACAGGAGGAGGCCCATACAGCCACTCGAGCATGTTCCATAGGAACAGGAGGATGCCCATATAGCCCCTCGAGCCCGTTACACATGAACAGGAGGAGGCCCATACAACCGCTCGAGCCTGTTGCACAGGAACATGAGGAAGCCCATTCAGCCCCTCGAGCCAGTTACACAGGAACAGGAGGAGGCCCATATAGCCCCTCGAACCCGTTACACATGAACAGGAGGAGGCCCATTCGGCCCCTCGAGCCTGTTGCACAGGAACAGGAGGAGGCCCTACAGCCCCTCGAGCATGTTCCATAGTAACAGGAGGATGCCCATTCAGCCCTCGACGCTCTTCCATAGGAACAGGAGGAAGCCCATTCAGCCCCTAGGGCCTGTGACACAGCAAAAGCAGGAGTCCCATTCAGCCCCTCAAAGCCGTTACACAGGAATATGAGGAGGCCGATTCAGCCCCTCGAGCCTGTTACACAGGAACAGGAGGAGGCCCATTAGGCCCCTCGAGCCTGTAGCACAGGAAGAGGAGGATGCCCATTCAGCACTCGAGCCTGTTCCATAGGAACAGGAGGAAGCCCATTCAGCCCCTCGAGCCTGTTACACAGGAACAGGAGGAGGCCCATTCAGCTCCTCGAGCCTGTTGCACAGGAACAGGAGGAAGCCCATTCAGCCCCTCGGGCCTGTGACACAGCAACAGGAGGAGGCCCATTCAGCCCTTCGAGCCTGTTATACAGGAACAGGAGTAGGCCAATTCGGCCCCTCAAGCCTGTTGCACAGGAACAGGAGGAGGCCCATTCACCACTCGAACCTGTAACACAGGAACAGGAGGAGGCCCATACAGCCCCTCGAGCATGTTTCATAGGAACAGGAGGATGCCCATTCAGCCCCTCAAGCCTGTTACACAGGAACTGGAGGAGGTCCATTTCGCACCTCGAACCTGTTACACAGGAACAGGAGGAGGCCCATTCAGCTCCTCGAACCTGTTACACAGGAACAGCAGGGAGACCCATTCAGTCCCTCGAGCCTGTGACACAGGAACAGGAGGAGGCCCATTCAGCTCCTCGAACCTGTTACACATAAACAGCAGGAGGCCCATTCAGCCCTTCGAGCCTGATACACAGGAACAGGAGGAGGCCCATTCAGCCCCTCGAGCCTGTTACAAAGGAACAGGAGGAGACCCATTCAGCCCCCCGGGCCTGTTGCACAGGAACAGGAGGAGGCCCATTTAGCACCTCGAGCCTGTTGCACATAAACAGCAGGAGGCCCATTCAGCCCCTCGAGCCTGTTGCACAGAAACAGGAGGAGGCCCATTCAGCCTCTCGAGCCTGTTGCACATAAACAGCAGGAGGCCCATTCAGCCCCTCGAGCCTGATACACAGGAACAGGAGGAGGCCCATTCAGCACCTCGAGCCTGTTGCACATAAACTGCAGGAGGCCCATTCAGCCCCTCGAACCTGTTACAAAGGAACAGGAGGAGACCCATTCAGCCCCTCGGGCCTGTTACACAGGAACAGGAGGAGGCCCATTCAGCCCCTCGGGCCTGTTGCACATAAACAGCAGGACGCCCATTCAGCCCCTCGAGCCTGTTACAAAGGAACAGGAGGAGACCCATTCAGCCCCTCGGGCCTGTTACAAAGGAACAGGAGGAGACCCATTCAGCCCCTCGAGACTGTTACAAAGGAACAGGAGGAGACCCATTCAGCCCCTCGGGCCTGTTACACAGGAACAGGAGGAGGCCTATTCAGTCCCCCCCGGGCCAGTTACACAGGAACAGGAGGAAGCCGATTCAGCCCCTCGGGCCTGTGACACAGCAACAGGAGGAGGCCCATTCAGCCCCTCGAGCCTGTTCTATAGGAACAGGAGTAGGCCCATTCGGCCCATCGAGCCTGTTGCACAAGAACAGGAGGAGGCCCATTCACCACTCGAACCTGTTACACAGGAACGGGAGGAGGCCCATACAGCCCCTCGAGCATGTTCCATAGGAACAGGAGGATGCCCATTCAGCCCTCGAGCCTGTTCCATAGGAACAGGAGAAGGCCCATTCAGCCCCTCGAGCCTGTTACACAGGAACAGGAGGAGGCCCATTCAGCTCCTCGAGCCTGTTGCACAGGAACAGGAGGCAGACCCATTCAGCCCCTCGAGCCTGTGACACAGGAACAGGAGCGAGACCCATTCAGCCCCTCGAGCCTGTTGCACAGGAAAAGGAGGAGACCCATTCAGCCCCTCGAGCCTGTTACACAGGAACAAGAGGAAGCCTATTCAGCCCCCCGAGCCTGTTACACAGGAACAGGAGGAGGCGCATTCAGCCCACCGGGCCAGTTACACAGCAACAGGAGGAGGCCCATTCAGCCCTTCGAGCCTGTTATACAGGAACAGGAGGAGGCCCATACAGCCACTCGAGCATGTTCCATAGGAACAGGAGGATGCCCATATAGCCCCTCGAGCCCGTTACACATGAACAGGAGGAGGCCCATACAAACGCTCGAGCCTGTTGCACAGGAACATGAGGAAGCCCATTCAGCCCCTCGAGCCAGTTACACAGGAACAGAAGGAGGCCCATATAGCCCCTCGAACCCGTTAGACATGAACAGGAGGAGGCCCATTCGGCCCCTCGAGCCTGTTGCACAGTAACAGGAGGAGGCCCTACAGCCCCTCGAGCATGTTCCATAGTAACAGGAGGATGCCCATTCAGCCCTCGACGCTCTTCCATAGGAACAGGAGGAAGCCCATTCAGCCCCTAGGGCCTGTGACACAGCAAAAGCAGGAGGCCCATTCAGCCCCTCAAAGCCGTTACACAGGAATATGAGGAGGCCGATTCAGCCCCTCGAGCCTGTTACACAGGAACAGGAGGAGGCCCATTCAGCCCCTCGAGCCTGTTCTATAGGAACAGGAGTAGGCCCATTAGGCCCCTCGAGCCTGTAGCACAGGAAGAGGAGGAGGCCCATACAGCCCCTCGAGCCTGTTACACAGGAACAGGAGGAGGCCCATTCAGCTCCTCGAGCCTGTTGCACAGGAACAGGAGGAAGCCCATTCAGCCCCTCGGGCCTGTGACACAGCAACAGGAGGAGGCCCATTCAGCCCCTCGAGCCTGTTACACAGGAACAGGAGGAGGCCCATTCAGCTCCTCGAGCCTGTTGCACAGGAACAGGAGGAAGCCCATTCAGCCCCTCGGGCCTGTGACACAGCAACAGGAGGAGGCCCATTCAGCCCTTCGAGCCTGTTATACAGGAACAGGAGTAGGCCAATTCGGCCCCTCGGGCCTGTTACACAGGAACAGGAGTAGGCCCATTCACCACTCGAACCTGTAACACAGGAACAGGAGGAGGCCCATACAGCCCCTCGAGCATGTTTCATAGGAACAGGAGGATGCCCATTCAGCCCCTCAAGCCTGTTACACAGGAACTGGAGGAGGTCCATTTCGCACCTCGAACCTGTTACACAGGAACAGGAGGAGGCCCATTCAGCTCCTCGAACCTGTTACACAGGAACAGCAGGGAGACCCATTCAGTCCCTCGAGCCTGTGACACAGGAACAGGAGGAGGCCCATTCAGCTCCTCGAGCCTGTTACACAGGAACAGGATGAGACCCATTCAGCCCCTCGAACCTGTTACAAAGGAAAAGGAGGAGGCCCATTCAGCCCCTCGAGCCTGTTGCACAGAAACAGGAGGAGGCCCATTCAGCCCCTCGAGCCTGTTGCACATAAACAGCAGGAGGCCCATTCAGCCCCTTGAGCCTGATACACAGGAACAGGAGGAGGCCCATTCAGCCCCTCGAGCCTGTTACACAGGAACAGGAGGAGGCCCAGACATCACCTCGAGCCTGTTACACAGGAACAGGAGGAGCCCCATACAGCCCCTCGAGCCTGTTACACAGGAACAGGAGGAGGCCCAATCAGCCACTCGGGCCTGTTACACAGGAACAGGAGGAGGCCCATTCGGCCCCTCGAGCCTGTTACACAGGAACAGGTGGGAGACCCATTCAGCCCTTCGAGCCTGTTTCACAGGAACATGAGGAGGCCCATTCAGCCCCTCAAATCTGTTTTCGTTAACAAGGGGCCCATTCAGCTCCTCGAGCCTGTTGCACAGGAACAGGAGGCAGACCCATTCAGCCCCTCGAGCCTGTGACACAGGAACAGGAGCGAGACCCATTCAGCCCCTCGAGCCTGATACACAGGAACAGGAGGAGGCCCATTCAGCCCCTCGAGCCTGTAACAAAGGAACAGGAGGAGACCCATTCAGCCCCCCGGGCCTGTTGCACAGGAACAGGAGGAGGCCCATTTAGCACCTCGAGCCTGTTGCACATAAACAGCAGGAGGCCCATTCAGCCCCTCGAGCCTGTTGCACAGAAACAGGAGGAGGCCCATTCAGCCTTTCGAGCCGTTTGCACATAAACAGCAGGAGGCCCATTCAGCCCCTCGAGCCTGATACACAGGAACAGGAGGAGGCCCATTCAGCACCTCGAGCCTGTTGCACATAAACAGCAGGAGGCCCATTCAGCCCCTCGAGCCTGTTACAAAGGAACAGGAGGAGACCCATTCAGCCCCTCGGGCTTGTTACACAGGAACAGGAGGAGGCCCATTCAGCCCCTCGAGCCTGTTACAAAGGAACAGGAGGAGACCCATTCAGCCCCTCGGGCCTGTTACAAAGGAACAGGAGGAGACCCATTCAGCCCCTCGAGACTGTTACAAAGGAACAGGAGGAGACCCATTCAGCCCCTCGGGCCTGTTACACAGGAACAGGAGGAGGCCTATTCAGTCCCCCCCGAGCCTGTTACACAGGAACAGGAGGAGGTGCATTCAGCACACCGGGCCAGTTACACAGGAACAGGAGGAAGCCGATTCAGCCCCTCGGGCCTGTGACACAGCAACAGGAGGAGGCCCATTCAGCCCCTCGAGCCTGTTCTATAGGAACAGGAGTAGGCCCATTCGGCCCATCGAGCCTGTTGCACAAGAACAGGAGGAGGCCCATTCACCACTCGAACCTGTTACACAAGGACGGGAGGAGGCCCATACAGCCCCTCGAGCATGTTCCATAGGAACAGGAGGATGCCCATTCAGCCCTCGAGCCTGTTCCATAGGAACAGGAGAAGGCCCATTCAGCCCCTCGAGCCTGTTACACAGGAACAGGAGGAGGCCCATTCAGCTCCTCGAGCCTGTTGCACAGGAACAGGAGGCAGACCCATTCAGCCCCTCGAGCCTGTGACACAGGAACAGGAGCGAGACCCATTCAGCCCCTCGAGCCTGTTACACAGGAACAGGAGGAGGCCCATTCAGCTCCTCGAGCCTGTTGCACAGGAACAGGAGGAAGCCCATTCAGCCCCTCGGGCCTGTGACACAGCAACAGGAGGAAGCCCATTCAGCCCTTCGAGCCTGTTATATAGGAACAGGAGTAGGCCAATTCGGCCCCTCAAGCCTGTTGCACAGGAACAGGAGGAGGCCTATTCACCACTCGAACCTGTAACACAGGAACAGGAGGAGGCCCATACAGCCCCTCGAGCATGTTTCATAGGAACAGGAGGATGCCCATTCAGCCCCTCAAGCCTGTTACACAGGAACTGGAGGAGGTCCATTTCGCACCTCGAACCTGTTACACAGGAACAGGAGGAGGCCCATTCAGCTCCTCGAACCTGTTACACAGGAACAGCAGGGAGACCCATTCAGTCCCTCGAGCCTGTGACACAGGAACAGGAGGAGGCCCATTCAGCTCCTCGAGCCTGTTACACAGGAACAGGATGAGACCCATTCAGCCCCTCGAACCTGTTACAAAGGAAAAGGAGGAGGCCCATTCAGCCCCCCGAGCCTGTTGCACAGAAACAGGAGGAGGCCCATTCAGCCCCTCGAGCCTGTTGCACATAAACAGCAGGAGGCCCATTCAGCCCCTCGAGCCTGATACACAGGAACAGGAGGAGGCCCATTCAGCCCCTCGAGCCTGTTACACAGGAACAGGAGGAGGCCCAGACATCACCTCGGGCCTGTTACACAGGAACAGGAGGAGGCCCATACAGCCCCTCGAGCCTGTTACACAGGAACAGGAGGAGGCCCAATCAGCAACTCGGGCCTGTTACACAGGAACAGGAGGAGGCCCATTCGGCCCCTCGAGCCTGTTACACAGGAACAGGTGGGAGACCCATTCAGCCCTTCGAGCCTGTTTCACAGGAACATGAGGAGGCCCATTCAGCCCCTCAAATCTGTTTTCGTTAACAAGGGGCCCATTCAGCTCCTCGAGCCTGTTGCACAGGAACAGCAGGGAGACCCATTCAGCCCCTCGAGCCTGTGACACAGGAACAGGAGCGAGACCCATTCAGCCCCTCGAGCCTGTTGCATAGGAAAAGGAGGAGACCCATTCAGCCCCTCGAGCCTGTTACACAGGAACAGGAGGAAGCCTATTCAGCCCCCCGAGCCTGTTACACAGGAACAGGAGGAGGCGCATTCAGCCCACCGGGCCAGTTACACAGCAACAGGAGGAGGCCCATTCAGCCCTTCGAGCCTGTTATACAGGAACAGGAGGAGGCCCATACAGCCACTCGAGCATGTTCCATAGGAACAGGAGGATGCCCATATAGCCCCTCGAGCCCGTTACACATGAACAGGAGGAGGCCCATACAAACGCTCGAGCCTGTTGCACAGGAACATGAGGAAGCCCATTCAGCCCCTCGAGCCAGTTACACAGGAACAGAAGGAGGCCCATATAGCCCCTCGAACCCGTTAGACATGAACAGGAGGAGGCCCATTCGGCCCCTCGAGCCTGTTGCACAGGAACAGGAGGAGGCCCTACAGCCCCTCGAGCATGTTCCATAGTAACAGGAGGATGCCCATTCAGCCCTCGACACTCTTCCATAGGAACAGGAGGAGGCCGATTCAGCCCCTCGAGCCTGTTACACAGGAACAGGAGGAGGCCCATTCAGCCCCTCGAGCCTGTTCTATAGGAACAGGAGTAGGCCCATTAGGCCCCTCGAGCCTGTAGCACAGGAAGAGGAGGATGCCCATTCAGCACTCGAGCCTGTTCCATAGGAACAGGAGGAAGCCCATTCAGCCCCTCGGGCCTGTGACACAGCAACAGGAGGAGGCCCATTCAGCCCCTCGAGCCTGTTACACAGGAACAGGAGGAGGCCCATTCAGCTCCTCGAGCCTGTTACACAGGAACAGGAGGAGGCCCATTCACCACTCGAACCTGTAACACAGGAACAGGAGGAGGCCCATACAGCCCCTCGAGCATGTTTCATAGGAACAGGAGGATGCCCATTCAGCCCCTCAAGCCTGTTACACAGGAACTGGAGGAGGTCCATTTCGCACCTCGAACCTGTTACACAGGAACAGGAGGAGGCCCATTCAGCTCCTCGAACCTGTTACACAGGAACAGCAGGGAGACCCATTCAGTCCCTCGAGCCTGTGACACAGGAACAGGAGGAGGCCCATTCAGCTCCTCGAGCCTGTTACACAGGAACAGGATGAGACCCATTCAGCCCCTCGAACCTGTTACAAAGGAAAAGGAGGAGGCCCATTCAGCCCCTCGAGCCTGTTGCACAGAAACAGGAGGAGGCCCATTCAGCCCCTCGAGCCTGTTGCACATAAACAGCAGGAGGCCCATTCAGTCCCTCGAGCCTGTGACACAGGAACAGGAGGAGGCCCATTCAGCCCCTCGAGCCTGTTACACAGGAACAGGATGAGACCCATTCAGCCCCTCGAGCCTGTTACAAAGGAACAGGAGGAGGCAAATTCAGCCCCTCGAGCCTGTTGCACAGAAACAGGAGGAGGCCCATTCAGCCCCTCGAGCCTTTTGCACATAAACAGCAGGAGGCCCATTCAGCCCCTCGAGCCTGATACACAGGAACAGGAGGAGGCCCATTCAGCCCCTCGAGCCTGTTACAAAGGAACAGGAGGAGACCCATTCAGCCCCCCGGGCCTGTTGCACAGGAACAGGAGGAGGCCCATTTAGCACCTCGAGCCTGTTGCACATAAACAGCAGGAGGCCCATTCAGCCCCTCGAGCCTGTTGCACAGAAACAGGAGGAGGCCCATTCAGCCTCTCGAGCCTGTTGCACATAAACAGCAGGAGGCCCATTCAGCCCCTCGAGCCTGATACACAGGAACAGGAGGAGACCCATTCAGCCCCTCGAGCCTGTTGCACATAAACAGCAGGAGGCCCATTCAGCCCCTCGAGCCTGTTACAAAGGAACAGGAGGAGACCCATTCAGCCCCTCGGGCCTGTTACACAGGAACAGGAGGAGGCCCATTCAGCCCCTCGAGCCTGTTGCACATAAACAGCAGGACGCCCATTCAGCCCCTCGAGCCTGTTACAAAGGAACAGGAGGAGACCCATTCAGCCCCTCGGGCCTGTTACAAAGGAACAGGAGGAGACCCATTCAGCCCCTCGAGCCTGTTACAAAGAAACAGGAGGAGGCCCATACAGCCCCTCGAGCCTGTTACACAGGAACAGGAGGAGGCCTATTCAGCCCCCCCCGAGCCTGTTACACAGGAACAGGAGGAGGTGCATTCAGCACACCGGGCCAGTTACACAGGAACAGGAGGAAGCCGATTCAGCCCCTCGGGCCTGTGACACAGCAACAGGAGGAGGCCCATTCAGCCCCTCGAGCCTGTTCTATAGGAACAGGAGTAGGCCCATTCGGCCCATCGAGCCTGTTGCACAGGAACAGGAGGAGGCCCATTCACCACTCGAACCTGTTACACAGGAACGGGAGGCAGACCCATTCAGCCCCTCGAGCCTGTTACACAGGAACAGGAGGAGGCCCATTCAGCTCCTCGAGCCTGTTGCACAGGAACAGGAGGCAGACGCATTCAGCCCCTCGAGCCTGTGACACAGGAACAGGAGCGAGACCCATTCAGCCCCTCGAGCGTGTTACACAGGAAAAGGAGGAGACCCATTCAGCCCCTCGAGCCTGTTACACAGGAACAGGAGGAAGCCTATTCAGCCCCCCGAGCCTGTTACACAGGAACAGGAGGAGGCGCATTCAGGCCACCGGGCCAGTTACACAGCAACAGGAGGAGGCCCATTCAGCCCTTCGAGCCTGTTATACAGGAACAGGAGGAGGCCCATACAGCCACTCGAGCATGTTCCATAGGAACAGGAGGATGCCCATATAGCCCCTCGAGCCCGTTACACATGAACAGGAGGAGGCGCATACAAACGCTCGAGCCTGTTGCACAGGAACATGAGGAAGCCCATTCAGCCCCTCGAGCCAGTTACACAGGAACAGAAGGAGGCCCATATAGCCCCTCGAACCCGTTACACATGAACAGGAGGAGGCCCATTCGGCCCCTCGAGCCTGTTACACAGGAACAGGAGGAGTCCCATTCAGCCCCTCGAGCCTGTTGCACAGGAACAGGAGGAAGCCCATTCAGCCCCTCGAGCCTGTTCTATAGGAACAGGAGTAGGCCCATTAGGCCCCTCGAGCCTGTAGCACAGGAAGAGGAGGATGCCCATTCAGCACTCGAGCCTGTTCTATAGGAACAGGAGTAGGCCCATTAGGCCCCTCGAGCCTGTTACACAGGAACAGGAGGAGGCCCATTCAGCCCCTCGAGCCTGTTCTATAGGAACAGGAGTAGGCCCATTAGGCCCCTCGAGCCTGTAGCACAGGAAGAGGAGGATGCCCATTCAGCACTCGAGCCTGTTCCATAGGAACAGGAGGAAGCCCATTCAGCCCCTCGAGCCTGTGACACATCAACAGGAGGAGGCCCATTCAACCCCTCGAGCCTGTTACACAGGAACAGGAGGAGGCCCATTCAGCCCCTTGAGCCTGTTACACAGGAACAGGAGGAGGCCCATTCAGCTCCTCGAGCCTGTTGCACAGGAACAGGAGGAAGCCCATTCAGCCCCTCGGGCCTGTGACACAGCAACAGGAGGAGGCCCATTCAGCCCTTCGAGCCTGTTATACAGGAACAGGAGTAGACCAATTCGGCCCCTCAAGCCTGTTGCACAGGAACAGGAGGAGGCCCATTCACCACTCGAACCTGTAACACAGGAACAGGAGGAGGCCCATACAGCCCCTCGAGCATGTTTCATAGGATCAGGAGGATGCCCATTCAGCCCTTCGAGCCTGATACACAGGAACAGGAGGAGGCCCATTCAGCCCCTCGAGCCTGTTACAAAGGAACAGGAGGAGACCCATTCAGCCCCCCGGGCCTGTTGCACAGGAACAGGAGGAGGCCCATTTAGCACCTCGAGCCTGTTGCACATAAACAGCAGGAGGCCCATTCAGCCCCTCGAGCCTGTTGCACAGAAACAGGAGGAGGCCCATTCAGCCTCTCGAGCCTGTTGCACATAAACAGCAGGAGGCCCATTCAGCCCCTCGAGCCTGATACACAGGAACAGGAGGAGACCCATTCAGCCCCTCGAGCCTGTTGCACATAAACAGCAGGAGGCCCATTCAGCCCCTCGAGCCTGTTACAAAGGAACAGGAGGAGACCCATTCAGCCCCTCGGGCCTGTTACACAGGAACAGGAGGAGGCCCATTCAGCCCCTCGAGCCTGTTGCACATAAACAGCAGGACGCCCATTCAGCCCCTCGAGCCTGTTACAAAGGAACAGGAGGAGACCCATTCAGCCCCTCGGGCCTGTTACAAAGGAACAGGAGAAGGCCCATTCAGCTCCTCGAGCCTGTTACACAGGAACAGGAGGAGGCCCATTCAGCTCCTCGAGCCTGTTGCACAGGAACAGGAGGCAGACCCATTCAGCCCCTCGAGCCTGTGACACAGGAACAGGAGCGAGACCCATTCAGCCCCTCGAGCCTGTTACACAGGAACAGGAGGAGGCGCATTCAGCCCTTCGAGCCTGTTATACAGGAACAGGAGGAGGCCCATACAGCCACTCGAGCATGTTCCATAGGAACAGGAGGAGGCCCATTCAGCCCCTCGAGCCCGTTACACATGAACAGGAGGAGGCCCATACAACCGCTCGAGCCTGTTGCACAGGAACATGAGGAAGCCCATTCAGCCCCTCGAGCCAGTTACACAGGAACAGAAGGAGGCCCATATAGCCCCTCGAACCCATTAGACATGAACAGGAGGAGGCCCATTCGGCCCCTCGAGCCTGTTGCACAGGAACAGGAGGAGGCCCTACAGCCCCTCGAGCCTGTTCCATAGTAACAGGAGGATGCCCATTCAGCCCTCGACGCTCTTCCATAGGAACAGGAGGAAGCCCATTCAGCCCCTAGGGCCTGTGACACAGCAAAAGCAGGAGGCCCATTCAGCCCCTCAAAGCCGTTACACAGGAATATGAGGAGGCCGATTCAGCCCCTCGAGCCTGTTACACAGGAACAGGAGAAGGCCCATTCAGCCTCTCGAGCCTGTTCTATAGGAACAGGAGTAGGCCCATTAGGCCCCTCGAGCCTGTAGCACAGGAAGAGGAGGAAGCCCATTCAGCCCCTCGGGCCTGTGACACAGCAACAGGAGGAGGCCCATTCAGCCCCTCGAGCCTGTTACACAGGAACAGGAGGAGGCCAATTCAGCTCCTCGAGCCTGTTGCACAGGAACAGGAGGAAGCCCATTCAGCCCCTCGGGCCTGTGACACAGCAACAGGAGGAGGCCCATTCAGCCCCTCGAGCCTGTTACACAGGAACAGGAGGAGGCCCATTCAGCTCCTCGAGCCTGTTGCACAGGAACAGGAGGAAGCCCATTCAGCCCCTCGGGCCTGTGACACAGCAACAGGAGGAAGCCCATTCAGCCCTTCGAGCCTGTTATACAGGAACAGGAGTAGGCCAATTCGGCCCCTCAAGCCTGTTGCACAGGAACAGGAGGAGGCCCATTCACCACTCGAACCTGTAACACAGGAACAGGAGGAGGCCCATACAGCCCCTCGAGCATGTTTCATAGGAACAAGAGGATGCCCATTCAGCCCCTCAAGCCTGTTACACAGGAACTGGAGGAGGTCCATTTCACACCTCGAACCTGTTACACAGGAACAGGAGGAGGCCCATTCAGCTCCTCGAACCTGTTACACAGGAACAGCAGGGAGACCCATTCAGTCCCTCGAGCCTGTGACACAGGAACAGGAGGAGGCCCATTCAGCTCCTCAAGCCTGTTACACAGGAACAGGATGAGACCCATTCAGCCCCTCGAACCTGTTACAAAGGAACAGGAGGAGGCCCATTCAGCCCCTCGAGCCTGTTGCACAGAAACAGGAGGAGGCCCATTCAGCCCCTCGAGCATGTTCCATAGGAACAGGAGGATGCCCATTCAGCCCCTCGAGCCTGTTACACAGGAACAGGAGGAGGCCCATATAACCACTCGAACTTGTTACACAGGAACAGGAGGAGGCCCATTCAGCCCCTCGAGCCTGTTACACAGGAACAGGATGAGACCCATTCAGCCCCTCGAACCTGTTACAAAGGAACAGGAGGAGGCAAATTCAGCCCCTCGAGCCTGTTGCACAGAAACAGGAGGAGGCCCATTCAGCCCCTCGAGCCTTTTGCACATAAACAGCAGGAGGCCCATTCAGCCCCTCGAGCCTGATAAACAGGAACAGGAGGAGGCCCATTCAGCCCCTCGAGCCTGTAACAAAGGAACAGGAGGAGACCCATTCAGCCCCCCGGGCCTGTTGCACAGGAACAGGAGGAGGCCCATTTAGCACCTCGAGCCTGTTGCACATAAACAGCAGGAGGCCCATTCAGCCCCTCGAGCCTGTTGCACAGAAACAGGAGGAGGCCCATTCAGCCTCTCGAGCCTGTTGCACATAAACAGCAGGAGGCCCATTCAGCCCCTCGAGCCTGATACACAGGAACAGGAGGAGGCCCATTCAGCACCTCGAGCCTGTTGCACATAAACTGCAGGAGGCCCATTCAGCCCCTCGAACCTGTTACAAAGGAACAGGAGGAGACCCATTCAGCCCCTCGGGCCTGTTACACAGGAACAGGAGGAGGCCCATTCAGCCCCTCGAGCCTGTTGCACATAAACAGCAGGACGCCCATTCAGCCCCTCGAGCCTGTTACAAAGGAACAGGAGGAGACCCATTCAGCCCCTCGGGCCTGTTACAAAGGAACAGGAGCAGACCCATTCAGCCCCTCGAGACTGTTACAAAGGAACAGGAGGAGACCCATTCAGCCCCTCGGGCCTGTTACACAGGAACAGGAGGAGGCCTATTCAGTCCCCCCCGGGCCAGTTACACAGGAACAGGAGGAAGCCGATTCAGCCCCTCGGGCCTGTGACACAGCAACAGGAGGAGGCCCATTCAGCCCCTCGAGCCTGTTCTATAGGAACAGGAGTAGGCCCATTCGGCCCATCGAGCCTGTTGCACAAGAACAGGAGGAGGCCCATTCACCACTCGAACCTGTAACACAGGAACAGGAGGAGGCCCATACAGCTCCTCGAACCTGTTACACAGGAACTGGAGGAGGTCCATTTCGCACCTCGAACCTGTTACACAGGAACAGGAGGAGGCCCATTCAGCTCCTCGAACCTGTTACACAGGAACAGCAGGGAGACCCATTCAGTCCCTCGAGCCTGTGACACAGGAACAGGAGGAGGCCCATTCAGCTCCTCGAGCCTGTTACACAGGAACAGGATGAGACCCATTCAGCCCCTCGAACCTGTTACAAAGGAAAAGGAGGAGGCCCATTCAGCCCCTCGAGACTGTTGCACAGAAACAGGAGGAGGCCCATTCAGCCCCTCGAGCCTGTTGCACATAAACAGCAGGAGGCCCATTCAGCCCCTCGAGCCTGATACACAGGAACAGGAGGAGGCCCATTCAGCCCCTCGAGCCTGTTACACAGAAACAGGAGGAGGCCCATTCAGCCCCTCGAGCCTGTTGCAGAGAAACAGGAGGAGGCCCATTCAGCCCCTCGAGCCTGTTGCACATAAACAGCAGGAGGCCCATTCAGCCCCTCGAGCCTGTTACACAGGAAAAGGAGGAGGCCCAGACATCACCTCGAGCCTGTTACACAGGAACAGGAGCAGGCCCATACAGCCCCTCGAGCCTGTTACACAGGAACAGGAGGAGGCCCATTCAGCCCCTCGAGCCTGTTACAAAGGAACAGGAGGAGGCCCATTCGGCCCCTCGAGCCTGTTACACAGGAACAGGTGGGAGACCCATTCAGCCCTTCGAGCCTGTTTCACAGGAACATGAGGAGGCCCATTCAGCCCCTCAAATCTGTTTTCGTTAACAAGGGGCCCATTCAGCCCCTCGAGCCTGTTCCACAGGAACAGGAGGAGGCCCATTCAGCCCCTTGGGCCTGTTACTCAGGAACAGGAGGCCCATTCAGCCCCTCGGGCCTGTTACTCAGGAACAGGAGGAGGCCCAATCAACCTTTCAAGCCTGTTACACAGCAACGGCAGGAGGCCCATTCTTCCACTCGAGTCTGTTACACAGGAACTGGAGGTGGCCCATTCAGCCCCTCGGGCCTGTTATACCGGAACAGGAGGAGACCCATTCAGACCCTGGAACCTGGTGCACAGGAACAGGAGGAGGTGCATTCAGCCCCATGAGCCTGTAACACAGAAACAGGAGGAGGCCCATTCAGCCCCTCGAGCCTGTTACATAGGAACAGGAGGAGGTGCATTCAGCCCCATGAGCCTGTAACACAGAAACAGGAGGAGGCCCATTCAGCCCCTCGAGCCTGTTACACAGGAGCAGGAGGAGGTGCATTCAGCCCCATGAGCCTGTAACACAGAAACAGGAGGAGGCCCATTCAGCACCTCGAGCCTGTAACACAGAAACAGGAGGAGGCCCATTCAGCCCCTCGAGCCTGTTACACAGGAACAGGAGGAGGTGCATTCAGCCCCTCGAGCCTGTAACACAGAAACAGGAGGAGGCCCATTCAGCACCTCGGGCCTGTTACACAGGAACAGGAGGAGGCCCAATCAGCCCCTCGAGCCTGTTACACAGGAACAGGAGGAGGCCCATTCAGCCCCTCGGGCCTGTTACACAGGAGCAGGAGCAGGCCCATTCAGTCCCTGGAATCTGGTGCACAGGAACAGGAGGAGGCCCATTCAGCCCGTCGAGCCTGTTACGCACGAACAAGAGAAGGCCCATTCAGCCTGTTACACAGGAACAGGAGGAAGACCATTCAGCCCCTCGAAACTGTTGCACAGGAACAGGAGGAGGCCCATTCAGCCCATCGAGCCTGTTACAGAGAAACAGGAGGAAGACCATTCAGCCCCTCGAAACTGTTGCACAGGAACAGGAGGAGGCCCATTCAGCCCATCGAGCCTGTTACACAGGAACACGAGGCCCATTCAGCCTCTCGAGCATGTTCCATAGGAACGGGAGGACGCCCATTCAGCCACTCGAGCCTGTTACAAAGGAACAGGAGGAGACCCATTCGGCCCCACGGGCCTGTTACACGGGAACAGGAGGAGGCCCATTCAGCCCCAATAGCCTGTTACACAGTAACAGGAGGAGGCCCATTCAGCCCCTTGAGCCAGTTGCACAGGAAGAGGAGGCCATTCAGCCCCATGAGCCTGTTACACAGGTACAGGAGGAGGCCCATTCAGCCTCTCGAGCCTGTTATAGAGGAACAGGAGGAGGCCCATTCGGCCACTCGGACCTGTTACACAGGAACAGGAGGAGGCCCATTCGGTCCATCGAGCCTGTTGCACAGGAATAGGAGGAGTCACATTCCACCCCTCGAGCCTGTTACATGGGAACAGGAGGGAGACCCATTCGGCCCCTCGAGCCTGTTATACAGAAACAGGAGGGCGAACCATTCAGCCCCTCGAGCCTGTTACACAGGAACAGGAGGAGGCGCATTCGGCCCCTCGAGCCTGTTATACATGAACAGGAGGAGGCCCATTCGGCCCCTCGAGCCTGTTGCACAGGAACAGGAGGAGGCCCTACAGCCCCTCGAGCATGTTCCATAGTAACAGGAGGATGCCCATTCAGCCCTCGACGCTCTTCCATAGGAACAGGAGGAAGCCCATTCAGCCCCTAGGGCCTGTGACACAGCAAAAGCAGGAGGCCCATTCAGCCCCTCGAGCTGTTATACAGGAACAGGAGTATGCCCATTCGGCCCCTCGAGCCTGTTACACAGGAACATGAGGAAGCCCATTCAGCCCCTCGAGCCTGTTACACAGGAACAGGAGGAGGCCCATTCAGCCCCTCGAGCCTGTTCTATAGGAACAGGAGGAGGCCCATTCACCACTCGAACCTGTTACACAGGAACAGGAGGGGGCCCATTCAGCCCCTCGAGCCTGTTACACAGGAACGGGAGGAGGCCCATACAGCCCCTTGAGCATGTTCCATAGGAAGAGTAGGATGCCCATTCAGCACTCGAGCCTGTTCCATAGGAATAGGAGAAGGCCCATTCAGCTCCTCGAGCCTGTTGCACAGCAACAGGAGGGGATCCATTCAGCCCCTCGAGCCTGTGACACAGCAACAGGAGGAGGCCCATTCAGCCCTTCGAGCCTGTTATACAGGAACAGGAGTAGGCCCATTCGGCCCCTCAAGCCTGTTGCACAGGAACAGGTGGAGGCCCATTCACCACTCGATCCTGTGCACAGGAACAGGAGGGAGACCCATTCAGCCCCTCGAGCCTGTGACACAGCAACAGGAGGAGGCCCATTCAGCCCTTCAAGCCTGTTATACAGGAACAGGAGTAGGCCCATTCGGCCCCTCAAGCCTGTTGTACAGGAACTGGAGGAGGCCCATTCGCCACTCGATCCTGTGCACAGGAGCAGGAGTGAGACCCATTCAGCCCCTCGAGCCTGTGACACAGGAACAGGAGGGAGACCCATTCAGCCCCTCGAGCCTGTTACACAGGAAAAGGAGGAGACCCATTCAGCCCCTCGAGCCTGTTACACAGGAACAGGAGGAAGCCTATTCAGCCTCTCGAGCCTGTTACACAGGAACAAGAGGAGGCGCATTCAGCCCCTCGGGTCTGTGACACAGCAATAGGAGGAGGCCCATTCAGCCCCTTGAGCCTGTTCCATAGGAACAGCAGGAAGCCCATTCAGCCCCTAGGGCCTGTGACATAGCAACAGGAGGAGGCCCATTCAGCCCCTTGAGCCTGTTACACAGGAACAGGAGGAAGCCTATTCAGCCCCTCGAGCCTGTTACACAGGAAGAGGAGGAGGCGCATTCAGCCCACTGGGCCAGTTACACAGGAACAGGAGGAGACCCATTCAGCCCTCGAGCATGTTCCATAGGAACAGGAGGAAGCCCATTCAGCCCCTCGGGCCTGTGACACAGCAACAGGAGGAGGCCCATTCAGCCCTTCGAGCCTGTTATACAGGAACTGGAGTAGGCCCATTCGGCCCCTCAAGCCTGTTGCACAGGAACAGGAGGAGGCCCATTCACCACTCGAACCTGTAACACAGGAACAGGAGGAGGCCCATACAGCCCCTCGGCCATGTTCCATAGGAACAGGAGGATGCCCATTCAGCCCCTCGAGCCTGTTACACAGGAAGAGGAGGAGGCCCATATAACCCCTCGAACCTGTTACACAGGAACAGGAGGAGGCCCATTAAGCTCCTCGAGCCTGTTACACAGGAACAGCAGGGAGACCCATTCAGTCCCTCGAGCCTGTGACACAGGAACAGGAGGAGGCCCATACAGCCCCTCGAGCCTGTTACACAGGAACAGGATGAGACCCATTCAGCCCCTCGAACCTGTTACAAAGGAACAGGAGGAGGCAAATTCAGCCCCTCGAGCCTGTTGCACAGAAACAGGAGGAGGCCCATTCAGCCCCTCGAGCCTTTTGCACATAAACAGCAGGAGGCCCATTCAGCCCCTCGAGCCTGATACACAGGAACAGGAGGAGGCCCATTCAGCCCCTCGAGCCTGTTACAAAGGAACAGGAGGAGACCCATTCAGCCCCCCGGGCCTGTTGCACAGGAACAGGAGGAAGCCCATTTAGCACCTCGAGCCTGTTGCACATAAACAGCAGGAGGCCCATTCAGCCCCTCGAGCCTGTTGCACAGAAACAGGAGGAGACCCATTCAGCCTCTCGAGCCTGTTGCACATAAACAGCAGGAGGCCCATTCAGCCCCTCGAGCCTGATACACAGGAACAGGAGGAGGCCCATTCAGCCCCTCGAGCCTGTTGCACATAAACAGCAGGACGCCCATTCAGCCCCTCGAGCATGTTACAAAGGAACAGGAGGAGACCCATTCAGCCCCTCGGGCCTGTTACACAGGAACAGGAGGAGGCCCATTTAGCACCTCGAACCTGTTACACAGGAACAGGAGGAGGCCATTCAGCCCCTCGAGCCTGTTACACAGGAACAGAAGGAGACCCATTCAGCCCTCGAGCCTGTTCCATAGGAACAGGAGGAAGCACATTCAGCCCCTCGGGCCTGTGACACAGCAACAGGAGGAGGCCCATTCAGCCCTTCGAGCCTGTTATACAGGATCAGGAGGAGGCCCATACAGCCACTCGAGCCTGTTCTATAGGAACAGGAGTAGGCCCATTCGGTCCATCGAGCCTGTTGCACAAGAACAGGAGGAGGCCCATTCACCACTCGAACCTGTTACACAGGAACGGGAGGAGGCCCATACAGCCCCTCGAGCATGTTCCATAGGAACAGGAGAAGGCCCATTCAGCCCCTCGAGCCTGTTACACAGGAACAGGAGGAGGCCCATTCAGGTCCTCGAGCCTGTTGCACAGGAACAGGAGCGAGACCCATTCAGCCCCTCGAGCCTGTTACACAGGAAAAGGAGGAGACCCATTCAGCCCCTCGAGCCTGTTACACAGGAACAGGAGGAAGCCTATTCAGCCCCCCGAGCCTGTTACACAGGAACAGGAGGAGGCGCATTCAGCCCACCGGGCCAGTTACACAGGAACAGGAGGAGACCCATTCAGCCCTCGAGCCTGTTCCATAGGAACAGGAGGAAGCCCATTCAGCCCACCGGGCCTGTGACACAGCAACAGGAGGAGGCCCATTCAGCCCTTCGAGCCTGTTATACAGGAACAGGAGGAGGCCCATACAGCCACTCGAGCGTGTTCCATAGGAACAGGAGGATGCCCATATAGCCCCTCGAGCCCGTTACACATGAACAGGAGGAGGCCCATATAGCCCCTCGAGCCTGTTACACATGAACAGGAGGAGGCCCATCGGCCCCTCGAGCATGTTGCACAGGAACAGGAGGAGGCCCTACAGCCCCTCGAGCCTGTTACACAGGAACAGGAGGAGGCCCATTCAGCCCCTCGAGCCTGTTACACAGGAACAGGAGGAGGCCCTACAGCCCCTCGAGCATGTTCCATAGTAACAGGAGGATGCCCATTCAGCCCTCGACGCTCTTCCATAGGAACAGGAGGAAGCCCATTCAGCCCCTAGGGCCTGTGACACAGCAAAAGCAGGAGGCCCATTCAGCCCCTCAAAGCCGTTACACAGGAATATGAGGAGGCCCATTCAGCCCCTCGAGCCTGTTACACAGGAACAGGAGGAGGCCCATTCAGCCCCTCGAGCCTGTTCTATAGGAACAGGAGTAGGCCCATTAGGCCCCTCGAGCCTGTAGCACAGGAAGAGGAGGATGCCCATTCAGCACTCGAGCCTGTTCCATAGGAACAGGAGGAGGCCCATTCAGCCCCTCGAGCCTGTGAGACAGCAACAGGAGGAGGCCCATTCAGCCCCTCGAGCCTGTTACACAGGAACAGGAGGAGGCCCATTCAGCTCCTCGAGCCTGTTGCACAGGAACAGGAGGAAGCCCATTCAGCCCTTCGAGCCTGTTATAAAGGAACAGGAGTAGGCCAATTCGGCCCCTCAAGCCTGTTGCACAGGAACAGGAGGAGGCCCATTCAGCCCCTCGAGCCTGTTACACAGGAACAGGAGGAGGCCCATTCAGCTCCTCGAGCCTGTTGCACAGCAACAGGAGGAGATCCATTCAGCCCCTCGAGCCTGTGACACAGCAACAGGAGGAGGCCCATTCAGCCCTTCGAGCCTGTTATACAGGAACAGGAGTAGGCCCATTCAGCCCCTCAAGCCTGTTGCACAGGAACAGGAGATGGCCCATTCACCACTCGATCCTGTGCACAGGAACAGGAGGGAGACCCATTCAGCCCCTCGAGCCTGTGACACAGCAACAGGAGGAGGCCCATTCAGCCCTTCGAGCCTGTTATACAGGAACAGGAGTAGGCCCATTCGGCCCCTCAAGCCTGTAGTACAGGAACAGGAGGAGGCCCATTCGCCACTCGATCCTGTGCACAGGAACAGGAGGGAGACCCATTCAGCCCCTCGAGCCTGTAACACAGGAACAGGAGGAAGCCCATTCAGCCTCTCGGGCCTGTGGCACAGCAACAGGAGGAGGCCCATTCAGCCCCTCGAGCCTGTTACACAGGAACAGGAGGAAGCCTATTCAGCCCCTCGAGCCTGTTACACAGGAACAGGAGGAGGCCCATTCAGCTCCTCGAGCCTGTTGCACAGGAACAGGAGGAAGCCCATTCAGCCCCTCGGGCCTGTGACACAGCAACAGGAGGAGGCCCATTCAGCCATTCGAGCCTGTTATACAGGAACAGGAGTAGGCCAATTCGGCCCCTCAAGCCTGTTGCACAGGAACAGGAGGAGGCCCATTCACCACTCGAACCTGTAACACAGGAACAGGAGGATGCCCATTCAGCCCCTCAAGCCTGTTACAGAGGAACAGGAGTAGGCCCATTAGGCCCCTCGAGCCTGTTGCACAGGAACATGAGGAAGCCCATTCAGCCCCTCGAGCCTGTTACACAGGAACAGGAGGAGGCCCATTCAGCCCCTCGAGCCTGTTGCACATAAACAGCAGGAGGCCCATTCAGCCCCTCGAGCCTGATACACAGGAACAGGAGGAGGCCCATTCAGCCCCTCGAGCCTGTTACACAGGAACAGGAGGAGGCCCAGACAGCACCTCGAGCCTGTTACACAGGAACAGGAGGAGGCCCATACAGCCCCTCGAGCCTGTTACACAGGAACAGGAGGAGGCCCAATCAGCCACTCGAGCCTGTTACACAGGAACAGGTGGGAGACCCATTCAGCCCTTCGAGCCTGTTTCACAGGAACATGAGGAGGCCCATTCAGCCCCTCAAATCTGTTTTCGTTAAAAAGGGGCCCATTCAGCCCCTCGAGCCTGTTCCACAGGAACAGGAGGAGGCCCATTCAGCCCCTCGGGCCTGTTACTCAGGAACAGGAGGAGGCCCAACCAGACCCTCGAGCCTGTTACACAGAAACAGGAGGAGGCCCAATCAACCTTTCAAGCCTGTTACACAGCAACAGCAGGAGGCCCATTCTTCCACTCGAGCCTGTTACACAGGAACTGGAGGTGGCCCATTCAGCCCCTCGGGCCTGTTATACCGGAACAGGAGGAGACCCATTCAGTCCCTGGAACCTGGTGCACAGGAACAGGAGGAGGCCCATTCAGCCCCTCGAGCCTGTTACACAGGAACAGGAGGAGGTGCATTCAGCCCCATGAGCCTGTAACACAGAAACAGGAGGAGGCCCATTCAGCCCCTCGGGCCTGTTACACAGGAACAGGAGGAGGCCCAATCAGCCCCTCGAGACTGTTACACAGGAACAGGAGGAGGCCCATTCAGCCCCTCGAGCCTGTTACACAGGAACAGGAGGAGGCCCATTCAGCCACTCGGGCCTGTTACACAGGAGCAGGAGAAGGCCCATTCAGTACCTGGAATCTGGTGCACAGGAACAGGAGGAGGCCCATTCAGCCCGTCGGGCCTGTTACGCACGAACAAGAGAAGGCCCATTCAGCCTGTTACACAGGAACAGGAGGAAGACCATTCAGCCCCTCGAAACTGTTGCACAGGAACAGGAGGAGGCCCATTCAGCCCATCGAGCCTGTTACACAGGAACACGAGTCCCATTCAGCCTCTCGAGCATGTTCCATAGGAACGGGAGGACGCCCATTCAGCCACTCGAGTCTGTTACACAGGAACAGGAGGAGGCGCATGCAGCCCCTCGAGCCTGTTACACAGGAACAGGAGGAGGCCCATTCAGCCCCTCGAGCCTGTTGCACAGGAACAGGAGGGAGACCCATTCAGCCCCTCGAGCCTGTTATACAGAAACAGGAGGGGGACCCATTCAGCCCCTCGAGCCTGTTACACAGGAACAGGAGGAGGTGCATTCAGCCCCATGAGCCTGTAACACAGAATCAGGAGGAGGCCCATTCAGCCCCTCGGGCCTGTTACACAGGAACAGGAGGAGGCCCAATCAGCCCCTCGAGCCTGTTACGCAGGAACAGGAGGAGGCCCATTCAGCCCGGCGGGCCTGTTACGCACGAACAAGAGAATGCCCATTCAGCCCCTCGAGCCTGTTACACAGGAACAGGAGGAAGACCATTCAGCCCATCGAGTCTGTTACACAGGAACACGAGGCCCATTCAGCCTCTCGAGCATGTTCCATAGGAACGGGAGGACGCCCATTCAGCCCTCGAGTCTGTTACACAGGAACAGGAGGAGGCGCATGCAGCCCCTCGAGCCTGTTGCACAAGAACAGGAGGGAGACCCATTCAGCCCCTCGAGCCTGTTATACAGAAACAGGAGGGGGACCCATTCAGCCCCTCGAGCCTGTTACACAGGAACAGGAGGAGGTGCATTCAGCCCCTCGGGCCTGTTACACAGGAACAGGAGGAGGCCCAATCAGCCCCTCGAGCCTGTTACACAGGAACAGGAGGAGGCCCATTCAGCCCCTCGGGCCTGTTACACAGGAGCAGGAGGAGGCCCATTCAGTCCCTGGAATCTGGTGCACAGGAACAGGAGGAGGCCCATTCAGCCCCTCGAAACTGTTGCACAGTAACAGGAGGAGGCCCATTCAGCCCATCGAGCCTGTGACACCAGCAACAGGAGGAGGCCCATTCAGCCCTTCGAGCCTGTTATACAGGAACAGGAGTATGCCCATTCAGCCCCTCAAGCCTGTTGCACAGGAACAGGAGGAGGCCCATTCACCACTCGATCCTGTGCACAGGAACAGGAGGGAGACCCATTCAGCCCCTCGAGCCTGTGACACAGCAACAGGAGGAGGCCCATTCAGCCCTTCGAGCCTGTTATACAGGAACAGGAGTAGGCCCATTCGGCCCCTCAAGCCTGTTGTACAGGAACAGGAGGAGGCCCATTCGCCACTCGATCCTGTGCACAGGAACAGGAGGGAGACCCATTCAGCCCCTCGAGCCTGTAACACAGGAACAGGAGGAAGCCCATTCAGCCTCTCGGGCCTGTGACACAGCAACAGGAGGAGGCCCATTCAGCCCCTCGAGCCTGTTACACAGGAACAGGGGGAGGCCCATTCAGCTCCTCGAGCGTGTTGCACAGGAACAGAAGGAGGCCCATTCAGCCCCTCGAGCCTGTTACACAGGAACAGGAGGAAGCCTATTCAGCCCCACGAGCCTGTTACACAGGAACAGGAGGAGGCCCATTCAGCTCCTCGAGCCTGTTGCACAGGAACAGGAGGAAGCCCATTCAGCCCCTCGGGCCTGTGACACAGCAACAGGAGGAGGCCCATTCAGCCATTCGAGCCTGTTATACAGGAACAGGAGTAGGCCAATTCGGCCCCTCAAGCCTGTTGCACAGGAACAGGAGGAGGCCCATTCACCACTCGAACCTGTAACACAGGAACAGGAGGATGCCCATTCAGCCCCTCAAGCCTGTTACAGAGGAACAGGAGTAGGCCCATTAGGCCCCTCGAGCCTGTTGCACAGGAACATGAGGAAGCCCATTCAGCCCCTCGAGCCTGTTACACAGGAACAGGAGGAGGCCCATTCAGCCCCTCGAGCCTGATGCACATAAACAGCAGGAGGACCATTCAGCCCCTCGAGCCTGATACACAGGAACAGGAGGAGGCCCATTCAGCCCCTCGAGCCTGTTACACAGGAACAGGAGGAGGCCCAGACAGCACCTCGAGCCTGTTACACAGGAACAGGAGGAGGCCCATACAGCCCCTCGAGCCTGTTACACAGGAACAGGAGGAGGCCCAATCAGCCACTCGAGCCTGTTACACAGGAACAGGTGGGAGACCCATTCAGCCCTTCGAGCCTGTTTCACAGGAACATGAGGAGGCCCATTCAGCCCCTCAAATCTGTTTTCGTTAAAAAGGGGCCCATTCAGCCCCTCGAGCGTGTTCCACAGGAACAGGAGGAGGCCCATTCAGCCCCTCGGGCCTGTTACTCAGGAACAGGAGGAGGCCCAACCAGACCCTCGAGCCTGTTACACAGAAACAGGAGGAGGCCCAATCAACCTTTCAAGCCTGTTACACAGCAACAGCAGGAGGCCCATTCTTCCACTCGAGCCTGTTACACAGTAACTGGAGGTGGCCCATTCAGCCCCTCGGGCCTGTTATACCGGAACAGGAGGAGACCCATTCAGTCCCTGGAACCTGGTGCACAGGAACAGGAGGAGGCCCATTCAGCCCCTCGAGCCTGTTACACAGGAACAGGAGGAGGTGCATTCAGCCCCATGAGCCTGTAACACAGAAACAGGAGGAGGCCCATTCAGCCCCTCGGGCCTGTTACACAGGAACAGGAGGAGGCCCAATCAGCCCCTCGAGCCTGTTACACAGGAACAGGAGGAGGCCCATTCAGCCCCTCGAGCCTGTTACACAGGAACAGGAGGAGGCCCATTCAGCCACTCGGGCCTGTTACACAGGAGCAGGAGAAGGCCCATTCAGTCCCTGGAATCTGGTGCACAGGAACAGGAGGAGGCCCATTCAGCCCGTCGGGCCTGTTACGCACGAACAAGAGAAGGCCCATTCAGCCTGTTACACAGGAACAGGAGGAAGACCATTCAGCCCCTCGAAACTGTTGCACAGGAACAGGAGGAGGCCCATTCAGCCCATCGAGCCTGTTACACAGGAACACGAGTCCCATTCAGCCTCTCGAGCATGTTCCATAGGAACGGGAGGACGCCCATTCAGCCACTCGAGTCTGTTACACAGGAACAGGAGGAGGCGCATGCAGCCCCTCGAGCCTGTTACACAGGAACAGGAGGAGGCCCATTCAGCCCCTCGAGCCTGTTGCACAGGAACAGGAGGGAGACCCATTCAGCCCCTCGAGCCTGTTATACAGAAACAGGAGGGGGACCCATTCAGCCCCTCGAGCCTGTTACACAGGAACAGGAGGAGGTGCATTCAGCCCCATGAGCCTGTAACACAGAATCAGGAGGAGGCCCATTCAGCCCCTCGGGCCTGTTACACAGGAACAGGAGGAGGCCCAATCAGCCCCTCGAGCCTGTTACGCAGGAACAGGAGGAGGCCCATTCAGCCCGGCGGGCCTGTTACGCACGAACAAGAGAATGCCCATTCAGCCCCTCGAGCCTGTTACACAGGAACAGGAGGAAGACCATTCAGCCCATCGAGTCTGTTACACAGGAACACGAGGCCCATTCAGCCTCTCGAGCATGTTCCATAGGAACGGAAGGACGCCCATTCAGCCCTCGAGTCTGTTACACAGGAACAGGAGGAGGCGCATGCAGCCCCTCGAGCCTGTTGCACAGGAACAGGAGGGAGACCCATTCAGCCCCTCGAGCCTGTTATACAGAAACAGGAGGGGGACCCATTCAGCCCCTCGAGCCTGTTACACAGGAACAGGAGGAGGTGCATTCAGCCCCTCGGGCCTGTTACACAGGAACAGGAGGAGGCCCAATCAGCCCCTCGAGCCTGTTACACAGGAACAGGAGGAGGCCCATTTAGCCCCTCGGGCCTGTTACACAGGAGCAGGAGGAGGCCCATTCAGTCCCTGGAATCTGGTGCACAGGAACAGGAGGAGGCCCATTCAGCCCCTCGAAACTGTTGCACAGGAACAGGAGGAGGCCCATTCAGCCCATCGAGCCTGTTACACAGGAACGCGAGGCCCATTCAGCCTCTCGAGCATGTTCCATAGGAACGGGAGGACGCCCATTCAGCCACTCGAGCCTGTTACATAGGAACAGGAGGAGGCCCATTCGGCCCCACGGGCCTGTTACACGGGAACAGGAGGAGGCCCATTCAGCCCCATTAGCCTGTTACACAGTAACAGGAGGAGGCCCATTCAGCCCCTTGAGCCAGTTGCACAGGAAGAGGAGGCCATTCAGCCCCATGAGCCTGTTACACAGGTACAGGAGGATGCCCATTCAGCCTCTCGAGCCTGTTATAGAGGAACAGGAGGAGGCCCATTCGGCCACTTGGACCTGTTACACAGGAACAGGAGGAGGCCCATTCGGTCCATCGAGCCTGTTGCACAGGAATAGGAGGAGTCACATTCCACCCTTCGAGCCTGTTACATGGGAACAGGAGGGCGAACCATTCAGCCCCTCGAGCCTGTTACACAGGAACAGGAGGAGGCGCATTCGGCCCCTCGAGCCTGTTACACATGAACAGGAGGAGGCCCATTCGGCCCCTCGAGCCTGTTACACAGTAACAGGAGGAGACCCATTCGGCCCCTCGAGCATGTTCCATAGTAACAGGAGGAGGCCCTACAGCCCCTCGAGCATGTTCCATAGTAACAGGAGGATGCCCATTCAGCCCTCGACGCTCTTCCATAGGAACAGGAGGAAGCCCATTCAGCCTCTAGGGCCTGTGACACAGCAAAAGCAGGAGGCCCATTCAGCCCCTCGAGCTGCTATACAGGAACAGAAGTATGCCCATTCGGCCCCTCGAGCCTGTTGCACAGGAACAGGAGGAGGCCGATTCAGCCCCTCGAGCCTGTTGCACAGGAACAGGAGGAGGCCCATTCACCACTCGAACCTGTTACACAGGAACAGGAGGAGGCCCATTCAGCCCCTCGAGCATGTTCCATAGGAAGAGTAGGATGCCCATTCAGCACTCGAGCCTGTTCCATAGGAACAGGAGGAAGCCCATTCAGCCCCTCGGGCCTGTGACACATCAACAGGAGGAGGCCCATTCAGCCCTTCGAGCCTGTTATACAGGAACAGGAGTAGGCCCATTCGGCCCCTCAAGCCTGTTGTACAGGAACAGGAGGAGGCCCATTCACCACTCGAACCTGTAACACAGGAACAGGAGGAGGCCCATACAGCCCCTCGAGCATGTTCCATAGGAACAGGAGGATGCCCATTCAGCCCCTCGAGCCTGTTACACAGGAACAGGAGGAGGCCCATATAACCCCTCGAACCTGTTACACAGGAACAGGAGGAGGCCCATTCAGCTCCTCGAGCCTGTTACACAGGAACAGCAGGGAGACCCATTCAGTCCCTCGAGCCTGTGACACAGGAACAGGAGGAGGCCCATACAGCCCCTCGAGCCTGTTACACAGGAACAGGATGAGACCCATTCAGCCCCTCGAACCTGTTACAAAGGAACAGGAGGAGGCAAATTCAGCCCCTCGAGCCTGTTGCACAGAAACAGGAGGAGGCCCATTCAGCCCCTCGAGCCTTTTGCACATAAACAGCAGGAGGCCCATTCAGCCCCTCGAGCCTGATACACAGGAACAGGAGGAGGCCCATTCAGCCCCTCGAGCCTGTTACAAAGGAACAGGAGGAGACCCATTCAGCTCCCCGGGCCTGTTGCACAGGAACAGGAGGAGGCCCATTTAGCACCTCGAGCCTGTTGCACATAAACAGCAGGAGGCCCATTCAGCCCCTCGAGCCTGTTGCATAGAAACAGGAGGAGGCCCATTCAGCCTCTCGAGCCTGTTGCACATAAACAGCAGGAGGCCCATTCAGCCCCTCGAGCCTGATACACAGGAACAGGAGGAGGCCCATTCAGCCCCTCGAGCCTGTTGCACATAAACAGCAGGAGGCCCATTCAGCCCCTCGAGCCTGTTACAAAGGAACAGGAGGAGACCCATTCAGCCCCTCGGGCCTATTACACAGGAACAGGAGGAGGCCCATTCAGCCCCTCGAGCCTGTTGCACATAAACAGCAGGACGCCCATTCAGCCCCTCGAGCCTGTTACAAAGGAACAGGAGGAGACCCATTCAGCCCCTCGGGCCTGTTACACAGGAACAGGAGGAGGCCCATTTAGCACCTCGAACCTGTTACACAGGAACAGGAGGAGACCCATTCAGCCCCTCGAGCCTGTTACAAAGGAACAGGAGGAGGCCCATACAGCCCCTCGAGCCTGTTACACAGGAACAGGAGGGGGCCTATTCAGCCCCCCCCCGAGTCTGTTACACAGGAACAGGAGGAGACCCATTCAGCCCTCGAGCCTGTTCCATAGGAACAGGAGGAAGCCCATTCAGCCCCTCGGGCCTGTGACATAGCAACAGGAGGAGGCCCATTCAGCCCTTCGAGCCTGTTATACAGGAACAGGAGGAGGCCCATACAGCCACTCGAGCCTGTTCTATACGAACAGGAGTAGGCCCATTCGGCCCATCGAGCCTGTTGCACAGGAACAGGAGGAGGCCCATTCACCACTCGAACCTGTTACACAGGAACGGGAGGAGGCCCATACAGCCCCTCGAGCATGTTCCATAGGAACAGGAGGATGCCCATTCAGCCCTCGAGCCTGTTCCATAGGAACAGGAGAAGGCCCATTCAGCCCCTCGAGCCTGTTACACAGGAACAGGAGGAGGCCCATTCAGCTCCTCGAGCCTGTTACACAGGAACAGGAGGAGGCCCATTCAGCCCCTCGAGCCTGTTACACAGGAACAGGAGGAAGCCTATTCAGCCCCCCGAGCCTGTTACACAGGAACAGGAGGAGGCGCATTCAGCCCACCGGGCCAGTTACACAGGAACAGGAGGAGACCCATTCAGCCCTCGAGCCTGTTCCATAGGAACAGGAGGAAGCCCATTCAGCCCCTCGGGCCTGTGACACAGCAACAGGAGGAGGCCCATTCAGCCCTTCGAGCCTGTTATACAGGAACAGGAGGAGGCCCATACAGCCACTCGAGCGTGTTCCATAGGAACAGGAGGATGCCCATATAGCCCCTCAAGCCCGTTACACATGAACAGGAGGAGGCCCATACAGCCGCTCGAGCCTGTTGCACAGGAACATGAGGAAGCCCATTCAGCCCTTCAAGCCTGTTATACAGGAACAGGAGTAGGCCCATTCGGCCCCTCAAGCCTGTTGTACAGGAACAGGAGGAGGCCCATTCGCCACTCGATCCTGTGCACAGGAACAGGAGGGAGACCCATTCAGCCCCTCGAGCCTGTGACACAGGAACAGGAGGGAGACCCATTCAGCCCCTCGAGCCTGTTACACAGGAAAAGGAGGAAGCCTATTCAGCCCCCCGAGCCTGTTACACAGGAACAAGAGGAGGCGCATTCAGCCCCTCGGGCCTGTGACACAGCAATAGGAGGAGGCCCATTCAGCCCCTCGACGCTGTTCCATAGGAACAGGAGGAAGCCCATTCAGCCCCTAGGGCCTGTGACACAGCAACAGGAGGAGGCCCATTCAGCCCCTCGAGCCTGTTACACAGGAACAGGAGGAGGCCCATTCAGCCCCCCGAGCCTGTTACACAGGAAGAGGAGGAGGCGCATTCAGCCCACTGCGCCAGTTACACAGGAACAGGAGGAGGCCCATTCAGCCCTTCGAGCCTGTTATACAGGAACAGGAGTAGGCCCATTCAGCCCCTCGGGCCTGTTACACAGGAACAGGAGGAGGCCCATTCAGCCCCTCGAGCCAGTTACACACGAACAGGAGGAGGCCCATTCAGCCCCTCGGGCCTGTGACACAGCAACAGGAGGAGGCCCATTCAGCCCTTCGAGCCTGTTATACAGGAACAGGAGTAGGCCCATTCGGCCCCTCAAGCCTGTTGCACAGGAACAGGAGGAGGCCCATTCACCACTCGAACCTGTAACACAGGAACAGGAGGAGGCCCATACAGCCCCTCGAGCATGTTCCATAGGAACAGGAGGATGCCCATTCAGCCCCTCGAGCCTGTTACACAGGAACAGGAGGAGGCCCATATAACCCCTCGAACCTGTTACACAGGAACAGGAGGAGGCCCATTCAGCTCCTCGAGCCTGTTACACAGGAACAGCAGGGAGACCCATTCAGTCCCTCGAGCCTGTGACACAGGAACAGGAGGAGGCCCATACAGCCCCTCGAGCCTGTTACACAGGAACAGGATGAGACCCATTCAGCCCCTCGAACCTGTTACAAAGGAAAAGGAGGAGGCAAATTCAGCCCCTCGAGCCTGTTGCACAGAAACAGGAGGAGGCCCATTCAGCCCCTCGAGCCTTTTGCACATAAACAGCAGGAGGCCCATTCAGCCCCTCGAGCCTGATACACAGGAACAGGAGGAGGCCCATTCAGCCCCTCGAGCCTGTTACAAAGGAACAGGAGGAGACCCATTCAGCTCCCCGGGCCTGTTGCACAGGAACAGGAGGAGGCCCATTTAGCACCTCGAGCCTGTTGCACATAAACAGCAGGAGGCCCATTCAGCCCCTCGAGCCTGTTGCACAGAAACAGGAGGAGGCCCATTCAGCCTCTCGAGCCTGTTGCACATAAACAGCAGGAGGCCCATTCAGCCCCTCGAGCCTGATACACAGGAACAGGAGGAGACCCATTCAGCCCCTCGGGCCTATTACACAGGAACAGGAGGAGGCCCATTCAGCCCCTCGAGCCTGTTGCACATAAACAGCAGGACGCCCATTCAGCCCCTCGAGCCTGTTACAAAGGAACAGGAGGAGACCCATTCAGCCCCTCGGGCCTGTTACACAGGAACAGGAGGAGGCCCATTTAGCACCTCGAACCTGTTACACAGGAACAGGAGGAGACCCATTCAGCCCCTCGAGCCTGTTACAAAGGAACAGGAGGAGGCCCATACAGCCCCTCGAGCCTGTTACACAGGAACAGGAGGGGGCCTATTCAGCCCCCCCCCGAGTCTGTTACACAGGAACAGGAGGAGACCCATTCAGCCCTCGAGCCTGTTCCATAGGAACAGGAGGAAGCCCATTCAGCCCCTCGGGCCTGTGACATAGCAACAGGAGGAGGCCCATTCAGCCCTTCGAGCCTGTTATACAGGAACAGGAGGAGGCCCATACAGCCACTCGAGCCTGTTCTATACGAACAGGAGTAGGCCCATTCGGCCCATCGAGCCTGTTGCACAGGAACAGGAGGAGGCCCATTCACCACTCGAACCTGTTACACAGGAACGGGAGGAGGCCCATACAGCCCCTCGAGCATGTTGCATAGGAACAGGAGGATGCCCATTCAGCCCTCGAGCCTGTTCCATAGGAACAGGAGAAGGCCCATTCAGCCCCTCGAGCCTGTTACACAGGAACAGGAGGAGGCCCATTCAGCTCCTCGAGCCTGTTACACAGGAACAGGAGGAGGCCCATTCAGCCCCTCGAGCCTGTTACACAGGAACAGGAGGAAGCCTATTCAGCCCCCCGAGCCTGTTACACAGGAACAGGAGGAGGCGCATTCAGCCCACCGGGCCAGTTACACAGGAACAGGAGGAGACCCATTCAGCCCTCGAGCCTGTTCCATAGGAACAGGAGGAAGCCCATTCAGCCCCCCGAGCCTGTTACACAGGAACAAGAGGAGGCGCATTCAGCCCCTCGGGCCTGTGACACAGCAATAGGAGGAGGCCCATTCAGCCCCTCGACGCTGTTCCATAGGAACAGGAGGAAGCCCATTCAGCCCCTAGGGCCTGTGACACAGCAACAGGAGGAGGCCCATTCAGCCCCTCGAGCCTGTTACACAGGAACAGGAGGAGGCCCATTCAGCCCCCCGAGCCTGTTACACAGGAAGAGGAGGAGGCGCATTCAGCCCACTGAGCCAGTTACACAGGAACAGGAGGAGGCCCATTCAGCCCTTCGAGCCTGTTATACAGGAACAGGAGTAGGCCCATTCAGCCCCTCGGGCCTGTTACACAGGAACAGGAGGAGGCCCATTCAGCCCCTCGAGCCAGTTACACACGAACAGGAGGAGGCCCATTCAGCCCCTCGGGCCTGTGACACAGCAACAGGAGGAGGCCCATTCAGCCCTTCGAGCCTGTTATACAGGAACAGGAGTAGGCCCATTCGGCCCCTCAAGCCTGTTGCACAGGAACAGGAGGAGGCCCATTCACCACTCGAACCTGTAACACAGGAACAGGAGGAGGCCCATACAGCCCCTCGAGCATGTTCCATAGGAACAGGAGGATGCCCATTCAGCCCCTCGAGCCTGTTACACAGGAACAGGAGGAGGCCCATATAACCCCTCGAACCTGTTACACAGGAACAGGAGGAGGCCCATTCAGCTCCTCGAGCCTGTTACACAGGAACAGCAGGGAGACCCATTCAGTCCCTCGAGCCTGTGACACAGGAACAGGAGGAGGCCCATACAGCCCCTCGAGCCTGTTACACAGGAACAGGATGAGACCCATTCAGCCCCTCGAACCTGTTACAAAGGAAAAGGAGGAGGCAAATTCAGCCCCTCGAGCCTGTTGCACAGAAACAGGAGGAGGCCCATTCAGCCCCTCGAGCCTTTTGCACATAAACAGCAGGAGGCCCATTCAGCCCCTCGAGCCTGATACACAGGAACAGGAGGAGGCCCATTCAGCCCCTCGAGCCTGTTACAAAGGAACAGGAGGAGACCCATTCAGCTCCCCGGGCCTGTTGCACAGGAACAGGAGGAGGCCCATTTAGCACCTCGAGCCTGTTGCACATAAACAGCAGGAGGCCCATTCAGCCCCTCGAGCCTGTTGCACAGAAACAGGAGGAGGCCCATTCAGCCTCTCGAGCCTGTTGCACATAAACAGCAGGAGGCCCATTCAGCCCCTCGAGCCTGATACACAGGAACAGGAGGAGGCCCATTCAGCCCCTCGAGCCTGTTGCACATAAACAGCAGGAGGCCCACTCAGCCCCTCGAGCCTGTTACAAAGGAACAGGAGGAGACCCATTCAGCCCCTCGGGCCTATTACACAGGAACAGGAGGAGGACCATTCAGCCCCTCGAGCCTGTTGCACATAAACAGCAGGACGCCCATTCAGCCCCTCGAGCCTGTTACAAAGGAACAGGAGGAGACCCATTCAGCCCCTCGGGCCTGTTACACAGGAACAGGAGGAGGCCCATTTAGCACCTCGAACCTGTTACACAGGAACAGGAGGAGACCCATTCAGCCCCTCGAGCCTGTTACAAAGGAACAGGAGGAGGCCCATACAGCCCCTCGAGCCTGTTACACAGGAACAGGAGGAGGCCTATTCAGCCCCCCCCCCGAGCCTGTTACACAGGAACAGGAGGAGACCCATTCAGCCCTCGAGCCTGTTCCATAGGAACAGGAGGAAGCCCATTCAGCCCCTCGGGCCTGTGACACAGCAACAGGAGGAGGCCCATTCAGCCCTTCGAGCCTGTTATACAGGAACAGGAGGAGGCCCATACAGCCACTCGAGCCTGTTCTATAGGAACAGGAGTAGGCCCATTCGGCCCATCGAGCCTGTTGCACAGGAACAGGAGGAGGCCCATTCACCACTCGAACCTGTTACACAGGAACGGGAGGAGGCCCATACAGCCCCTCGAGCATGTTCCATAGGAACAGGAGGATGCCCATTCAGCCCTCGAGCCTGTTCCATAGGAACAGGAGAAGGCCCATTCAGCCCCTCGAGCCTGTTACACAGGAACAGGAGGAGGCCCATTCAGCTCCTCGAGCCTGTTACACAGGAACAGGAGGAGGCCCATTCAGCCCCTCGAGCCTGTTACACAGGAACAGGAGAAGGCCCATTCAGCCCCTCGAGCCTGTTACACAGGAACAGGAGGAGGCCCATTCGCCACTCGATCCTGTGCACAGGAACAGGAGGGAGACCCATTAAGCCCCTCGAGCCTGTGACACAGGAACAGGAGGGAGACCCATTCAGCCCCTCGAGCCTGTTACACAGGAAAAGGAGGAGACCCATTCAGCCCCTCGAGCCTGTTACACAGGAACAGGAGGAAGCCTATTCAGCCCCCCGAGCCTGTTACACAGGAACAAGAGGAGGCGCATTCAGCCCCTCGGGCCTGTGACACAGCAATAGGAGGAGGCCCATACAGCCCCTCGAGCCTGTTCCATAGGAACAGCAGGAAGCCCATTCAGCCTCTCGGGCCTGTGACACAGCAACAGGAGGAGGCCCATTCAGCCCCTCGAGCCTGTTACACAGGAACAGAGGGAGGCCCATTCAGCTCCTCGAGCGTGTTGCACAGGACCAGAAGGAGGCCCATTCAGCCCCTCGAGCCTGTTACACACGAACAGGAGGAAGCCTATTCAGCCCCTCGAGCCTGTTACACAGGAACAGGAGGAGGCCCATTCAGTTCCTCGAGCCTGTTGCACAGGAACAGGAGGAAGCCCATTCAGCCCCTCGGGCCTGTGACACAGCAACAGGAGGAGGCCCATTCAGCCCTTCGAGCCTGTTATACAGGAACAGGAGTAGGCCAATTCGGCCCCTCAAGCCTGTTGCACAGGAACAGGAGAAGGCCCATTCACCACTCGAACCTGTAACACAGGAACAGGAGGAGGCCCATACAGCCCCTCGAGCATGTTTCATAGGAACAGGAGATGCCCATTCAGCCCCTCAAGCCTGTTACAGAGGAACAGGAGTAGGCCCATTCAGCCCCTCGAGCCTGTTGCACAGGAACATGAGGAAGCCCATTCAGCCCCTCGAGCCTGTTACACAGGAACAGGAGGAGGCCCATTCAGCCCCTCGAGCCTGTTGCACATAAACAGCAGGAGGCCCATTCAGCCCCTCGAGCCTGATACACAGGAACAGGAGGAGGCCCATTCAGCCCCTCGAGCTTGTTACACAGGAACAGGAGGAGGCCCATACAGCCCCTCGAGCATGTTTCATAGGAACAGGAGGATGCCCATTCAGCCCCTCAAGCCTGTTACAGAGGAACAGGAGTAGGCCCATTAGGCCCCTTGAGCCTGTTGCACAGGAACATGAGGAAGCCCATTCAGCCCATTGAGCCTGTTACACAGGAACAGGAGGAGGCCCATTCAGCCCCTCGAGCCTGTTGCACATAAACAGCAGGAGGCCCATTCAGCCACTCGAGCCTGATACACAGGAACAGGAGGAGGCCCATTCAGCCCCTCGAGCCTGTTACACAGGAACAGGAGGAGGCCCATTCAGCCCCTCGAGCCTGTTACACAGGAACAGGAGGAGGCCCAGACAGCACCTCGAGCCTGTTACACAGGAACAGGAGGAGGCCCATACAGCCCCTCGAGCCTGTTACACAGGAACAGGAGGAGACCCATTCAGCCCCTCGGGCCTGTTATACCGGAACAGGAGGAGACCCATTCAGTCCCTGGAACCTGGTGCACAGGAACAGGAGGAGGCCCATTCAGCCCCTCGAGCCTGTTACACAGGAACAGGAGGAGGTGCATTCAGCCCCATAAGCCTGTAACACAGAAACAGGAGGAGGCCCATTCAGTCCCTGGAATCTGGTGCACAGGAACAGGAGGAGGCCCATTCAGCCCGTCGGGCCTGTTACGCATGAACAAGAGAAGGCCCATTCAGCCTGTTACACAGGAACAGGAGGAAGACCATTCAGCCCCTCGAAACTGTTGCACAGGAACAGGAGGAGGCCCATTCAGCCCATCGAGCCTGTTACACAGGAACACGAGGCCCATTCAGCCTCTCGAGCATGTTCCATAGGAACGGGAGGACGCCCATTCAGCCACTCGAGTCTGTTACACAGGAACAGGAGTTGGCGCATGCAGCCCCTCGAGCCTGTTACACGGGAACAGGAGGAGGCCCATTCAGCCCCTCGAGCCTGTTGCACAGGAACAGGAGGGAGACCCATTCAGCCCCTCGAGCCTGTTATACAGAAACAGGAGGGGGACCCATTCAGCCCCTCGAGCCTGTTACACAGGAACAGGAGGAGGTGCATTCAGCCCCATGAGCCTGTAACACAGAATCAGGAGGAGGCCCCTTCAGCCCCTCGGGCCTGTTACACAGGAACAGGAGGAGACCCAATCAGCCCCTCGAGCCTGTTACACAGGAACAGGAGGAGGCCCATTCAGCCCCTCGGGCCTGTTACACAGGAGCAGGAGGAGGCCCATTCAGTCCCTGGAATCTGGTGCACAGGAACAGGAGGAGGCCCATTCAGCCCGTCGAGCCTGTTACGCACGAACAAGAGGAGGCCCATTCAGCCCATCGAGCCTGTTACAGAGAAACAGGAGGAGGCCCATTCAGCCCCTCGAAACTGTTGCACAGGAACAGGAGGAGGCCCATTCAGCCCATCGAGCCTGTTACACAGGAACACGAGGCCCATTCAGCCTCTCGAGCATGTACCATAGGAACGGGAGGACGCCCATTCAGCCACTCGAGCCTGTTACATAGGAACAGGAGGAGGCCCATTCGGCCCCACGGGCCTGTTACACGGGAACAGGAGGAGGCCCATTCAGCCCCATTAGCCTGTTACACAGTAACAGGAGGAGGCCCATTCAGCCCCTTGAGCCAGTTGCACAGGAAGAGGAGGCCATTCAGCCCCATGAGCCTGTTACACAGGTACAGGAGGAGGCCCATTCAGCCTCTCGAGCCTGTTATAGAGGAACAGGAGGAGGCCCATTCGGCCACTCGGACCTGTTACACAGGAACAGGAGGAGGCCCATTCGGTCCATCGAGCCTGTTGCACAGGAATAGGAGGAGTCACATTCCACCCCTCGAGCCTGTTACACGGGAACAGGAGGGAGACCCATTCGGCCCTCGAGCCTGTTATACAGAAACAGGAGGAGGCGCATTCGGCCCCTCGAGCCTGTTACACATGAACAGGAGGAGGCGCATTCAGCCCCTCGAGCCTGTTACACAGGAACAGGAGGAGTCCCATATAGCCCCTCGAGCCTGTTACACAGGAACAGGAGTAGGCCCATTAGGCCCCTCGAGCCTGTTGCACAGGAACAGGAGGAGTCCCATATAGCCCCTCAAAGCCGTTACACAGGAATATGAGGAGGCCCATACAGCCCCTCGAGCATGTTCCATAGGAAGAGTAGGATGCCCATTCAGCCCCTCGGGCCTGTGACACAGCAACAGGAGGAGGCCCATTCAGCCCCTCGAGCCTGTTACACAGGAACAGGAGGAGGCCCATTCAGCCCCTCGAGCCTGTTCCATAGGAACAGGAGGAAGCCCATTCAGCCCCTCGGGCCTGTGACACAGCAACAGGAGGAGGCCCATTCAGCCCCTCGAGCCTGTTACACAGGAACAGGAGGAGGCCCATTCAGCTCCTCGGGCCTGTTGCACAGCAACAGGAGGAGATCCATTCAGCCCCTCGAGCCTGTGACACAGCAACAGGAGGAGGCCCATTCAGCCCTTCGAGCCTGTTATACAAGAACAGGAGTAGGCCCATTCGGCCCCTCAAGCCTGTTGCACAGGAACAGGAGGAGGCCCATTCACCACTCGATCCTGTGCACAGGAACAGGAGGAGGCCCATTCACCACTCGATCCTGTGCACAGGAACAGGAGGGAGACCCATTCAGCCCCTCGAGCCTGTGACACAGGAACAGGAGGGAGACCCATTCACCCCCTCGAGCCTGTTACACAGGAAAAGGAGGAGACCCATTCAGCCCCTCGAGCCTGTTACACAGGAACAGGTGGAGGCCCATTCAGCTCCTCGAGCCTGTTGCACAGGAACAGGAGGAAGCCCATTCAGCCCCTCGGGCCTGTGACACAGCAACAGGAGGAGGCCCATTCAGCCCTTCGAGCCTGTTATACAGGAACAGGAGTAGGCCAATTCGGCCCCTCAAGCCTGTTGCACAGGAACAGGAGGAGGCCCATTCACCACTCGAACCTGTAACACAGGAACAGGAGGAGGCCCATACAGCCCCTCGAGCATGTTTCTTAGGAACAGGAGGATGCCCATTCAGCCCCTCAAGCCTGTTACAGAGGAACAGGAGTAGGCCCATTAGGCCCCTCGAGCCTGTTGCACAGGAACATGAGGAAGCCCATTCAGCCCCTCGAGCCTGTTACACAGGAACAGGAGGAGGCCCATATAGCCCCTCGAGCCTGTTGCAGATGAACAGGAGGAAGCCCATTCAGCCCCTCGAGCCTGTTACACAGGAACAGGAGGAGGCCCATATAACCCCTCGAACCTGTTACACAGGAACAGGAGGAGGCCCATTCAGCTCCTCGAGCCTGTTACACAGGAACAGCAGGGAGACCCATTCAGTCCCTCGAGCCTGTGACACAGGAACAGGAGGAGGCCCATACAGCCCCTCGAGCCTGTTACACAGGAACAGGATGAGACCCATTCAGCCCCTCGAACCTGTTACAAAGGAAAAGGAGGAGGCAAATTCAGCCCCTCGAGCCTGTTGCACAGAAACAGGAGGAGGCCCATTCAGCCCCTCGAGCCTTTTGCACATAAACAGCAGGAGGCCCATTCAGCCCCTCGAGCCTGATACACAGGAACAGGAGGAGGCCCATTCAGCCCCTCGAGCCTGTTACAAAGGAACAGGAGGAGACCCATTCAGCTCCCCGGGCCTGTTGCACAGGAACAGGAGGAGGCCCATTTAGCACCTCGAGCCTGTTGCACATAAACAGCAGGAGGCCCATTCAGCCCCTCGAGCCTGTTGCACAGAAACAGGAGGAGGCCCATTCAGCCTCTCGAGCCTGTTGCACATAAACAGCAGGAGGCCCATTCAGCCCCTCGAGCCTGATACACAGGAACAGGAGGAGGCCCATTCAGCCCCTCGAGCCTGTTGCACATAAACAGCAGGAGGCCCATTCAGCCCCTCGAGCCTGTTACAAAGGAACAGGAGGAGACCCATTCAGCCCCTCGGGCCTATTACACAGGAACAGGAGGAGGACCATTCAGCCCCTCGAGCCTGTTGCACATAAACAGCAGGACGCCCATTCAGCCCCTCGAGCCTGTTACAAAGGAACAGGAGGAGACCCATTCAGCCCCTCGGGCCTGTTACACAGGAACAGGAGGAGGCCCATTTAGCACCTCAAACCTGTTACACAGGAACAGGAGGAGACCCATTCAGCCCCTCGAGCCTGTTACAAAGGAACAGGAGGAGGCCCATACAGCCCCTCGAGCCTGTTACACAGGAACAGGAGGAGGCCTATTCAGCCCCCCCCCGAGCCTGTTAGACAGGAACAGGAGGAGACCCATTCAGCCCTCGAGCCTGTTCCATAGGAACAGGAGGAAGCCCATTCAGCCCCTCGGGCCTGTGACACAGCAACAGGAGGAGGCCCATTCAGCCCTTCGAGCCTGTTATACAGGAACAGGAGGAGGCCCATACAGCCACTCGAGCCTGTTCTATAGGAACAGGAGTAGGCCCATTCGGCCCATCGAGCCTGTTGCACAGGAACAGGAGGAGGCCCATTCACCACTCGAACCTGTTACACAGGAACGGGAGGAGGCCCATACAGCCCCTCGAGCATGTTCCATAGGAACAGGAGGATGCCCATTCAGCCCTCGAGCCTGTTCCATAGGAACAGGAGAAGGCCCATTCAGCCCCTCGAGCCTGTTACACAGGAACAGGAGGAGGCCCATTCAGCTCCTCGAGCCTGTTACACAGGAACAGGAGGAGGCCCATTCAGCCCCTCGAGCCTGTTACACAGGAACAGGAGAAGGCCCATTCAGCCCCTCGAGCCTGTTACACAGGAACAGGAGGAGGCCCATTCGCCACTCGATCCTGTGCACAGGAACAGGAGGGAGACCCATTAAGCCCCTCGAGCCTGTGACACAGGAACAGGAGGGAGACCCATTCAGCCCCTCGAGCCTGTTACACAGGAAAAGGAGGAGACCCATTCAGCCCCTCGAGCCTGTTACACAGGAACAGGAGGAAGCCTATTCAGCCCCCCGAGCCTGTTACACAGGAACAAGAGGAGGCGCATTCAGCCCCTCGGGCCTGTGACACAGCAATAGGAGGAGGCCCATACAGCCCCTCGAGCCTGTTCCATAGGAACAGCAGGAAGCCCATTCAGCCTCTCGGGCCTGTGACACAGCAACAGGAGGAGGCCCATTCAGCCCCTCGAGCCTGTTACACAGGAACAGAGGGAGGCCCATTCAGCTCCTCGAGCGTGTTGCACAGGACCAGAAGGAGGCCCATTCAGCCCCTCGAGCCTGTTACACACGAACAGGAGGAAGCCTATTCAGCCCCTCGAGCCTGTTACACAGGAACAGGAGGAGGCCCATTCAGTTCCTCGAGCCTGTTGCACAGGAACAGGAGGAAGCCCATTCAGCCCCTCGGGCCTGTGACACAGCAACAGGAGGAGGCCCATTCAGCCCTTCGAGCCTGTTATACAGGAACAGGAGTAGGCCAATTCGGCCCCTCAAGCCTGTTGCACAGGAACAGGAGAAGGCCCATTCACCACTCGAACCTGTAACACAGGAACAGGAGGAGGCCCATACAGCCCCTCGAGCATGTTTCATAGGAACAGGAGATGCCCATTCAGCCCCTCAAGCCTGTTACAGAGGAACAGGAGTAGGCCCATTCAGCCCCTCGAGCCTGTTGCACAGGAACATGAGGAAGCCCATTCAGCCCCTCGAGCCTGTTACACAGGAACAGGAGGAGGCCCATTCAGCCCCTCGAGCCTGTTGCACATAAACAGCAGGAGGCCCATTCAGCCCCTCGAGCCTGATACACAGGAACAGGAGGAGGCCCATTCAGCCCCTCGAGCTTGTTACACAGGAACAGGAGGAGGCCCATACAGCCCCTCGAGCATGTTTCATAGGAACAGGAGGATGCCCATTCAGCCCCTCAAGCCTGTTACAGAGGAACAGGAGTAGGCCCATTAGGCCCCTTGAGCCTGTTGCACAGGAACATGAGGAAGCCCATTCAGCCCATTGAGCCTGTTACACAGGAACAGGAGGAGGCCCATTCAGCCCCTCGAGCCTGTTGCACATAAACAGCAGGAGGCCCATTCAGCCACTCGAGCCTGATACACAGGAACAGGAGGAGGCCCATTCAGCCCCTCGAGCCTGTTACACAGGAACAGGAGGAGGCCCATTCAGCCCCTCGAGCCTGTTACACAGGAACAGGAGGAGGCCCAGACAGCACCTCGAGCCTGTTACACAGGAACAGGAGGAGGCCCATACAGCCCCTCGAGCCTGTTACACAGGAACAGGAGGAGACCCATTCAGCCCCTCGGGCCTGTTATACCGGAACAGGAGGAGACCCATTCAGTCCCTGGAACCTGGTGCACAGGAACAGGAGGAGGCCCATTCAGCCCCTCGAGCCTGTTACACAGGAACAGGAGGAGGTGCATTCAGCCCCATAAGCCTGTAACACAGAAACAGGAGGAGGCCCATTCAGTCCCTGGAATCTGGTGCACAGGAACAGGAGGAGGCCCATTCAGCCCGTCGGGCCTGTTACGCATGAACAAGAGAAGGCCCATTCAGCCTGTTACACAGGAACAGGAGGAAGACCATTCAGCCCCTCGAAACTGTTGCACAGGAACAGGAGGAGGCCCATTCAGCCCATTGAGCCTGTTACACAGGAACACGAGGCCCATTCAGCCTCTCGAGCATGTTCCATAGGAACGGGAGGACGCCCATTCAGCCACTCGAGTCTGTTACACAGGAACAGGAGTTGGCGCATGCAGCCCCTCGAGCCTGTTACACGGGAACAGGAGGAGGCCCATTCAGCCCCTCGAGCCTGTTGCACAGGAACAGGAGGGAGACCCATTCAGCCCCTCGAGCCTGTTATACAGAAACAGGAGGGGGACCCATTCAGCCCCTCGAGCCTGTTACACAGGAACAGGAGGAGGTGCATTCAGCCCCATGAGCCTGTAACACAGAATCAGGAGGAGGCCCCTTCAGCCCCTTGGGCCTGTTACACAGGAACAGGAGGAGACCCAATCAGCCCCTCGAGCCTGTTACACAGGAACAGGAGGAGGCCCATTCAGCCCCTCGGGCCTGTTACACAGGAGCAGGAGGAGGCCCATTCAGTCCCTGGAATCTGGTGCACAGGAACAGGAGGAGGCCCATTCAGCCCGTCGAGCCTGTTACGCACGAACAAGAGGAGGCCCATTCAGCCCATCGAGCCTGTTACAGAGAAACAGGAGGAGGCCCATTCAGCCCCTCGAAACTGTTGCACAGGAACAGGAGGAGGCCCATTCAGCCCATCGAGCCTGTTACACAGGAACACGAGGCCCATTCAGCCTCTCGAGCATGTACCATAGGAACGGGAGGACGCCCATTCAGCCACTCGAGCCTGTTACATAGGAACAGGAGGAGGCCCATTCGGCCCCACGGGCCTGTTACACGGGAACAGGAGGAGGCCCATTCAGCCCCATTAGCCTGTTACACAGTAACAGGAGGAGGCCCATTCAGCCCCTTGAGCCAGTTGCACAGGAAGAGGAGGCCATTCAGCCCCATGAGCCTGTTACACAGGTACAGGAGGAGGCCCATTCAGCCTCTCGAGCCTGTTATAGAGGAACAGGAGGAGGCCCATTCGGCCACTCGGACCTGTTACACAGGAACAGGAGGAGGCCCATTCGGTCCATCGAGCCTGTTGCACAGGAATAGGAGGAGTCACATTCCACCCCTCGAGCCTGTTACACGGGAACAGGAGGGAGACCCATTCGGCCCTCGAGCCTGTTATACAGAAACAGGAGGAGGCGCATTCGGCCCCTCGAGCCTGTTACACATGAACAGGAGGAGGCGCATTCAGCCCCTCGAGCCTGTTACACAGGAACAGGAGGAGTCCCATATAGCCCCTCGAGCCTGTTACACAGGAACAGGAGTAGGCCCATTAGGCCCCTCGAGCCTGTTGCACAGGAACAGGAGGAGTCCCATATAGCCCCTCAAAGCCGTTACACAGGAATATGAGGAGGCCCATACAGCCCCTCGAGCATGTTCCATAGGAAGAGTAGGATGCCCATTCAGCCCCTCGGGCCTGTGACACAGCAACAGGAGGAGGCCCATTCAGCCCCTCGAGCCTGTTACACAGGAACAGGAGGAGGCCCATTCAGCCCCTCGAGCCTGTTCCATAGGAACAGGAGGAAGCCCATTCAGCCCCTCGGGCCTGTGACACAGCAACAGGAGGAGGCCCATTCAGCCCCTCGAGCCTGTTACACAGGAACAGGAGGAGGCCCATTCAGCTCCTCGGGCCTGTTGCACAGCAACAGGAGGAGATCCATTCAGCCCCTCGAGCCTGTGACACAGCAACAGGAGGAGGCCCATTCAGCCCTTCGAGCCTGTTATACAAGAACAGGAGTAGGCCCATTCGGCCCCTCAAGCCTGTTGCACAGGAACAGGAGGAGGCCCATTCACCACTCGATCCTGTGCACAGGAACAGGAGGAGGCCCATTCACCACTCGATCCTGTGCACAGGAACAGGAGGGAGACCCATTCAGCCCCTCGAGCCTGTGACACAGGAACAGGAGGGAGACCCATTCACCCCCTCGAGCCTGTTACACAGGAAAAGGAGGAGACCCATTCAGCCCCTCGAGCCTGTTACACAGGAACAGGTGGAGGCCCATTCAGCTCCTCGAGCCTGTTGCACAGGAACAGGAGGAAGCCCATTCAGCCCCTCGGGCCTGTGACACAGCAACAGGAGGAGGCCCATTCAGCCCTTCGAGCCTGTTATACAGGAACAGGAGTAGGCCAATTCGGCCCCTCAAGCCTGTTGCACAGGAACAGGAGGAGGCCCATTCACCACTCGAACCTGTAACACAGGAACAGGAGGAGGCCCATACAGCCCCTCGAGCATGTTTCTTAGGAACAGGAGGATGCCCATTCAGCCCCTCAAGCCTGTTACAGAGGAACAGGAGTAGGCCCATTAGGCCCCTCGAGCCTGTTGCACAGGAACATGAGGAAGCCCATTCAGCCCCTCGAGCCTGTTACACAGGAACAGGAGGAGGCCCATATAGCCCCTCGAGCCTGTTGCAGATGAACAGGAGGAAGCCCATTCAGCCCCCCGGGCCTGTTACACAGGAACTGGAGGAGGTCCATTTCGCACCTCGAACCTGTTACACAGGAACAGGAGGAGGCCCATTCAGCTCCTCGAACCTGTTACACAGGAACAGCAGGGAGACCCATTCAGTCCCTCGAGCCTGTGACACAGGAAGAGGAGGAGGCCAATTCAGCTCCTCGAGCCTGTTACACAGGAACAGGTTGAGACCCATTCAGCCCCTCGAACCTGTTACAAAGGAACAGGAGGAGGCCCATTCAGCCCCTCGAGCCTGTTGCACAGAAACAGGAGGAGGCCCATTCAGCCCCTCGAGCCTGTTGCACATAAACAGCAGGAGGCCCATTCAGCCCCTCGAGCCTGATACACAGGAACAGGAGGAGGCCCATTCAGCCACTCGAGCCTGTTACACAGGAACAGGAGGAGGCCCAGACAGCACCTCGAGCCTGTTACACAGGAACAGGAGGAGGCCCAGACAGCCCCTCGAGCCTGTTACACAGGAACAGGAGGAGGCCCAATCAGCCACTCGGGCCTGTTACACAGGAACAGGAGGAGGCCCATTCGGCCCCTCGAGCCTGTTACACAGGAACAGGTGGGAGACCCATTCAGCCCTTCGAGCCTGTTTCACAGGAACATGAGGAGGCCCATTCAGCCCCTCAAATCTGTTTTCGTTAACAAGGGGCCCATTCAGCCCCTCGAGCCTGTTCCACAGGAACAGGAGGAGGCCCATTTAGCCCCTCGGGCCTGTTACTCAGGAACAGGAGGAGGCCCAACCAGCCCCTCGAGCCTGTTACACAGGAATAGGAGGAGTCACATTCCACCCCTCGAGCCTGTTACACGGGAACAAGAGGAGGCCCATTCGGCCCCTCGAGCCTGTTGCACAGGAACAGGAGGAGGCCCTACAGCCCCTCGAGCATGTTCCATAGTAACAGGAGGATGCCCATTCAGCCCTCGATGCTCTTCCATAGGAACAGGAGGAAGCCCATTCAGCCCCTAGGGCCTGTGACACAGCAAAAGCAGGAGGCCCATTCAGCCCTCGCGCTGTTATACAGGAACAGGAGTATGCCCATTCGGCCCCTCGAGCCTGTTGCACAGGAACAGGAGGAAGCCCATTCAGCCCCTCGAGCCTGTTACACAGGAACAGGAGGAGGCCCATTCAGCCCCTCGAGCCTGTTCTATAGGAACAGGAGTAGGCCCATTAGGCCCCTCGAGCCTGTTGCACAGGAACAGGAGGAGGCCCATTCACCACTCGAACCTGTTACACAGGAACAGGAGGAGGCCCATACAGCCCCTCGAGCATGTTCCATAGGAAGAGTAGGATGCCCATTCAGCACTCGAGCCTGTTCCATAGGAACAGGAGGAAGCCCATTCAGCCCCTCGGGCCTGTGACACAACAACAGGAGGAAGCCCATTCAGCCCCTCGAGCCTGTTACACAGGAACAGGAGGAGGCCCATTCATCTCCTCGAGCCTGTTGCACAGCAACAGGAGGAGACCCATTCAGCCCCTCGAGCCTGTTACACAGGAACAGGAGGAGACCCATTCAGCCCCTCGAGCCTGTTACACAGGAACAGGAGGAAGCCTATTCAGCCCCTCGAGCCTGTTACACAGGAACAGGAGGAGGCCCATTCAGCTCCTCGAGCCTGTTGCACAGGAACAGGAGGAAGCCCATTCAGCCCCTCGGGCCTGTGACACAGCAACAGGAGGAGTCCCATTCAGCCCTTCGAGCCTGTTATACAGGAACAGGAGTAGGCCAATTCGGCCTCTCAAGCCTGTTGCACAGGAACAGGAGGAGGCCCATTCACCACTCGAACCTGTAACACAGGAACAGGAGGAGGCCCATACAGCCCCTCGAGCATGTTTCATAGGAACAGGAGGATGCCCATTCAGCCCCTCAAGCCTGTTACAGGGGAACAGGAGTAGGCCCATTAGGCCCCTCGAACCTGTTGCACAGGAACATGAGGAAGCCCATTCAGCCCCTCGAGCCTGTTACACAGGAACTGGAGGAGGTCCATTTCGCACCTCGAAACTGTTACACAGGAACAGGAGGAGGCCCATTCAGCTCCTCGAGCCTGTTACACAGGAACAGGATGAGACCCATTCAGCCCCACGAACCTGTTACAAAGGAACAGGAGGAGGCCCATTCAGCCCCTCGAGCCTGTTGCACAGAAACAGGAGGAGGCCCATTCAGCCCCTCGAGCCTGTTGCACGTAAACAGCAGGAGGCCCATTCAGCCCCTCGAGCCTGATACACAGGAACAGGAGGAAGCCCATTCAGCCCCTCGAGCTTGTTACACAGGAACAGGAGGAGGCCCAGACAGCACCTCGAGCCTGTTTCACAGGAACATGAGGAGGCCCATTCAGCCCCTCAAATCTGTTTTCGTTAACAAGGGGCCCATTCAGCCCCTCGAGCCTGATACACAGGAACAGGAGGAGGCCCATTCAGCCCCTCGGGCCTGTTACTCAGGAACAGGAGGAGGCCCAACCAGCCCCTCGAGCCTGTTACACAGAAACAGGAGGAGGCGCAATCAACCTTTCAAGCCTGTTACACAGCACGGCAGGAGGCCCATTCTTCCACTCGAGCCTGTTACACAGGAACTGGAGGTGGCCCATTCAGCCCCTCGGGCCTGTTATACCGGAACAGGAGGAGACCCATTCAGTCCCTGGAACCTGGTGCACAGGAACAGGAGGAGGCGCATGCAGCCCCTCGAGCCTGTTACACAGGAACAGGAGGAGGTGCATTCAGCCCCATGAGCCTGTAACACAGAAACAGGAGGAGGCCCATTCAGCCCCTCGGGCCTGTTACACAGGAACAGGAGGAGGCCCAATCAGCCCCTCGAGCCTGTTACACAGGAACAGGAGGAGGCCCATTCAGCCCCTCGGGCCTGTTACACAGGAACAGGAGGAGGCCCAATCAGCCCCTCGAGCCTGTTACACAGGAACAGGAGGAGGCCCATTCAGCCCCTCGGGCCTGTTACACAGGAGCAGGAGCAGGCCCATTCAGTCCCTGAAATCTGGTGCACAGGAACAGGAGGAGGCCCATTCAGCCCGTCGGGCCTGTTACGCACGAACAAGAGAAGGCCCATTCAGCCTGTTACACAGGAACAGGAGGAAGACCATTCAGCCCCTCGAAACTGTTGCACAGGAACAGGAGGAGGCCCATTCAGCCCATCGAGCCTGTTACACAGGAACACGAGGCCCATTCAGCCTCTCGAGCATGTTCCATAGGAACGGGAGGACGCCCATTCAGCCACTCGAGTCTGTTACACAGGAACAGGACGAGGCCCATTCAGCCCCTCGAGCCTGTTGCACAGGAACAGGAGGGGAACCCATTCAGCCCTCGAGCCTGTAACACAGAATCAGGAGGAGGCCCATTCAGCCCCTCGGGCCTGTTACACAGGAACAGGAGGAGGCCCAATCAGCCCCTCGAGCCTGTTGCACAGCAACAGGAGGAGACCCATTCAGCCCCTCGTGCCTGTGACACAGCAACAGGAGGAGGCCCATTCAGCCCTTCGAGCCTGTTATACAGGAACAGGAGTAGGCCCATTCGGCCCCTCAAGCCTGTTGTACAGGAACAGGAGGAGGCCCATTCGCCACTCGATCCTGTGCACAGGAACAGGAGGGAGACCCATTCAGCCCCTCGAGCCTGTGACAAAGGAACAGGAGGGAGACCCATTCAGGCCCTCGAGCCTGTTACACAGAAAAAGGAGGAGACCCATTCAGCCCCTCGAGCCTGTGACAAAGGAACAGGAGGGAGACCCATTCAGCCCGTCGAGCATGTTACACAGAAAAAGGAGGAGACCCATTCAGCCCCTCGAGCCTGTTACACAGGAACAGGAGGAGGCCCATTCAGCATCTCGGGCCTGTGACACAGCAACTGGAGGAGGCCCATTCAGCCCCTCGAGCCTGTTACACAGGAACAGGGGGAGGCCCATTCAGCTCCTCGAGCGTGTTGCACAGGAACAGAAGGAGGCCCATTCAGCCCCTCGAGCCTGTTACACAGGAACAGGAGGAAGCCTATTCAGCCCCTCGAGCCTGTTACACAGGAACAGGAGGAGACCCATTCGGCCCCTCGAGCCTGTTACACAGGAACAGGAGTAGACCCATTCAGCCCCTCGGGCCTGTGACACAGCAACAGGAGGAGTCCCATTCAGCCCTTCGAGCCTGTTATACAGGAACAGGAGTAGGCCAATTCGGCCTCTCAAGCCTGTTGCACAGGAACAGGAGGAGGCCCATTCACCACTCGAACCTGTAACACAGGAACAGGAGGAGGCCCATACAGCCCCTCGAGCATGTTTCATAGGAACAGGAGGATGCCCATTCAGCCCCTCAAGCCTGTTACAGGGGAACAGGAGTAGGCCCATTAGGCCCCTCGAACCTGTTGCACAGGAACATGAGGAAGCCCATTCAGCCCCTCGAGCCTGTTACACAGGAACTGGAGGAGGTCCATTTCGCACCTCGAAACTGTTACACAGGAACAGGAGGAGGCCCATTCAGCTCCTCGAGCCTGTTACACAGGAACAGGATGAGACCCATTCAGCCCCACGAACCTGTTACAAAGGAACAGGAGGAGGCCCATTCAGCCCCTCGAGCCTGTTGCACAGAAACAGGAGGAGGCCCATTCAGCCCCTCGAGCCTGTTGCACGTAAACAGCAGGAGGCCCATTCAGCCCCTCGAGCCTGATACACAGGAACAGGAGGAGGCCCATTCAGCCCCTCGAGCTTGTTACACAGGAACAGGAGGAGGCCCAGACAGCACCTCGAGCCTGTTTCACAGGAACATGAGGAGGCCCATTCAGCCCCTCAAATCTGTTTTCGTTAACAAGGGGCCCATTCAGCCCCTCGAGCCTGTTCCACAGGAACAGGAGGAGGCCCATTCAGCCCCTCGGGCCTGTTACTCAGGAACAGGAGGAGGCCCAACCAGCCCCTCGAGCCTGTTACACAGAAACAGGAGGAGGCGCAATCAACCTTTCAAGCCTGTTACACAGCAACGGCAGGAGGCCCATTCTTCCACTCGAGCCTGTTACACAGGAACTGGAGGTGGCCCATTCAGCCCCTCGGGCCTGTTATACCGGAACAGGAGGAGACCCATTCAGTCCCTGGAACCTGGTGCACAGGAACAGGAGGAGGCGCATGCAGCCCCTCGAGCCTGTTACACAGGAACAGGAGGAGGTGCATTCAGCCCCATGAGCCTGTAACACAGAAACAGGAGGAGGCCCATTCAGCCCCTCGGGCCTGTTACACAGGAACAGGAGGAGGCCCAATCAGCCCCTCGAGCCTGTTACACAGGAACAGGAGGAGGCCCATTCAGCCCCTCGGGCCTGTTACACAGGAACAGGAGGAGGCCCAATCAGCCCCTCGGGCCTGTTACACAGGAGCAGGAGCAGGCCCATTCAGTCCCTGGAATCTGGTGCACAGGAACAGGAGGAGGCCCATTCAGCCCGTCGGGCCTGTTACGCACGAACAAGAGAAGGCCCATTCAGCCTGTTACACAGGAACAGGAGGAAGACCATTCAGCCCCTCGAAACTGTTGCACAGGAACAGGAGGAGGCCCATTCAGCCCATCGAGCCTGTTACACAGGAACAGGACGAGGCCCATTCAGCCCCTCGAGCCTGTTGCACAGGAACAGGAGGGGGACCCATTCAGCCCTCGAGCCTGTTACACAGGAACAGGAGGAGGCCCATTCAGCCCCTCGAGCCTGTTACACAGGAACAGGAGGAGACCCATTCAGCCCCTCGAGCCTGTTACACAGGAACAGGAGGAGGTGCATTCAGCCCCATGAGCCTGTAACACAGAATCAGGAGGAGGCCCATTCAGCCCCTCGGGCCTGTTACACAGGAACAGGAGGAGGCCCAATCAGCCCCTCGAGCCTGTTACACAGGAACAGGAGGAGGCCCATTCAGCCACTCGGGCCTGTTACACAGGAGCAGGAGGAGGCCCATTCAGTCCCTGGAATCTGGTGCACAGGAACAGGAGGAGGCCCATTCAGCCCGTCGAGCCTGTTACGCACGAACAAGAGGAGGCCCATTCAGCCCATCGAGCCTGTTACAGAGAAACAGGAGGAAGACCATTCAGCCCCTCGAAACTGTTGCACAGGAACAGGAGGAGGCCCATTCAGCCCATCGAGCCTGTTACACAGGAACACGAGGCCCATTCAGTCTCTCGAGCATGTTCCATAGGAACGGGAGGACGCCCATTCAGCCGCTCGAGCCTGTTACATAGGAACAGGAGGAGGCCCATTCGGCCCCACGGGCCTGTTACACAGGAACAGGAGGAGGCCCATTCAGCCCCTTGAGCCAGTTGCACAGGAAGAGGAGGCCATTCAGCCCCATTAGCCTGTTACACAGGTACAGGAGGAGGCCCATTCAGCCTCTCGAGCCTGTTATAGAGGAACAGGAGGAGGCCCATTCGGCCACTCGGACCTGTTACACAGGAACAGGAGGAGGCCCATTCGGTCCATTGAGCCTGTTGCACAGGAATAGGAGGAGTCACATTCCACCCCTCGAGCCTGTTACACGGGAACAGGAGGGAGACCCATTCGGCCCCTCGAGCCTGTTATACAGAAACAGGAGGGCGAACCATTCAGCCCTTCGAGCCTGTTACACAGGAACAGAAGGAGGCGCATTCGGCCCCTCGAGCCTGTTACACATGAACAGGAGGAGGCCCTACAGCCCCTCGAGCATGTTCCATTGTAACTGGAGGATGCCTATTCAGCCCTCGACGCTCTTCCATAGGAACAGGAGGAAGCCCATTCAGCCCCTAGGGCCTGTGACACAGCAAAGACAGGAGGCCCATTCGGCCCCTCGAGCCTGTTGCACAGGAACATGAGGAAGACCATTCAGCCCCTCGAGCCTGTTATACAGGAACAGGAGGAGTCCCATTCAGCCCCTCAAAGCCGTTACACAGGAATATGAGGAGGCCGATTCAGCCCCTCGAGCCTGTGACACAGGAACAGGAGGAGGCCCATTCAGCCCCTCGAGCCTGTTCTATAGGAACAGGAGTAGGCCCATTAGGCCCCTCGAGCCTGTAGCACAGGAACAGGAGGAGGCCCATTCACCACTCAAACCTGTTACACAGGAACAGGAGGAGGCCCATACAGCCCCTCAAGCCTGTTACAGGGGAACAGGAGTATGCCCATTAGGCCCCTCGAACCTGTTGCACAGGAACATGAGGAAGCCCATTCAGCCCCTCGAGCCTGTTACACAGGAACTGGAGGAGGTCCATTTCGCACCTCGAAACTGTTACACAGGAACAGGAGGAGGCCCATTCAGCTCCTCGAGCCTGTTACACAGGAACAGGATGAGACCCATTCAGCCCCACGAACCTGTTACAAAGGAACAGGAGGAGGCCCATTCAGCCCCTCGAGCCTGTTGCACAGAAACAGGAGGAGGCCCATTCAGCCCCTCGAGCCTGTTGCACGTAAACAGCAGGAGGCCCATTCAGCCCCTCGAGCCTGATACACAGGAACAGGAGGAGGCCCATTCAGCCCCTCGAGCTTGTTACACAGGAACAGGAGGAGGCCCAGACAGCACCTCGAGCCTGTTTCACAGGAACATGAGGAGGCCCATTCAGCCCCTCAAATCTGTTTTCGTTAACAAGGGGCCCATTCAGCCCCTCGAGCCTGTTCCACAGGAACAGGAGGAGGCCCATTCAGCCACTCGGGCCTGTTACACAGGAGCAGGAGGAGGCCCATTCAGTCCCTGGAATCTGGTGCACAGGAACAGGAGGAGGCCCATTCAGCCCGTCGAGCCTGTTACGCACGAACAAGAGGAGGCCCATTCAGCCCATCGAGCCTGTTACAGAGAAACAGGAGGAAGACCATTCAGCCCCTCGAAACTGTTGCACAGGAACAGGAGGAGGCCCATTCAGCCCCTTGAGCCAGTTGCACAGGAAGAGGAGGCCATTCAGCCCCATGAGCCTGTTACACAGGTACAGGAGGAGGCCCATTCAGCCTCTCGAGCCTGTTACACAGGAACAGGAGGAGGCCCATTCGGCCACTCGGACCTGTTACACAGGAACAGGAGGAGGCCCATTCGGTCCATTGAGCCTGTTGCACAGGAATAGGAGGAGTCACATTCCACCCCTCGAGCCTGTTACACGGGAACAGGAGGGAGACCCATTCGGCCCCTCGAGCCTGTTATACAGAAACAGGAGGGCGAACCATTCAGCCCTTCGAGCCTGTTACACAGGAACAGAAGGAGGCCCTACAGCCCCTCGAGCATGTTCCATAGTAACAGGAGGATGCCTATTCAGCCCTCGACGCTCTTCCATAGGAACAGGAGGAAGCCCATTCAGCCCCTAGGGCCTGTGACACAGCAAAAGCAGGAGGCCCATTCAGCCCCTCGAGCTGTTATACAGGAACAGGAGGAGGCCCATTCGGCCCCTCGAGCCTGTTGCACAGGAACATGAGGAAGACCATTCAGCCCCTCGAGCCTGTTACACAGGAACAGGAGGAGTCCCATATAGCCCCTCGAGCTTGTTATACAGGAACAGGAGAAGGCCCATTCAGCCCCTCGAGCCTGTTCTATAGGAACAGGAGTAGGCCCATTAGGCCCCTCGAGCCTGTTGCACAGGAACAGGAGGAGGCCCATTCACCACTCGAACCTGTTACACAGGAACAGGAGGAGGCCCATACAGCCCCTCGAGCATGTTCCATAGGAAGAGTAGGATGCCCATTCAGCAGTCGAGCCTGTTCCATAGGAACAGGAGGAAGCCCATTCAGCCCCTCGGGCCTGTGACACAGCGACTTAAGGAGGCCCATTCAGCCCCTCGAGCCTGTTACACAGGAACAGGAGGAGGCCCATTCAGCTCCTCGAGACTGTTGCATAGCAACAGGAGGAGATCCATTCAGCCCCTCGAGCCTGTGACACAGCAACAGGAGGAGGCCCATTCAGCCCTTCAAGCCTGTTATACAGGAACAGGAGTAGGCCCATTCGGCCCCTCAAGCCAGTTGCACAGGAACAGGAGGAGGCCCATTCACCACTCGATCCTGTGCACAGGAACAGGAGGGAGACACATTCAGCCCCTCGAGCCTGTGACACAGCAACAGGAGGAGGCCCATTCAGCCCTTCGAGCCTGTTATACAGGAACAGGAGTAGGCCCATTCAGCCCCTCGAGCCTGTTACACAGGAAAAGGAGGAGACCCATTCAACCCCTCGAGCCTGTTATACAGGAACAGGAGTAGGCCCATTCAGCCCCTCGAGCCTGTTACACAGGAAAAGGAGGAGACCCATTCAGCCCCTCGAGCCTGTTACACAGGAACAAGAGGAGGCGCATTCAGCCCCTCGGGCCTGTGACACAGCAATAGGAGGAGGCCCATTCAGCCCCTCGAGCCTGTTCCATAGGAACAGGAGGAAGCCGATTCAGCCCCTCGGGCCTGTGACACAGCAACAGGAGGAAGCCCATTCGGCCCATCGAGCCTGTTGCACAGGAACAGGAGGAGGCCCATTCACCACTCGAACCTGTGACACAGGAACGGGAGGAGGCCCATACAGCCCCTCGAGCCTGTTCCATAGGAACAAGAGGATGCCCATTCAGCCCTCGAGCCTGTTCCATAGGAACAGGAGAAGGCCCATTCAGCCCCTCGAGCCTGTTACACAGGAACAGGAGGAGGCCCATTCAGCTCCTCGAGCCTGTTGCACAGGAACAGGAGGCAGACCCATTCAGCCCCTCGAGCCTGTGACACAGGAACAGGAGCGAGACCCATTCAGCCCCTCGAGCCTGTTACACAGGAACAGGAGGAAGCCTATTCAGCCCCCCGAGCCTGTTACACAGGAACAGGAGGAGGCGCATTCAGCCCACCGGGCCAGTTACACAGGAACAGGAGGAGACCCATTCAGCCCTCGAGCCTGTTCCATAGGACAGGAGGAAGCCCATTCAGCCCCTCGGGCCTGTGACACAGCAACAGCAGGAGGCCCATTCAGCCCTTCGAGCCTGTTATACAGGAACAGGAGGAGCCCAATACAGCCACTCGAGCATGTTCCATAGGAACAGGAGGATGCCCATTCAGCACTCGACGCTCTTCCATAGGAACAGGAGGAGGCCGATTCAGCCCCTCGAGCCTGTTACACAGGAACAGGAGGAGGCCCATTCAGCCCCTCGAGCCTGTTACACAGGAACAGGAGTAGGCCCATTAGGCCCCTCGAGCCTATTGCACAGGAAGAGGAGGATGCCCATTCAGCACTCGAGCCTGTTCCATAGGAACAGGAGGAAGCCCATTCAGCCCCTCGGGCCTGTGACACAGCAACAGGAGGAGGCCCATTCAGCCCCTCGAGCCTGTTACACAGGAACAGGAGGAGACCCATTCAGCCCCTCGAGCCTGTTGCACAGGAACAGGAGGAAGCCCATTCAGCCCCTCGGGCCTGTGACACAGCAACAGGAGGAGGCCCATTCAGCCCTTCGAGCCTGTTATACAGGAACAGGAGTAGGCCAATTCGGCCCCTCAAGCCTGTTGCACAGGAACAGGAGGAGGCCCATTCACCACTCGATCCTGTGCACAGGAACAAGAGGAGGCCCATACAGCCCCTTGAGCATGTTTCATAGGAACAGGAGGATGCCCATTCAGCCCCTCAAGCCTGTGACACAGCAACAGGAGGAGGCCCATTCAGCCCCTCGAGCCTGTTACACAGGAACAGGAGGAGGCCCATATAGCCCCTCGAGCCTGTTGCAGATGAACAGGAGGAAGCCCATTCAGCCCCCCGGGCCTGTTACACAGGAACAGGAGGAGGCCCATTCAGCTCCTCAAACCTGTTACACAGGAACAGCAGGGAGACCCATTCAGTCCCTCGAGCCTGTGACACAGGAACAGGAGGAGGCCCATTCAGCTGCTCGAGCCTGTTACACAGGAACAGGATGAGACCCATTCAGCCCCTCGAACCTGTTACAAAGGAACAGGAGGAGGCCGATTCAGCCCCTCGAGCCTGTTGCACAGAAACAGGAGGAGGCCCATTCAGCCCCTCGAGCCTGTTCTATAGGAACAGGAGTAGGCCCATTAGGCCCCTCGAGCCTGTAGCACAGGAACAGGAGGAGGCCCATTCACCACTCAAACCTGTTACACAGGAACAGGAGGAGGCCCATACAGCCCCTCAAGCCTGTTACAGGGGAACAGGAGTATGCCCATTAGGCCCCTCGAACCTGTTGCACAGGAACATGAGGAAGCCCATTCAGCCCCTCGAGCCTGTTACACAGGAACTGGAGGAGGTCCATTTCGCACCTCGAAACTGTTACACAGGAACAGGAGGAGGCCCATTCAGCTCCTCGAGCCTGTTACACAGGAACAGGATGAGACCCATTCAGCCCCACGAACCTGTTACAAAGGAACAGGAGGAGGCCCATTCAGCCCCTCGAGCCTGTTGCACAGAAACAGGAGGAGGCCCATTCAGCCCCTCGAGCCTGTTGCACGTAAACAGCAGGAGGCCCATTCAGCCCCTCGAGCCTGATACACAGGAACAGGAGGAGGCCCATTCAGCCCCTCGAGCTTGTTACACAGGAACAGGAGGAGGCCCAGACAGCACCTCGAGCCTGTTTCACAGGAACATGAGGAGGCCCATTCAGCCCCTCAAATCTGTTTTCGTTAACAAGGGGCCCATTCAGCCCCTCGAGCCTGTTCCACAGGAACAGGAGGAGGCCCATTCAGCCACTCGGGCCTGTTACACAGGAGCAGGAGGAGGCCCATTCAGTCCCTGGAATCTGGTGCACAGGAACAGGAGGAGGCCCATTCAGCCCGTCGAGCCTGTTACGCACGAACAAGAGGAGGCCCATTCAGCCCATCGAGCCTGTTACAGAGAAACAGGAGGAAGACCATTCAGCCCCTCGAAACTGTTGCACAGGAACAGGAGGAGGCCCATTCAGCCCCTTGAGCCAGTTGCACAGGAAGAGGAGGCCATTCAGCCCCATGAGCCTGTTACACAGGTACAGGAGGAGGCCCATTCAGCCTCTCGAGCCTGTTACACAGGAACAGGAGGAGGCCCATTCGGCCACTCGGACCTGTTACACAGGAACAGGAGGAGGCCCATTCGGTCCATTGAGCCTGTTGCACAGGAATAGGAGGAGTCACATTCCACCCCTCGAGCCTGTTACACGGGAACAGGAGGGAGACCCATTCGGCCCCTCGAGCCTGTTATACAGAAACAGGAGGGCGAACCATTCAGCCCTTCGAGCCTGTTACACAGGAACAGAAGGAGGCCCTACAGCCCCTCGAGCATGTTCCATAGTAACAGGAGGATGCCTATTCAGCCCTCGACGCTCTTCCATAGGAACAGGAGGAAGCCCATTCAGCCCCTAGGGCCTGTGACACAGCAAAAGCAGGAGGCCCATTCAGCCCCTCGAGCTGTTATACAGGAACAGGAGGAGGCCCATTCGGCCCCTCGAGCCTGTTGCACAGGAACATGAGGAAGACCATTCAGCCCCTCGAGCCTGTTACACAGGAACAGGAGGAGTCCCATATAGCCCCTCGAGCTTGTTATACAGGAACAGGAGAAGGCCCATTCAGCCCCTCGAGCCTGTTCTATAGGAACAGGAGTAGGCCCATTAGGCCCCTCGAGCCTGTTGCACAGGAACAGGAGGAGGCCCATTCACCACTCGAACCTGTTACACAGGAACAGGAGGAGGCCCATACAGCCCCTCGAGCATGTTCCATAGGAAGAGTAGGATGCCCATTCAGCAGTCGAGCCTGTTCCATAGGAACAGGAGGAAGCCCATTCAGCCCCTCGGGCCTGTGACACAGCGACTTAAGGAGGCCCATTCAGCCCCTCGAGCCTGTTACACAGGAACAGGAGGAGGCCCATTCAGCTCCTCGAGACTGTTGCATAGCAACAGGAGGAGATCCATTCAGCCCCTCGAGCCTGTGACACAGCAACAGGAGGAGGCCCATTCAGCCCTTCAAGCCTGTTATACAGGAACAGGAGTAGGCCCATTCGGCCCCTCAAGCCAGTTGCACAGGAACAGGAGGAGGCCCATTCACCACTCGATCCTGTGCACAGGAACAGGAGGGAGACACATTCAGCCCCTCGAGCCTGTGACACAGCAACAGGAGGAGGCCCATTCAGCCCTTCGAGCCTGTTATACAGGAACAGGAGTAGGCCCATTCAGCCCCTCGAGCCTGTTACACAGGAAAAGGAGGAGACCCATTCAACCCCTCGAGCCTGTTATACAGGAACAGGAGTAGGCCCATTCAGCCCCTCGAGCCTGTTACACAGGAAAAGGAGGAGACCCATTCAGCCCCTCGAGCCTGTTACACAGGAACAAGAGGAGGCGCATTCAGCCCCTCGGGCCTGTGACACAGCAATAGGAGGAGGCCCATTCAGCCCCTCGAGCCTGTTCCATAGGAACAGGAGGAAGCCGATTCAGCCCCTCGGGCCTGTGACACAGCAACAGGAGGAAGCCCATTCGGCCCATCGAGCCTGTTGCACAGGAACAGGAGGAGGCCCATTCACCACTCGAACCTGTGACACAGGAACGGGAGGAGGCCCATACAGCCCCTCGAGCCTGTTCCATAGGAACAAGAGGATGCCCATTCAGCCCTCGAGCCTGTTCCATAGGAACAGGAGAAGGCCCATTCAGCCCCTCGAGCCTGTTACACAGGAACAGGAGGAGGCCCATTCAGCTCCTCGAGCCTGTTGCACAGGAACAGGAGGCAGACCCATTCAGCCCCTCGAGCCTGTGACACAGGAACAGGAGCGAGACCCATTCAGCCCCTCGAGCCTGTTACACAGGAACAGGAGGAAGCCTATTCAGCCCCCCGAGCCTGTTACACAGGAACAGGAGGAGGCGCATTCAGCCCACCGGGCCAGTTACACAGGAACAGGAGGAGACCCATTCAGCCCTCGAGCCTGTTCCATAGGACAGGAGGAAGCCCATTCAGCCCCTCGGGCCTGTGACACAGCAACAGCAGGAGGCCCATTCAGCCCTTCGAGCCTGTTATACAGGAACAGGAGGAGCCCAATACAGCCACTCGAGCATGTTCCATAGGAACAGGAGGATGCCCATTCAGCACTCGACGCTCTTCCATAGGAACAGGAGGAGGCCGATTCAGCCCCTCGAGCCTGTTACACAGGAACAGGAGGAGGCCCATTCAGCCCCTCGAGCCTGTTACACAGGAACAGGAGTAGGCCCATTAGGCCCCTCGAGCCTATTGCACAGGAAGAGGAGGATGCCCATTCAGCACTCGAGCCTGTTCCATAGGAACAGGAGGAAGCCCATTCAGCCCCTCGGGCCTGTGACACAGCAACAGGAGGAGGCCCATTCAGCCCCTCGAGCCTGTTACACAGGAACAGGAGGAGACCCATTCAGCCCCTCGAGCCTGTTGCACAGGAACAGGAGGAAGCCCATTCAGCCCCTCGGGCCTGTGACACAGCAACAGGAGGAGGCCCATTCAGCCCTTCGAGCCTGTTATACAGGAACAGGAGTAGGCCAATTCGGCCCCTCAAGCCTGTTGCACAGGAACAGGAGGAGGCCCATTCACCACTCGATCCTGTGCACAGGAACAAGAGGAGGCCCATACAGCCCCTTGAGCATGTTTCATAGGAACAGGAGGATGCCCATTCAGCCCCTCAAGCCTGTGACACAGCAACAGGAGGAGGCCCATTCAGCCCCTCGAGCCTGTTACACAGGAACAGGAGGAGGCCCATATAGCCCCTCGAGCCTGTTGCAGATGAACAGGAGGAAGCCCATTCAGCCCCCCGGGCCTGTTACACAGGAACAGGAGGAGGCCCATTCAGCTCCTCAAACCTGTTACACAGGAACAGCAGGGAGACCCATTCAGTCCCTCGAGCCTGTGACACAGGAACAGGAGGAGGCCCATTCAGCTGCTCGAGCCTGTTACACAGGAACAGGATGAGACCCATTCAGCCCCTCGAACCTGTTACAAAGGAACAGGAGGAGGCCCATTCAGCCCCTCGAGCCTGTTGCACAGAAACAGGAGGAGGCCCATTCAGCCCCTCGAGCCTGTTGCACATAAACAGCAGGAGGCCCATTCAGCCGCTCGAGCCTGATACACAGGAACAGGAGGAGGCCCATTCAGACCCTCGAGCCTGTTACACAGGAACAGGAGGAGGCCCATACAGCCCCTCGAGCCTGCTACACAGGAACAGGAGGAGGCCCAATCAGCCACTCGGGCCTGTTACACAGGAACAGGAGGAGGCCCATTCGGTCGCTCGAGCCTGTTACACAGGAACAGGTGGGAGACCCATTCAGCCCTTCGAGCCTGTTTCACAGGAACATGAGGAGGCCCATTCAGCCCCTCAAATCTGTTTTCGTTAACAAGGTGCCCATTCAGCCCCTCGAGCCTGTTCCACAGGAACAGGAGGAGGCCCATTCAGCCCCTCGGGCCTGTTACTCAGGAACAGGAGGAGGCCCAATCAACCTTTCAAGCCTGTAACACAGCAACGGCAGGAGGCCCATTCTTCCACTCGAGCCTGTTACACAGTAACAGGAGGAGGCCCATTCAGCCCCTCGGGCCTGTTACACTGGAACAGGAGGAGACCCATTCAGTCCCTGGAACCTGGTGCACAGGAACAGGAGGAGGCGCATGCAGCCCCTCGAGCCTGTTACACAGGAACAGGAGGAGGTGAATTCAGCCCCATGAGCCTGTAACACAGAAACAGGAGGAGGCCCATTCAGCCCCTCGGGCCTGTTACACAGGAGCAGGAGCAGGCCGATTCAGTCCCTGGAATCTGGTGCACAGGAACAGGAGGAGGCCCATTCAGCCCGTCGGGCCTGTTACTCACGAACAAGAGAAGGCCCATTCAGCCTGTTATACAGGAACAGGAAGAAGACCATTCAGCCCCTCGAAACTGTTGCACAGGAACAGGAGGAGGCCCATTCAGCCCATCGAGCCTGTTACACAGGAACACGAGGCCTATTCAGCCCCTCGAGCCTGTTACACGGGAACAGGAGGGGGACCCATTCAGCCCCTCGAGCCTGTTACACAGGAACAGGAGGAGGCGCATTCAGCCCCATGAGCCTGTTACACAGGAACAGGAGGAGGCCCATTCAGCCCCCCGGGCCTGTTACTCAGGAACAAGAGGAGGCCCAATCAGCCCCTCGAGCCTGTTACACAGGAACAGGAGGTGGCCCATTCGGCCCCTCGGGCCTGTTACACAGGAACAGGAGGTGGCCCATTCAGCCCCTCGGGCCTGTTACACAGGAACAGGAGGAGACCCATTCAGTCCCTGGAACCTGGTGCACAGGAACAGGAGGAGGCCCATTCAGCCCCTCGAGCCTGTTATGCAGGAACAAGAGGAGGCCCATTCAGCCCATCGAGCCTGTTACACAGGAACAGGAGGAGGCCCATTCAGTCCCTGGAACCTGGTGCACAGGAACAGGAGGAGGCCCATTCAGCCCCTCGAGCTTGTTACACAGGAACAGGAGGAGGCCCAGACAGCACCTCGAACCTGTTACACAGGAACAGGAGGAGGCCCATACAGCCCCTCGAGCCTGTTACACAGGAACAGGAGGAGGCCCAATCAGCCCCTCGGGCCTGTTACACAGGAACAGGAGGAGGCCCATTCAGCCCCTCGAGCCTGTTGCACAGGAAGAGGCGGCCCATTCAGCCCCTCGAGCCTGTTACACAGGAACAGGAGGAGGCGCATGCAGACCCTTGAGCCTGTTACACAGGAATAGGAGGATGCCCAATCAGCCCCTCGAGTCTGTTACACAGGAACAGGAGGAGGCCCATTCAGCCCCTCGAACCTGTGGCACAGGAACAGGAGGAGGCCCATTCAGCCCCTCGAGCCTGTTACACAGGAACAGGAGGAGGCCCAGATAGCCACTCGAACCTGTTACACAGGAATATGAGGAGGCCTATTCAGCCCCTCGAGCCTGTTACAGAGGAACAGGAGGAGGCCCATACTGCTCCTCGAGCCTGTGACACAGGAACAGGAGGGAGACCCATTCAGCCCCTCGAGCCTGTGACACAGGAACAGGAGGGAGACCCATTCAGCCCCTCGAGCCTGTGACACAGGAACAGGAGGGAGACCCATTCAGCCCCTCGAGCCTGTGACACAGGAACAGGAGGGAGACCCATTCAGCCCCTCGAGCCTATTGCACATAAACAGCAGGAGGCCCATTCAGCCTTTCGGGCCTGTTACACAGGAACAGCAGGAGGCCCATTCAGCCCCTCGAGCCTGTTGCACAGAAACAGGAGGAGGCCCATTCAGCCCCTCAAGCCTGTTGCACATAAACAGCACGAGGCCCATTCAGCCCCTCGAGCCTGATACACAGGAACAGGAGGAAGCCCATTCAGCCCCTCGAGCCTGTTACAAAGGAACAGGAGGAGGCCCATACAGCCCCTCGAGCCTGTTACACAGGAACAGGAGGAGGTGCATTCAGCACACCGGGCCAGTTACACAGGAACAGGAGGAGACCGATTCAGCCCTCGAGCCTGTTCCATAGGAACAGGAGGAAGCCCATTCAGCCCCTCGAGCTTGTTACACAGGAACAGGAGAAGCCTATTCAGCCCCCCGAGCCTGTTACACAGGAACAGGAAGAGACCTATTCAGCCCTCGAGCCTGTTGCACAGGAACATGAGGAAGCCCATTCAGCCCCTCGAGCCTGTTACACAGGAACAGGAGGAGGCCCATTCAGCCCCTCGGGCCTGTTACACAGGAACAGGAGGAGGCCCTACAGCCCCTCGAGCATGTTCCGTAGTAACAGGAGGATGCCCATTCAGCCCTCGACGCTCTTCCATAGGAACAGGAGGAAGCCCATTCAGCCCCTAGGGCCTGTGACACAGCAAAAGCAGGAGGCCCATTCAGCACCTCGAGCCTGTTGCACAGGAACATGAGGAAGCCCATTCAGCCCCTCGAGCCTGTTACACAGGAACAGGAGGAGGCCCATTCAGCCCCTCGAGCCTGTTCTATAGGAACAGGAGTAGGCCCATTCACCATTCGAACCTGTTACACAGCAACAGGAGGAGGCCCATTCAGCCCCTCGAGCCTGTTGCACAGGAACAGGAGGAGGCCCATTCACCATTCGAACCTGTTACACAGCAACAGGAGGAGGCCCATTCAGCCCCTCGAGCCTGTTACACAGGAACAGGAGGAGGCCCATTCAGCTCCTCGAGCCTGTTGCACAGGAACAGGAGGAAGCCCATTCAGCCTGTCGGGCCTGTGACACAGCAACAGGAGGAGGCCCATTCAGCCCTTCGAGCCTGTTATACAGGAACAGGAGTAGGCCCATTCGGCCCCTCAAGCCTGTTGCACAGGAACAGGAGGAGGCCCATTCACCACTCGAACCTTTAGCACAGGAACAGGAGGAGGCCCATACAGCCCCTCGAGCATGTTCCATAGGAACAGGAGGATGCCCATTCAGCCCCTTGAGCCTGTTACACAGGAACAGGAGTAGGCCCATTCGGCCCCTCGAGCCTGTTGCACAGGAACATGAGAAAGCCCATTCAGCCCATCGAGCCTGTTACACAGGAACAGGAGGAGGCCGATATAGCCCCTCGAGCCTGTTGCAGAGGAACAGGAGGAAGCCCATTCAGCACCCCGGGCCTGTTACATAGGAACAGGAGGAGGCCCATTTTGCACCTCGAACCTGTTACACAGGAACAGGAGGGAGACCCATTCAGTCCCTCGAGCCTGTGACACAGGAACAGGAGGAGGCCCATTCAGCTCCTCGAGCCTGTTACACAGGAACAGGATGAGACCCATTCAGCCCCTCGAACCTGTTACAAAGGAACAGGAGGAGGCCCATTCAGCCCCTCGAGCCTGTTACAAAGGAACAGGAGGAGACCCATTCAGCCCCTCGGGCCTGTTACACAGGAACAGGAGGAGGCCCATTTAGAACCTCGAGCCTGTTGCACATAAACAGCAGGAGGCCCATTCAGCCCCTCGAGCCTGTTGCACAGAAACAGGAGGAGGCCCATTCAGCCCCTCGAGCCTGTTGCACATAAACAGCAGGAGGCCCATTCAGCCCCTCGAGCCTGTTACACAGGAACAGGAGGAGGCCCATTCAGCCCCTCGAGCCTGTTGCACATAAACAGCAGGATGCCCATTCAGCCCCTCGAGCCTGTTGCACAGGAACAGGAGGAGGCCCATTTAGCACCTCGAACCTGTTACACAGGAACAGGAGGAGACCCATTCAGCCCCTCGAGCCTGTTACAAAGGAACAGGAGGAGGCCCATACAGCCCCTCGAGCCTGTTACACAGGAACAGGAGGAGGCCCATTTAGCACCTCGAACCTGTTACACAGGAACAGGAGGAGACCCATTCAGCCCCTCGAGCCTGTTACAAAGGAACAGGAGGAGGCCCATACAGCCCCTCGAGCCTGTTACACAGGAACAGGAGGAGGCCTATTCAGCACCCCCGAGCCTGTTACATAGGAACAGGAGGAAGCCCATTCAGCCCTTCGGGCCTGTGACACAGCAACAGGAGGAGGCCCATTCAGCCCCTCGAGCCTGTTACACAGTAACAGGAGGAGACCCATTCAGCTCCTCGAGACTGTTGCACAGGAACAGGAGGGAGACCCATTCAGCCCCTCGAGCCTGTGACACAGGAACAGGAGGGAGACCCATTCAGCCCCTCGGGCCTGTTACACAGGAAAAGGAGGAGGCCCATTCAGCCCCTCGAGCCTGTTACACAGGAACAGGAGGAAGCCTATTCAGCCCCTCGAGCCTGTTACGCAGGAACAGGAGGAGGCGCAATCAGCCCACCGGGCCAGTTACACAGGAACAGGAGGAGACCCATTCAGCCCTCGAGCCTGTTCCATAGGAACAGGAGGAAGCCCATTCAGCCCCTCGGGCCTGTGACACAGCAACAGGAGGAGGCCCATTCAGCCCTTCGAGCCTGTTATACAGGAACAGGAGTAGGCCCATTCGGCCCCTCAAGCCTGTTGCACAGGAACAGGAGGAGGCCCATTCACCACTCGAACCTGTTACACAGGAACAGGAGGATGCCCATTCAGCCCCTCGAGCCTGTTGCACAGGAACAGGAGGAGGCCCATACAGCCCCTCGAGCATGTTCCATAGTAACAGGAGGATGCCCATTCAGCCCCTAGGGCCTGTGACACAGCAAAAGCAGGAGGCCCATTCAGCCCCTCGAGCTGTTATACAGGAACAAGTATGCCCATTCGGCCCCTCGAGCCTGTTGCACAGGAACAGGAGGCGTCCCATATTGCCCCTCAAAGCCGTGACACAGGAATATGAGGAGGCCGATTCAGCCTTTCGAGCCTGTTACACAGGAACAGGAGGAGGCCCATTCAGCCCCTCGAGCCTGTTCTATAGGAACAGGAGTAGGCCCATTCGGCCTCTCGAGCCTGTTGCACAGGAACAGGAGGAGGCCCATTCACCACTCGAACCTGTTACACAGGAACAGGAGGAGTCCCATACAGCCCCTCGAGCATGTTCCATAGGAACAGGAGGAGGCCCATTCAGCTCCTCGAGCCTTTTACACAGGAACAGGAGGGAGACCCATTCAGCCCCTCGAGCCTGTGACACAGGAACAGGAGGAAGCCTATTCAGCCTCCCGAGCCTGTTATACAGGAACAGGAGGTGGCCCATTCAGCTCCTCGAGGCTGTTACACAGGAACAGGAATAGGCCCATTCAGCCCTTCGAACCTGTTACACAGGAAGAGGAGGAGGCCCATACAGCCCCTCGAGGCTGTTACACAGGAACAGGAATAGGCCCATTCAGCCCTTCGAGCCTGTTACACAGGAACAGGAGGAGGCCCATACAGCCCCTCGAGGCTGTTACACAGGAACAGGAATAGGCCCATTCAGCCCTTCGAACCTGTTACACAGGAACAGGAGGAGGCCCATACAGCCCCTCGAGCATGTTCCATAGGAACAGGAGGATGCCCAGTCAGCCTCTCGAGCATGTTCCATAGGAACAGGAGTAGGCCCATTCGGCCCCTCGAGCCTGTTGCACAGGAACATGAGAAAGCCCATTCAGCCCCTCGAGCATGTTCCATAGGAACAGGAGGATGCCCATTCAGCCCCTCGAACCCGTTACACAGGATCAGGAGGTGGCCCATTCGGCCCCTCGAACCTGTGACACAGCAACAGGAGGAGGCCCATTCAGCCCCTCGAACCTGTTACACAGGAACATGAGGAGGCCCATTCAGCCCCTTGAGCCTGTTGCATAGCAACAGGAGGAGGCCCATACTGCTCCTCGAGCCTGTTGCACAGGAACAGGAGGAGTCCCATTCAGCCCCTCGAGCCTGTTACACAGGAACAGGAGGAGGCCCATTTAGCCCCTCGTGCCTGTAACACTGGAAATGGAGGAGGCCCATTCAGCCCCTCGAGCCTGTGACACAGGAACAGGAGGAAGCCTATTCAGCCCCTCGGGCCTGTGACACAGCAACAGGAGGAGGCCCATTCAGCCCTTCGAGCCTGTTATACAGGAACAGGAGTAGGCCAATTCACCACTCGAACCTGTTACACAGGAACAGGAGGAGGCCCATACAGCCCCTCGAGACTGTTCCATAGGAAAAGAAGGAGGCCATTTCAGCCCATCTAGCCTGTTACACAGGAACACGAGGCCCATTCTGACCCTCGATAATGTTACACAGGAACAGGAGGAGGCCCATTCAGCCCCTCGAGCCTGTTACACAGGAACAGGAGGAGGCCCATTCAGCCCCTCGAGCCTGTTACACAGGAACAGGAGGAGGCCCATTCAGCCCCTCGAGCCTGTTACACAGGAACAGGTGGATGCCCAATCAGCCCCTCCAGCATATTACATCGGAACTGGAGGCCCATTCAGCCCCTCGAGCCAGTTACTCAGGAACATGAGGAAACCCATTCAGCCCCTCGAACCTGTTACACAGGAACAGCAGGAGGCCCATACTACTCCTCGAGCCTGTTGCACAGGAACAGGAGGAGTCCCATTCAGACCCTCGAGCCTGTTACACAGGAACAGGAGGAGGCCCATTCAGCCTCTCGAGCCTGTTACAGAGGAACAGGAGGAGGCCCATTCAGCCCCTCGAACCTGTTACACAGGAACAGGAGGAGGCCCATTCAGCCCCTCGTGCCTGTAACACAGGAAATGGAGGAGGTCCAATCTGCCACTCGAGCCTGTTACACAGGAACAGGATGCCCATTCAGCCCCTCGAGCCTGTTACACAGGAACAGGAGGAGGCCCATTCAGCCCCTCGAGCCGGTTACACAGGAACAGGATGCCCATTCAGCCCCTCGAGCCTATTACACAGGAACAGGAGGAGGCTCATTCAGCCCCTCGAGCCTGTTACACAGGAACAGGAGGAGGCCCAATCTGCCACTTGAGCCGGTTACACAGGAACAGGAGGAGACCCATTCAGCCACTCGAGACTGTTATGCAGGAACAGGAGGAGGCCCATTCAGCCCCTCGAGCCTGTTGCACAGGAACAGGAGGAGACCCATTCAGCCCCTCGAGACTGTTCCACAGGAAAAGAAGGAGGCCATTTCAGCCCATCCAGCCTGTTACACAGGAACACGAGGCCCATTCAGCCCCTCGAGCCTGTTACTCAGGAACAGGAGGAGGCCCATTCAGCCCCTCGAGTCTGTTACACGGGAACAGGAGGAGGCCCATTCGGCCCGTCGAGCCTGTGACACAGGAACAGGAGGAGGCCCATTCAGCCCCTCGAACCTGTTACACAGGAACATGAGAAGGCCCATTCAGCCCCTCGTGCCTGTAACACAGGAAATGGAGGAGGCCCATTCAGCCCCTCAAGCCTTTTACACAGGAACAGGAGGAGGCCCATTCAGCCCCTCGAGACTGTTATGCAGGAACAAGAGGAGGCCCATTCAGCCCCTCGAGCCTGTTGCACAGGAACAGGAGGAGACCCATTCAGCCCCTCGAGACTGTTCCATAGGAAAAGAAGGAGGCCATTTCAGTCCATCCAGCCTGTTACACAGGAACACGAGGCCCATTCAGCCCCTCGAGCCTGTTACTCAGGAACAGGAGGAGGCCCATTCAGCCCCTCGAGTCTGTTACACGGGAGCAGGAGGAGGCCCATTCGGCCCGTCGAGCCTGTGACACAGGAACAGGAGAAGGCCCATTCAGCCCCTCGAACCTGTTACACAGGAACATGAGGAGGCCCATTCAGCCCCTTGAGCCTGTTGCACAGCATCAGGAGGAGGCCCATTCGGACCCTCGAGCCTGTTACACAGGAACAGGAGGAGGCCCATTCAGCCCCTCTAGCCTGTTACACAGGAACAGGAGGAGGCCCATTCAGCCCCTCGAACCTGTTACACAGGAACAGGAGGAAGCCCATTCAGCCCCTCGTGCCTGTAACACAGGAAATGGAGGAGGCCCATTCAGCCCCTCGCGCCTGTTACACAGGAACAGGAGGATGCCCAATCTGCCACTCGAGCCGATTACACAGGAACAGGAGGAGGCCCATTCAGCCCCTCGAGCCTGTTACACAGGAACAGGAGGAGGCCCATTCAGCTCCTCGAGCCTGTTACACAGGAACAGGAAGGAGACCCATCCAACCTCTCGAGCCTGTGACACAGAAACAGGTGGATGCCCAGTCAGCCCCTCGAGCCTGTTACTCAAGAACATGAGGAGTCCAATTCAGCCCCTCGAGCCTGTTGCACAGGAACAGGAGGAGGCCCATTCAACCCCTCGAACCTGTTACACAGGAACATGAGGAGGCCCATTCAGCCCCTCGAGCCTGTTGCACAGGAACAGGAGGAGGCCCATTCAGCCCCTCGAACCTGTTACACAGAAACAGCAGGAGGCCCATTCAGCCCCTCGCGCCTGTTACACAGGAACAGGAGGAGGGCCATTCAGCCCCTCGGGCCTGTTACCTAGGGACAGGAGAAGGCCCAATCAGCCCCTCGAGCCCGTTGCACAGGAACAGCAGACGGCCCATTCAGCCTCTCGAACCTGTTACACAGGAACAGGAGGAGACCCATTCAGCTCCTCGAGCCTGTTACATAGGATCAGGAGGGAGACCATTCAGCCCCTCGAGCTTGTGACACAGGAACAGAAGGAGACCCATTCAGCATCTCGAGCCTGTGACACAGGAACAGGAGGAGTCCCATACTGCCCCTTGAGCCTGTTACACGGGAACAGGAGGAGGCCCATTCAGCCCCTCGGTCTGTTACACAGGATCAGGAGGAGGCCCATTCTGCCCGTCGAGCCTGTTACGCAGGAACAGGAGGAGGCCCATTCAGCCCCTCGAGCCTGTTACGCAGGAACAGGAGTAGGCCCATTCAACACCTCGAGCCTGTTGCACAGGAACAGGAGGAGGCCCATTCAGACCCTCGAGCCTGTGACACAGGAACAGGAGGAGGCCCATTCAGACCCTCGAGCCTGTGACACAGGAACAGGAGGAAGCCCATTCAGCCCATCGGTCTGTTACACAAGAACAGGAGAGGCCCATTCAGCCCCTCGAGCCTGTTACAGAGGAACAAGAGGAAGCCCATTCAGCCCCTCGGTCTGTTACACAGGAACAGGAGGAGGCCCATTCAGACCCTCGAGCCTGTGACACAGGAACAGGAAGAGACCCATTCAGCCCCTCGAGATTGTTATGCAGGAACAAGAGGAGGCCCATTCAGCCCCTCGAGCCTGTTGCACAGGAACAGGAGGAGACCCATTCAGCCCCTCGAAACTGTTCCATAGGAAAAGAAAGAGGCCATTTCAGCCCATCCAGCCTGTTACACAGGAACACGAGGCCCATTCAGCCCCTCGAGCCTGTTACTCAGGAACAGGAGGAGGCCTATTCAGCCCCTCGAGTCTGTTGCACGGGAACAGGAGGAGGCCCATTCGGCCCATCGAGCCTGTCACACAGGAACAGGAGGAGGCCCATTCAGCCCGTTGAGCCTGTTGCACAGGAACAGGAGGAGGCCCATTCAGCCCCTCGGGCCTGTTACGTAGGGACAGGAGAAGGCCCAATCAGCCCCTCGAGCCCGTTGCACAGATACAGCAGACGGCCCATTCAGCCTCTCGAACCTGTTACACAGGAACAGGAGGAGACCCATTCAGCTCCTCGAGCCTGTTACATAGGATCAGGAGGGAGACCATTCAGCCCCTCGAGCTTGTGACACAGGAACAGAAGGAGACCCATTCAGCATCTCGAGCCTGTGACACAGGAACAGGAGGAGTCCCATACTGCCCCTTGAGCCTGTTACACGGGAACAGGAGGAGACCCATTCAGCCCCTCGGTCTGTTACACAGGATCAGGAGGAGGCCCATTCTGCCCGTCGAGCCTGTTACGCAGGAACAGGAGGAGGCCCATTCAGCCCCTCGAGCCTGTTACGCAGGAACAGGAGTAGGCCCATTCAACACCTCGAGCCTGTTGCACAGGAACAGGAGGAGGCCCATTCAGACCCTCGAGCCTGTGACACAGGAACAGGAGGAGGCCCATTCAGACCCTCGAGCCTGTGACACAGGAACAGGAGGAAGCCCATTCAGCCCATCGGTCTGTTACACAGGAACAGGAGAGGCCCATTCAGCCCCTCGAGCCTGTTACAGAGGAACAGGAGGAGGCCCATTCAGACCCTCGAGCCTGTGACACAGGAACAGGAGGAGTCCCATTCAGACCCTCGAGCCTGTGACACAGGAACAGGAGGAAGCCCATTCAGCCCCTCGGTCTGTTACACAAGAACAGGAGGAGGCCCATTCAGACCCTCGAGCCTGTGACACAGGAACAGGAAGAGACCCATTCAGCCCCTCGAGATTGTTATGCAGGAACAAGAGGAGGCCCATTCAGCCCCTCGAGCCTGTTGCACAGGAACAGGAGGAGACCCATTCAGCCCCTCGAAACTGTTCCATAGGATAAGAAAGAGGCCATTTCAGCCCATCCAGCCTGTTACACAGGAACACGAGGCCCATTCAGCCCCTCGAGCCTGTTACTCAGGAACAGGAGGAGGCCTATTCAGCCCCTCGAGTCTGTTGCACGGGAACAGGAGGAGGCCCATTCGGCCCATCGAGCCTGTCACACAGGAACAGGAGGAGGCCCATTCAGCCCCTTGAGCCTGTTGCACAGGAACAGGAGGAGGCCCATTCAGCCCCTCGTGCCTGTAACACAGGAAATGGAGGAGGCCCATTCAGCCCCTCGAGCCTGTTACACAGGAACAGGAGGAGGCCCAATCTGTCTCTCGAGCCTGTTATACAGGAGCAGGAGGACGCCCATTCAGCCCCTCGAGCCTGTTGCACAGGAACAGGAGGAGACCCATTCAGCCTCTCGAGACTGTTCCATAGGAAAAGAAGGAGGCCATTTCAGCCCATCCTGCCTGTTACACAGGAACATGAGGCCCATTCAGCCTTTCGAGCCTGTTACTCAGGAACAGGAGGAGGCCCATTCAGCCCCTCGAGTCTGTTATACAGGAACAGGAGTAGGCCCATTCGGCCCCTCAAGCCTGTTGCACAGGAACAGGAGGTGGCCCATTCACCACTCGAACCTGTTACACAGGAACAGGAGGAGGCCCATACAGCCCCTCGAGACTGTTCCATAGGAAAAGAAGGAGGCCATTTCAGCCCATCTAGCCTGTTACACAGGAACACGAGGCCCATTCTGACCCTCGATACTGTTACACAGGAACAGGAGGAGGCCCATTCAGCCCCTCGAGCCTGTTACACAGGAACAGGAGGAGGCCCATTCAGCCCCTCGAGCCTGTTACACAGGAACAGGAGGAGGCCCATTCAGCCCCTCGAGCCTGTTACACAGGAACAGGTGGATGCCCAATCAGCCCCTCCAGCATATTTCATCGGAACTGGAGGCCCATTCAGCCCCTCGAGCCAGTTACTCAGGAACATGAGGAAACCCATTCAGCCCCTCGAACCTGTTACACAGGAACAGCAGGAGGCCCATACTACTCCTCGAGCCTGTTGCACAGGAACAGGAGGAGTCCCATTCAGACCCTCGAGCCTGTTACACAGGAACAGGAGGAGGCCCATTCAGCCCCTCGAGCCTGTTGCAGAGGAACAGGAGGAGGCCCATTCAGCCCCTCGAACCTGTTACACAGGAACAGGAGGAGGCCCATTCAGCCCCTCGTGCCTGTAACACGAAATGAAGGAGGTCCAATCTGCCACTCGAGCCTGTTACACAGGAACAGGATGCCCATTCAGCCCCTCGAGCCTGTTACACAGGAACAGGAGGAGGCCCATTCAGCCCCTCGAGCCGGTTACACAGGAACAGGATGCCCATTCAGCCCCTCGAGCCTATTACACAGGAACAGGAGGAGGCTCATTCAGCCCCTCGAGCCTGTTACACAGGAACAGGAGGAGGCCCAATCTGCCACTTGAGCCGGTTACACAGGAACAGGAGGAGACCCATTCAGCCACTCGAGACTGTTATGCAGGAACAAGGGGAGGCCCATTCAGCCCCTCGAGCCTGTTGCACAGGAACAGGAGGAGACCCATTCAGCCCCTCGAGACTGTTCCACAGGAAAAGAAGGAGGCCATTTCAGCCCATCCAGCCTGTTACACAGGAACACGAGGCCCATTCAGCCCCTCGAGCCTGTTACTCAGGAACAGGAGGAGGCCCATTCAGCCCCTCGAGTCTGTTACACGGGAACAGGAGGAGGCCCATTCGGCCCGTCGAGCCTGTGACACAGGAACAGGAGGAGGCCCATTCAGCCCCTCGAACCTGTTACACAGGAACATGAGGAGGCCCATTCAGCCCCTTGAGCCTGTTGCACAGCAACAGGAGGAGGCCCATTCGGACCCTCGAGCCTGTTACACAGGAACAGGAGGAGGCCCATTCAGCCCCTCTAGCCTGTTACACAGGAACAGGAGGAGGCCCATTCAGCCCCTCGAACCTGTTACACAGGAACAGGAGGAAGCCCATTCAGCCCTTCGTGCCTGTAACACAGGAAATGGAGGAGGCCCATTCAGCCCCTCGAGCCTGTTACACAGTAACAGGAGAATGCCCAATCTGCCACTCGTGCCGGTTACACAGGAACAGGAGGAGGCCCATTCAGCCCCTCGAGCCTGTTACACAGGAACAGGAGGAGGCCCATTCAGCCCCTCGAGCCTGTTGCACAGGAACAGGAGGAGACCCATTCAGCCCCTCGAAACTGTTCCATAGGAAAAGAAGGAGGCCATTTCAGCCCATCCAGCCTGTTACACAGGAACATGAGGCCCATTCAGCCCCTCGAGCCTGTTACTCAGGAACAGGAGGAGGCCCATTCAGCCCCTCGAGTCTGTTACACGGGAACAGGAGGAGGCCCATTCGGCCCTTCGAGCCTGATACGCAGGAACAGGAGAAGGCACATTCAGCCCCTCGAGCCTGTTACACAGGAACAGGAGGAGGCCCATTCAGCTCCTCGAGCCTGTTACACAGGAACAGGAAGGAGACCCATCCAGCCTCTCGAGCCTGTGACACAGGAACAGGTGGATGCCCAGTCAGCCCCTCGAGCCTGTTACTCAAGAACATGAGGAGACCCATTCAGCCCCTCGAGCCTGTTGCACAGGAACCGGAGGAGGCCCATTCAGCCCCTCGAACCTGTTACACAGAAACAGCAGGAGGCCCATTCAGCCCCTCGCGCCTGTTACACAGGAACAGGAGGAGGGCCATTGAGCCCCTCGGGCCTGTTACGTAGGGACAGGAGAAGGCCCAATCAGCCCCTCGAGCCCGTTGCACAGGAACAGCAGACGGCCCATTCAGCCCCTCGAACCTGTTACACAGGAACAGGAGGAGGCCCATTCAGCTCCTCGAGCCTGTTACATAGGATCAGGAGGGAGACCATTCAGCCCCTCGAGCTTGTGACACAGGAACAGAAGGAGACCCATTCAGCATCTCGAGCCTGTGACACAGGAACAGGAGGAGTCCCATACTGCCCCTTGAGCCTGTTACACGGGAACAGGAGGAGGCCCATTCAGCCCCTCGGTCTGTTACACAGGATCAGGAGGAGGCCCATTCTGCCCGTCGAGCCTGTTACGCAGGAACAGGAGGAGGCCCATTCAGCCCCTCGAGCCTGTTACGCAGGAACAGGAGTAGGCCCATTCAACACCTCGAGCCTGTTGCACAGGAACAGGAGGAGGCCCATTCAGACCCTCGAGCCTGTGACACAGGAACAGGAGGAGGCCCATTCAGACCCTCGAGCCTGTGACACAGGAACAGGAGGAAGCCCATTCAGCCCATCGGTCTGTTACACAGGAACAGGAGAGGCCCATTCAGCCCCTCGAGCCTGTTACAGAGGAACAGGAGGAGGCCCATTCAGACCCTCGAGCCTGTGACACAGGAACAGGAGGAGGCCCATTCAGACCCTCGAGCCTGTGACACAGGAACAGGAGGAAGCCCATTCAGCCCCTCGGTCTGTTTCACAGGAACAGGAGGAGGCCCATTCAGACCCTCGAGCCTGTGACACAGGAACAGGAGGAAGCCCATACAGCCCCTCGGTCTGTTACACAGGAACAGGAGAGGCCCATTCAGCCCCTCGAGCCTATTACAGAGGAACAGGAGGAGGCCCATTCAGACCCTCGAGCCTGTGACACAGGAACAGGAGGAAGCCCATTCAGCCCCTCGGTCTGTTACACAGTAACAGGAGGAGGCCCATTCAGCCCCTCGAGACTGTTATGCAGGAACAAGATGAGGCCCATTCAGCCCCTCGAGCCTGTTGCACAGGAACAGGAGGAGACCCATTCAGCCCCTCGAGACTGTTCCATAGGAAAAGAAAGAGGCCATTTCAGCCCATCCAGCCTGTTACACAGGAACACGAGGCCCATGCAGCCCCTCGAGCCTGTTACTCAGGAACAGGAGGAGGCCCATTCAGCCCCTCGAGTCTGTTACACGGGAACAGGAGGAGGCCCATTCGGCCCATCGAGCCTGTCACACAGGAACAGGAGGAGGCCCATTCAGCCCCTTGAGCCTGTTGCACAGGAACAGGAGGAGGCCCATTCAGCCCCTCGTGCCTGTAACACAGGAAATGGAGGAGGCCCATTCAGCCCCTCGAGCCTGTTACACAGGAACAGGAGGAGGCCCAATCTGCCACTCGAGCCTGTTATACAGGAGCAGGAGGACGCCCATTCAGCCCCTCGAGCCTGTTGCACAGGAACAGGAGGAGACCCATTCAGCCTCTCGAGACTGTTCCATAGGAAAAGAAGGAGGCCATTTCAGCCCATCCTGCCTGTTACACAGGAACATGAGGCCCATTCAGCCCCTCGAGCCTGTTACTCAGGAACAGGAGGAGGCCCATTTAGCCCCTCGAGTCTGTTATACAGGAACAGGAGTAGGCCCATTCGGCCCCTCAAGCCTGTTGCACAGGAACAGGAGGTGGCCCATTCACCACTCGAACCTGTTACACAGGAACAGGAGGAGGCCCATACAGCCCCTCGTGACTGTTCCATAGGAAAAGAAGGAGGCCATTTCAGCCCATCTAGCCTGTTACACAGGAACACGAGGCCTATTCTGACCCTCAATACTGTTACACAGGAACAGGAGGAGGCCCATTCAGCCCCTCGAGCCTGTTACACAGGAACAGGAGGAGGCCCATTCAGCCCCTCGAGCCTGTTACACAGGAACAGGAGGAGGCCCATTCAGCCCCTCGAGCCTGTTACACAGGAACAGGTGGATGCCCAATCAGCCCCTCCAGCATATTTCATCGGAACTGGAGGCCCATTCAGCCCCTCGAGCCAGTTAATCAGGAACATGAGGAAACCCATTCAGCCCCTCGAACCTGTTACACAGGAACAGCAGGAGGACCATACTACTCCTCGAGCCTGTTGCACAGGAACAGGTGGAGACCCATTCAGAACCTCGAGCCTGTTACACAGGAACAGGAGGAGGCCCATTCAGCCCCTCGAGCCTGTTACAGAGGAACAGGAGGAGGCCCATTCAGCCCCTCGAACCTGTTACACAGGAACAGGAGGAGGCCCATTCAGCCCCTCGTGCCTGTAACACAGGAAATGGAGGAGGTCCAATCTGCCACTCGAGCCTGTTACACAGGAACAGGATGCCCATTCAGCCCCTCGAGCCTGTTACACAGGAACAGGAGGAGGCCCATTCAGCCCCTCGAGCCGGTTACACAGGAACAGGATGCCCATTCAGCCCCTCGAGCCTATTACACAGGAACAGGAGGAGGCTCATTCAGCCCCTCGAGCCTGTTACACAGGAACAGGAGGAGGCCCAATCTGCCACTTGAGCCGGTTACACAGGAACAGGAGGAGACCCATTCAGCCACTCGAGACTGTTATGCAGGAACAAGACGAGGCCCATTCAGCCCCTCGAGCCTGTTGCACAGGAACAGGAGGAGACCCATTCAGCCCCTCGGGACTGTTCCACAGGAAAAGAAGGAGGCCATTTCAGCCCATCCAGCCTGTTACACAGGAACACGAGGCCCATTCAGCCCCTCGAGCCTGTTACTCAGGAACAGGAGGAGGCCCATTCAGCCCCTCGAGTCTGTTACACGGGAACAGAAGGAGGCCCATTCGGCCCGTCGAGCCTGTGACACAGGAACAGGAGGAGGCCCATTCAGCCCCTCGAACCTGTTACACAGGAACATGAGAAGGCCCATTCAGCCCCTTGAGCCTGTTGCACAGGAACAGGAGGAGGCCCATTCAGCCCCTCGAACCTGTTACACAGAAACAGCAGGAGGCCCATTCAGCCCCTCGCGCCTGTTACACAGGAACAGGAGGAGGGCCATTCAGCCCCTCGGGCCTGTTACGTAGGGACAGGAGAAGGCCCAATCAGCCCCTCGAGCCCGTTGCACAGGAACAGCAGACGGCCCATTCAGCCTCTCGAACCTGTTACACAGGAACAGGAGGAGACCCATTCAGCTCCTCGAGCCTGTTACATAGGATCAGGAGGGAGACCATTCAGCCCATCGAGCTTGTGACACAGGAACAGAAGGAGACCCATTCAGCATCTCGAGCCTGTGACACAGGAACAGGAGGAGTCCCATACTGCCCCTTGAGCCTGTTACACGGGAACAGGAGGAGGCCCATTCAGCCCCTCGGTCTGTTACACAGGATCAGGAGGAGGCCCATTCTGCCCGTCGAGCCTGTTACGCAGGAACAGGAGGAGGCCCATTCAGCCCCTCGAGCCTGTTACGCAGGAACAGGAGTAGGCCCATTCAACACCTCGAGCCTGTTGCACAGGAACAGGAGGAGGCCCATTCAGACCCTCGAGCCTGTGACACAGGAACAGGAGGAGGCCCATTCAGACCCTCGAGCCTGTGACACAGGAACAGGAGGAAGCCCATTCAGCCCATCGGTCTGTTACACAGGAACAGGAGAGGCCCATTCAGCCCCTCGAGCCTGTTACAGAGGAACAGGAGGAAGCCCATTCAGCCCCTCGGTCTGTTACACAGGAACAGGAGGAGGCCCATTCAGACCCTCGAGCCTGTGACACAGGAACAGGAAGAGACCCATTCAGCCCCTCGAGATTGTTATGCAGGAACAAGAGGAGGCCCATTCAGCCCCTCGAGCCTGTTGCACAGGAACAGGAGGAGACCCATTCAGCCCCTCGAAACTGTTCCATAGGAAAAGAAAGAGGCCATTTCAGCCCATCCAGCCTGTTACACAGGAACACGAGGCCCATTCAGCCCCTCGAGCCTGTTACTCAGGAACAGGAGGAGGCCTATTCAGCCCCTCGAGTCTGTTGCACGGGAACAGGAGGAGGCCCATTCGGCCCATCGAGCCTGTCACACAGGAACAGGAGGAGGCCCATTCAGCCCCTTGAGCCTGTTGCACAGGAACAGGAGGAGGCCCATTCAGCCCCTCGGGCCTGTTACGTAGGGACAGGAGAAGGCCCAATCAGCCCCTCGAGCCCGTTGCACAGATACAGCAGACGGCCCATTCAGCCTCTCGAACCTGTTACACAGGAACAGGAGGAGACCCATTCAGCTCCTCGAGCCTGTTACATAGGATCAGGAGGGAGACCATTCAGCCCCTCGAGCTTGTGACACAGGAACAGAAGGAGACCCATTCAGCATCTCGAGCCTGTGACACAGGAACAGGAGGAGTCCCATACTGCCCCTTGAGCCTGTTACACGGGAACAGGAGGAGACCCATTCAGCCCCTCGGTCTGTTACACAGGATCAGGAGGAGGCCCATTCTGCCCGTCGAGCCTGTTACGCAGGAACAGGAGGAGGCCCATTCAGCCCCTCGAGCCTGTTACGCAGGAACAGGAGTAGGCCCATTCAACACCTCGAGCCTGTTGCACAGGAACAGGAGGAGGCCCATTCAGACCCTCGAGCCTGTGACACAGGAACAGGAGGAGGCCCATTCAGACCCTCGAGCCTGTGACACAGGAACAGGAGGAAGCCCATTCAGCCCATCGGTCTGTTACACAGGAACAGGAGAGGCCCATTCAGCCCCTCGAGCCTGTTACAGAGGAACAGGAGGAGGCCCATTCAGACCCTCGAGCCTGTGACACAGGAACAGGAGGAGTCCCATTCAGACCCTCGAGCCTGTGACACAGGAACAGGAGGAAGCCCATTCAGCCCCTCGGTCTGTTACACAGGAACAGGAGGAGGCACATTCAGACCCTCGAGCCTGTGACACAGGAACAGGAAGAGACCCATTCAGCCCCTCGAGATTGTTATGCAGGAACAAGAGGAGGCCCATTCAGCCCCTCGAGCCTGTTGCACAGGAACAGGAGGAGACCCATTCAGCCCCTCGAAACTGTTCCATAGGAAAAGAAAGAGGCCATTTCAGCCCATCCAGCCTGTTACACAGGAACACGAGGCCCATTCAGCCCCTCGAGCCTGTTACTCAGGAACAGGAGGAGGCCTATTCAGCCCCTCGAGTCTGTTGCACGGGAACAGGAGGAGGCCCATTCGGCCCATCGAGCCTGTCACACAGGAACAGGAGGAGGCCCATTCAGCCCCTTGAGCCTGTTGCACAGGAACAGGAGGAGGCCCATTCAGCCCCTCGTGCCTGTAACACAGGAAATGGAGGAGGCCCATTCAGCCCCTCGAGCCTGTTACACAGGAACAGGAGGAGGCCCAATCTGTCTCTCGAGCCTGTTATACAGGAGCAGGAGGACGCCCATTCAGCCCCTCGAGCCTGTTGCACAGGAACAGGAGGAGACCCATTCAGCCTCTCGAGACTGTTCCATAGGAAAAGAAGGAGGCCATTTCAGCCCATCCTGCCTGTTACACAGGAACATGAGGCCCATTCAGCCTTTCGAGCCTGTTACTCAGGAACAGGAGGAGGCCCATTCAGCCCCTCGAGTCTGTTATACAGGAACAGGAGTAGGCCCATTCGGCCCCTCAAGCCTGTTGCACAGGAACAGGAGGTGGCCCATTCACCACTCGAACCTGTTACACAGGAACAGGAGGAGGCCCATACAGCCCCTCGAGACTGTTCCATAGGAAAAGAAGGAGGCCATTTCAGCCCATCTAGCCTGTTACACAGGAACACGAGGCCCATTCTGACCCTCGATACTGTTACACAGGAACAGGAGGAGGCCCATTCAGCCCCTCGAGCCTGTTACACAGGAACAGGAGGAGGCCCATTCAGCCCCTCGAGCCTGTTACACAGGAACAGGAGGAGGCCCATTCAGCCCCTCGAGCCTGTTACACAGGAACAGGTGGATGCCCAATCAGCCCCTCCAGCATATTTCATCGGAACTGGAGGCCCATTCAGCCCCTCGAGCCAGTTACTCAGGAACATGAGGAAACCCATTCAGCCCCTCGAACCTGTTACACAGGAACAGCAGGAGGCCCATACTACTCCTCGAGCCTGTTGCACAGGAACAGGAGGAGTCCCATTCAGACCCTCGAGCCTGTTACACAGGAACAGGAGGAGGCCCATTCAGCCACTCGAGCCTGTTGCAGAGGAACAGGAGGAGGCCCATTCAGCCCCTCGAACCTGTTACACAGGAACAGGAGGAGGCCCATTCAGCCCCTCGTGCCTGTAACACGAAATGAAGGAGGTCCAATCTGCCACTCGAGCCTGTTACACAGGAACAGGATGCCCATTCAGCCCCTCGAGCCTGTTACACAGGAACAGGAGGAGGCCCATTCAGCCCCTCGAGCCGGTTACACAGGAACAGGATGCCCATTCAGCCCCTCGAGCCTATTACACAGGAACAGGAGGAGGCTCATTCAGCCCCTCGAGCCTGTTACACAGGAACAGGAGGAGGCCTAATCTGCCACTTGAGCCGGTTACACAGGAACAGGAGGAGACCCATTCAGCCACTCGAGACTGTTATGCAGGAACAAGGGGAGGCCCATTCAGCCCCTCGAGCCTGTTGCACAGGAACAGGAGGAGACCCATTCAGCCCCTCGAGACTGTTCCACAGGAAAAGAAGGAGGCCATTTCAGCCCATCCAGCCTGTTACACAGGAACATGAGGCCCATACAGCCCCTCGAGCCTGTTACTCAGGAACAGGAGGAGGCCCATTCAGCCCCTCGAGTCTGTTACACGGGAACAGGAGGAGGCCCATTCGGCCCGTCGAGCCTGTGACACAGGAACAGGAGGAGGCCCATTCAGCCCCTCGAACCTGTTACACAGGAACATGAGGAGGCCCATTCAGCCCCTTGAGCCTGTTGCACAGCAACAGGAGGAGGCCCATTCGGACCCTCGAGCCTGTTACACAGGAACAGGAGGAGGCCCATTCAGCCCCTCTAGCCTGTTACACAGGAACAGGAGGAGGCCCATTCAGCCCCTCGAACCTGTTACACAGGAACAGGAGGAAGCCCATTCAGCCCCTCGTGCCTGTAACACAGGAAATGGAGGAGGCCCATTCAGCCCCTCGAGCCTGTTACACAGTAACAGGAGGATGCCCAATCTGCCACTCGTGCCGGTTACACAGGAACAGGAGGAGGCCCATTCAGCCCCTCGAGCCTGTTACACAGGAACAGGAGGAGGCCCATTCAGCCCCTCGAGCCTGTTGCACAGGAACAGGAGGAGACCCATTCAGCCCCTCGAAACTGTTCCATAGGAAAAGAAGGAGGCCATTTCAGCCCATCCAGCCTGTTACACAGGAACATGAGGCCCATTCAGCCCCTCGAGCCTGTTACTCAGGAACAGGAGGAGGCCCATTCAGCCCCTCGAGTCTGTTACACGGGAACAGGAGGAGGCCCATTCGGCCCTTCGAGCCTGATACGCAGGAACAGGAGAAGGCACATTCAGCCCCTCGAGCCTGTTACACAGGAACAGGAGGAGGCCCATTCAGCTCCTCGAGCCTGTTACACAGGAACAGGAAGGAGACCCATCCAGCCTCTCGAGCCTGTGACACAGGAACAGGTGGATGCCCAGTCAGCCCCTCGAGCCTGTTACTCAAGAACATGAGGAGACCCATTCAGCCCCTCGAGCCTGTTGCACAGGAACCGGAGGAGGCCCATTCAGCCCCTCGGGCCTGTTACGTAGGGACAGGAGAAGGCCCAATCAGCCCCTCGAGCCCGTTGCACAGGAACAGCAGACGGCCCATTCAGCCCCTCGAACCTGTTACACAGGAACAGGAGGAGGCCCATTCAGCTCCTCGAGCCTGTTACATAGGATCAGGAGGGAGACCATTCAGCCCCTCGAGCTTGTGACACAGGAACAGAAGGAGACCCATTCAGCATCTCGAGCCTGTGACACAGGAACAGGAGGAGTCCCATACTGCCCCTTGAGCCTGTTACACGGGAACAGGAGGAGGCCCATTCAGCCCCTCGGTCTGTTACACAGGATCAGGAGGAGGCCCATTCTGCCCGTCGAGCCTGTTACGCAGGAACAGGAGGAGGCCCATTCAGCCCCTCGAGCCTGTTACGCAGGAACAGGAGTAGGCCCATTCAACACCTCGAGCCTGTTGCACAGGAACAGGAGGAGGCCCATTCAGACCCTCGAGCCTGTGACACAGGAACAGGAGGAGGCCCATTCAGACCCTCGAGCCTGTGACACAGGAACAGGAGGAAGCCCATTCAGCCCATCGGTCTGTTACACAGGAACAGGAGAGGCCCATTCAGCCCCTCGAGCCTGTTACAGAGGAACAGGAGGAGGCCCATTCAGACCCTCGAGCCTGTGACACAGGAACAGGAGGAGGCCCATTCAGACCCTCGAGCCTGTGACACAGGAACAGGAGGAAGCCCATTCAGCCCCTCGGTCTGTTTCACAGGAACAGGAGGAGGCCCATTCAGACCCTCGAGCCTGTGACACAGGAACAGGAGGAAGCCCATACAGCCCCTCGGTCTGTTACACAGGAACAGGAGAGGCCCATTCAGCCCCTCGAGCCTGTTACAGAGGAACAGGAGGAGGCCCATTCAGACCCTCGAGCCTGTGACACAGGAACAGGAGGAAGCCCATTCAGCCCCTCGGTCTGTTACACAGGAACAGGAGGAGGCCCATTCAGCCCCTCAAGACTGTTATGCAGGAACAAGATGAGGCCCATTCAGCCCCTCGAGCCTGTTGCACGGGAACAGGAGGAGACCCATTCAGCCCCTCGAGACTGTTCCATAGGAAAAGAAAGAGGCCATTTCAGCCCATCCAGCCTGTTACACAGGAACACGAGGCCCATGCAGCCCCTCGAGCCTGTTACTCAGGAACAGGAGGAGGCCCATTCAGCCCCTCGAGTCTGTTACACGGGAACAGGAGGAGGCCCATTCGGCCCATCGAGCCTGTCACACAGGAACAGGAGGAGGCCCATTCAGCCCCTTGAGCCTGTTGCACAGGAACAGGAGGAGGCCCATTCAGACCCTCGAGCCTGTGACACAGGAACAGGAGGAAGCCCATACAGCCCCTCGGTCTGTTACACAGGAACAGGAGAGGCCCATTCAGCCCCTCGAGCCTGTTACAGAGGAACAGGAGGAGGCCCATTCAGACCCTCGAGCCTGTGACACAGGAACAGGAGGAAGCCCATTCAGCCCCTCGGTCTGTTACACAGGAACAGGAGGAGGCCCATTCAGCCCCTCAAGACTGTTATGCAGGAACAAGATGAGGCCCATTCAGCCCCTCGAGCCTGTTGCACGGGAACAGGAGGAGACCCATTCAGCCCCTCGAGACTGTTCCATAGGAAAAGAAAGAGGCCATTTCAGCCCATCCAGCCTGTTACACAGGAACACGAGGCCCATGCAGCCCCTCGAGCCTGTTACTCAGGAACAGGAGGAGGCCCATTCAGCCCCTCGAGTCTGTTACACGGGAACAGGAGGAGGCCCATTCGGCCCATCGAGCCTGTCACACAGGAACAGGAGGAGGCCCATTCAGCCCCTTGAGCCTGTTGCACAGGAACAGGAGGAGGCCCATTCAGCCCCTCGTGCCTGTAACACAGGAAATGGAGGAGGCCCATTCAGCCCCTCGAGCCTGTTACACAGGAACAGGAGGAGGCCCAATCTGCCACTCGAGCCTGTTATACAGGAGCAGGAGGACGCCCATTCAGCCCCTCGAGCCTGTTGCACAGGAACAGGAGGAGACCCATTCAGCCTCTCGAGACTGTTCCATAGGAAAAGAAGGAGGCCATTTCAGCCCATCCTGCCTGTTACACAGGAACATGAGGCCCATTCAGCCCCTCGAGCCTGTTACTCAGGAACAGGAGGAGGCCCATTTAGCCCCTCGAGTCTGTTATACAGGAACAGGAGTAGGCCCATTCGGCCCCTCAAGCCTGTTGCACAGGAACAGGAGGTGGCCCATTCACCACTCGAACCTGTTACACAGGAACAGGAGGAGGCCCATACAGCCCCTCGTGACTGTTCCATAGGAAAAGAAGGAGGCCATTTCAGCCCATCTAGCCTGTTACACAGGAACACGAGGCCCATTCTGACCCTCAATACTGTTACACAGGAACAGGAGGAGGCCCATTCAGCCCCTCGAGCCTGTTACACAGGAACAGGAGGAGGCCCATTCAGCCCCTCGAGCCTGTTACACAGGAACAGGAGGAGGCCCATTCAGCCCCTCGAGCCTGTTACACAGGAACAGGTGGATGCCCAATCAGCCCCTCCAGCATATTTCATCGGAACTGGAGGCCCATTCAGCCCCTCGAGCCAGTTAATCAGGAACATGAGGAAACCCATTCAGCCCCTCGAACCTGTTACACAGGAACAGCAGGAGGACCATACTACTCCTCGAGCCTGTTGCACAGGAACAGGAGGAGACCCATTCAGAACCTCGAGCCTGTTACACAGGAACAGGAGGAGGCCCATTCAGCCCCTCGAGCCTGTTACAGAGGAACAGGAGGAGGCCCATTCAGCCCCTCGAACCTGTTACACAGGAACAGGAGGAGGCCCATTCAGCCCCTCGTGCCTGTAACACAGGAAATGGAGGAGGTCCAATCTGCCACTCGAGCCTGTTACACAGGAACAGGATGCCCATTCAGCCCCTCGAGCCTGTTACACAGGAACAGGAGGAGGCCCATTCAGCCCCTCGAGCCGGTTACACAGGAACAGGATGCCCATTCAGCCCCTCGAGCCTATTACACAGGAACAGGAGGAGGCTCATTCAGCCCCTCGAGCCTGTTACACAGGAACAGGAGGAGGCCCAATCTGCCACTTGAGCCGGTTACACAAGAACAGGAGGAGACCCATTCAGCCACTCGAGACTGTTATGCAGGAACAAGACGAGGCCCATTCAGCCCCTCGAGCCTGTTGCACAGGAACAGGAGGAGACCCATTCAGCCCCTCGGGACTGTTCCACAGGAAAAGAAGGAGGCCATTTCAGCCCATCCAGCCTGTTACACAGGAACACGAGGCCCATTCAGCCCCTCGAGCCTGTTACTCAGGAACAGGAGGAGGCCCATTCAGCCCCTCGAGTCTGTTACACGGGAACAGGAGGAGGCCCATTCGGCCCGTCGAGCCTGTGACACAGGAACAGGAGGAGGCCCATTCAGCCCCTCGAATCTGTTACACAGGAACATGAGAAGGCCCATTCAGCCCCTTGAGCCTGTTGCACAGGAACAGGAGGAGGCCCATTCAGCCCCTCGAGCCTGTTACACAGGAAATGGAGGAGGCCCATTCAGCCCCTCGAGCCTGTTACACAGGAACAGGAGGAGGCCCATTCAGCCCCTCGAGACTGTTATGCAGGAACAAGAGGAGGCCCATTCAGCCCCTCGAGCCTGTTGCACAGGAACAGGAGGAGACCCATTCAGCCCCTCGAGACTGTTCCATAGGAAAAGAAGGAGGCCATTTCAGTCCATCCAGCCTGTTACACAAGAACACGAGGCCCATTCAGCCCCTCGAGCCTGTTACTCAGGAAAAGGAGGAGGCCCATTCAGCCCCTCGAGTCTGTTACACAGGAACAGGAGGAGGCCCATTCAGCCCCTCTAGCCTGTGACAGAGGAACAGGAGGAGGCCCATTCAGCCCCTCGAACCTGTTACACAGGAACAGGAGGAAGCCCATTCAGCCCCTCGTGCCTGTAACACAGGAAATGGAGGAGGCCCATTCAGCCCCTCGAGCCTGTTACACAGGAACAGGAGGATGCCCAATCTGCCACTCGAGCCGGTTACACAGGAACAGGAGGAGGCCCATTCAGCCCCTCGAGCCTGTTACACAGGAACAGGAGGAGGCCCATTCAGCCCCTCGAGCCTGTTGCACAGGAACAGGAGGAGACCCATTCAGCCCCTCGAAACTGTTCCATAGGAAAAGAAGGAGGCCATTTCAGCCCATCCAGCCTGTTACACAGGAACATGAGGCCCATTCAGCCCCTTGAGCCTGTTACTCAGGAACAGGAGGAGGACCATTCAGCCCCTCGAGTCTGTTACACGGGAACTGGAGGAGGCCCATTCGGCCCTTCGAGCCTGTTACGCAGGAACAGGAGAAGGCACATTCAGCCCCTCGAGCCTGTTACACAGGAACAGGAGGAGGCCCATTCAGCTCCTCGAGCCTGTTATACAGGAACAGGAAGGAGACCCATCCAGCCTCTCGAGCCTGTGACACAGGAACAGGTGGATGCCCAGTCAGCCCCTCGAGCCTGTTACTCAAGAACATGAGGAGACCCATTCAGCCACTTGAGCCTGTTGCACAGGAACAGGAGGAGGCCCATTCAACCCCTCGAACCTGTTACACAGGAACATGAGGAGGCCCATTCAGCCCCTCGAGCCTGTTGCACAGGAACAGGAGGAGGCCCATTCAGCCCCTCGAACCTGTTACACAGAAACAGCAGGAGGCCCATTCAGCCCCTCGCGCCTGTTACACAGGAACAGGAGGAGGGCCATTCAGCCCCTCGGGCCTGTTACGTAGGGACAGGAGAAGGCCCAATCAGCCCCTCGAGCCCGTTGCACAGGAACAGCAGACGGCCCATTCAGCCTCTCGAACCTGTTACACAGGAACAGGAGGAGGCCCATTCAGCTCCTCGAGCCTGTTACATAGGATCAGGAGGGAGACCATTCAGCCCCTCGAGCTTGTGACACAGGAACAGAAGGAGACCCATTCAGCATCTCGAGCCTGTGACACAGGAACAGGAGGAGTCCCATACTGCCCTTTGAGCCTGTTACATGGGAACAGGAGGAGGCCCATTCAGCCCCTCGGTCTGTTACACAGGATCAGGAGGAGGCCCATTCTGCCCGTCGAGCCTGTTACGCAGGAACAGGAGGAGGCCCATTCAGCCCCTCGAGCCTGTTACGCAGGAACAGGAGTAGGCCCATTCAACACCTCGAGCCTGTTGCACAGGAACAGGAGGAGGCCCATTCAGACCCTCGAGCCTGTGACACAGGAACAGGAGGAAGCCCATTCAGCCCCTCGGTCTGTTACACAGGAACAGGAGAGGCCCATTCAGCCCCTTGAGCCTGTTACAGAGGAACAGGAGGAGGCCCATTCAGACCCTCGAGCCTGTGACACAGGAACAGGAGGAAGCCCATTCAGCCCCTCGGTCTGTTACACAGGAACAGGAGGAGGCCCAATTTGCCCCTCGAGACTGTTACACAGGAACAAGAGGAGGCCCATTCAGCCCCTCGAGCCTGTTGCACAGGAACAGGAGGAGACCCATTCAGCCCCTCGAGACTGTTCCATAGGAAAAGAAAGAGGCCATTTCAGCCCATCCAGCCTGTTACACAGGAACACGAGGCCCATTCAGCCCCTCGAGCCTGTTACTCAGGAACAGGAGGAGGCCCATTCAGCCACTCGAGTCTGTTACAGGGAACAGGAGGAGGCCCATTCGACCCATCGAGCATGTCACACAAGAACAGGAGGAGGCCCATTCAGCCCCTTGAGCCTGTTGCACAGGAACAGGAGAAGGCCCATTCAGCCCCTCGTGCCTGTAACACAGGAAATGGAGGAGGCCCATTCAGCCCCTCGAGCCTGTTACACAGGAACAGGAGGAGTCCCAATCTGCCACTCGAGCCTGTTATACAGGAGCAGGAGAACGCCCATTCAGCTCCTCGAGCCTGTTACTCAGGAACAGGAGGAGGCCCATTCAGCCCCTCGAGTCTGTTACACGGGAACAAGAGGAGGCCCATTCAGCCCCTCGAGCCTGTTGCACAGGAACAGGAGGAGACCCATTCAGCCCCTCGAGACTGTTCCATAGGAAAAGAAAGAGGCCATTTCAGCCCATCCAGCCTGTTACACAGGAACACGAGGCCCATTCAGCCCCTCGAGCCTGTTACTCAGGAACAGGAGGAGGCCCATTCAGCCACTCGAGTCTGTTACAGGGAACAGGAGGAGGCCCATTCGACCCATCGAGCATGTCACACAGGAACAGGAGGAGGCCCATTCAGCCCCTTGAGCCTGTTGCACAGGAACAGGAGAAGGCCCATTCAGCCCCTCGTGCCTGTAACACAGGAAATGGAGGAGGCCCATTCAGCCCCTCGAGCCTGTTACACAGGAACAGGAGGAGTCCCAATCTGCCACTCGAGCCTGTTATACAGGAGCAGGAGAACGCCCATTCAGCTCCTCGAGCCTGTTACTCAGGAACAGGAGGAGGCCCATTCAGCCCCTCGAGTCTGTTACACGGGAACAGGGGGAGGCCCATTCGGCCCTTCGAGCCTGTTACGCAGGAACAGGAGAAAGCCCATTCAGCCCCTCGAGCCTGTTACACAGGAAAAGGAGGAGGCCCATTCAGCTCCTCGAGCCTGTTACACAGGAACAGGTGGATGCCCAATCAGCCCCTCCAGCATATGACATAGGAACTGGAGGCCCATTCAGCCCCTCGAGCCTGTTACTCAGGAACATGAGGAGACCCATTCAGCCCCTCGAACCTGTTACACAGGAACATGAGGAGGCCCATTCAGCCCCTCGAGCCTGTTGCACAGGAACAGCAGGAGGCCCATTCAGCCCCTCGCACCTGTAACACAGGAAATGGAGGAGGCACATTCTGCCCCTTGGTCTGTTACACAGGAACAGGAGAAGGCCCAATCAGCCCCTCGAGCCCGTTGCACAGGAACAGCAGACGGCCCATTCAGCCCCTCGAACCTGTTACACAGGAACAGGAGGAGACCCATACAGCCCCTTGAGCCTGTTACACATGAACAGGAGGAAAGCTATCCAGCCCCTCGGTCTGTTACACAGGATCAGGAGGAGGCCCATTCAGCCTCTCGAGCCTGTGACACAGGAACAGGTGGATGCCCATTCAGCCCCTCGAGCCTGTTACTCAAGAACATGAGGAGACCCATTCAGCCCCTCGAGCCTGTTGCACAGGAACAGGAGGAAGCCCATTCAACCCCTCGAACCTGTTACACAGGAACATGAGGAGGCCCATTCAGCCCCTCGAGCCTGTTGCACAGGAACAGGAGGAGGCCCATTCAGCCCCTCGAACCTGTTACACAGGAACAGCAGGAGGCCCATTCAGCCCCTCGCGCCTGTTACACAGGAACAGGAGGAGGGCCATTCAGCCCCTCGGGCCTGTTACGTAGGGACAGGAGAAGGCCCAATCAGCCCCTCGAGCCCGTTGCACAGGAACAGCAGACGGCCCATTCAGCCCTTCGAACCTGTTACACAGGAACAGGAGGAGGCCCATTCAGCTCCTCGAGCCTGTTACATAGGATCAGGAGGGAGACCATTCAGCCCCTCGAGCTTGTGACACAGGAACAGAAGGAGACCCATTCAGCATCTCGAGCCTGTGACACAGGAACAGGAGGAGTCCCATACTGCCCCTTGAGCCTGTTACACGGGAACAGGAGGAGGCCCATTCAGCCCCTCGGTCTGTTACACAGGATCAGGAGGAGGCCCATTCTGCCCGTCGAGCCTGTTACGCAGGAACAGGAGGAGGCCCATTCAGCCCTTCGAGCCTGTTACGCAGGAACAGGAGTAGGCCCATTCAACACCTCGAGCCTGTTGCACAGGAACAGGAGGAGGCCCATTCAGACCCTCGAGCCTGTGACACAGGAACAGGAGGAAGCCCATTCAGCCCCTCGGTCTGTTACAGAGGAACAGGAGAAGGCCCATTCATCCCCTCGAACCTGTTGCATAGGAACAGGAGGAGGCCCATTCAGCCCCTCGAGACGGTTATGCAGGAACAAGAGGAGGCCCATTCAGCCCCTCGCACCTGTAACACAGGAAATGGAGGAGGCACATTCAGCCCCTTGGTCTGTTACACAGGAACAGGAGAAGGCCCAATCAGCCCCTCGAGCCCGTTGCACAGGAACAGCAGGCGGCCCATTCAGCCCCTCGAACCTGTTACACAGGAACAGGAGGAGACCCATACAGCCCCTTGAGCCTGTTACACGGTAACAGGAGGAAAGCTATCCAGCCCCTCGGTCTGTTACACAGGAACAGGAGGAGGCCCATTCAGCCTCTCGAGCCTGTGACACAGGAACAGGTGGATGCCCAGTCAGCCCCTCGAGCCTGTTACTCAAGAACATGAGGAGACCCATTCAGCCCCTCGAGCCTGTTGCACAGGAACAGGAGGAGGCCCATTCAACCCCTCGAACCTGTTACACAGGAACATGAGGAGGCCCATTCAGCCCCTCGAGCCTGTTGCACAGGAACAGCAGGAGGCCCATTCAGCCCCTCGCGCCTGTTACACAGGAACAGGAGGAGGGCCATTCAGCCCCTCGGGCCTGTTACGTAGGGACAGGAGAAGGCCCAATCAGCCCCTCGAGCCCGTTGCACAGGAACAGCAGACGGCCCATTCAGCCTCTCGAACCTGTTACACAGGAACAGGAGGAGGCCCATTCAGCTCCTCGAGCCTGTTACATAGGATCAGGAGGGAGACCATTCAGCCCCTCGAGCTTGTGACACAGGAACAGAAGGAGACCCATTCAGCATCTCGAGCCTGTGACACAGGAACAGGAAGAGTCCCATACTGCCCTTTGAGCCTGTTACACGGGAACAGGAGGAGGCCCATTCAGCCCCTCGGTCTGTTACACAGGATCAGGAGGAGGCCCATTCTGCCCGTCGAGCCTGTTACGCAGGAACAGGAGGAGGCCCATTCAGCCCCTCGAGCCTGTTACGCAGGAACAGGAGTAGGCCCATTCAACACCTCGAGTCTGTTGCACAGGAACAGGAGGAGGCCCATTCAGACCCTCGAGCCTGTGACACAGGAACAGGAGGAAGCCCATTCAGCCCCTCGGTCTGTTACACAGGAACAGGAGAGGCCCATTCAGCCCCTTGAGCCTGTTACAGAGGAACAGGAGGAGGCACATTCAGACCCTCGAGCCTGTGACACAGGAACAGGAGGAAGCCCATTCAGCCCCTCGGTCTGTTACACAGGAACAGGAGGAGGCCCATTCAGCCCCTCGAGACTGTTACACAGGAACAAGAGGAGGCCCATTCAGCCCCTCGAGCCTGTTGCACAGGAACAGGAGGAGACCCATTCAGCCCCTCGAGACTGTTCCATAGGAAAAGAAAGAGGCCATTTCAGCCCATCCAGCCTGTTACACAGGAACACGAGGCCCATTCAGCCCCTCGAGCCTGTTACTCAGGAACAGGAGGAGGCCCATTCAGCCACTCGAGTCTGTTACAGGGAACAGGAGGAGGCCCATTCGACCCATCGAGCATGTCACACAGGAACAGGAGGAGGCCCATTCAGCCCCTTGAGCCTGTTGCACAGGAACAGGAGAAGGCCCATTCAGCCCCTCGTGCCTGTAACACAGGAAATGGAGGAGGCCCATTCAGCCCCTCGAGCCTGTTACACAGGAACAGGAGGAGGCCCAATCTGCCACTCGAGCCTGTTATACAGGAGCAGGAGGACGCCCATTCAGCCCCTCGAGCCTGTTGCACAGGAACAGGAGGAGACCCATTCAGCCCCTCGAGACTGTTCCATAGGAAAAAGAAGGAGGCCATTTCAGCCCATCCAGCCTGTTACACAGGAACATGAGGCCCATTCAGCCCCTCGAGCCTGTTACTCAGGAACAGGAGGAGGCCCATTCAGCCCCTCGAGTCTGTTACACGGGAACAGGGGGAGGCCCATTCGGCCCTTCGAGCCTGTTACGCAGGAACAGGAGAAAGCCCATTCAGCCCCTCGAGCCTGTTACACAGGAAAAGGAGGAGGCCCATTCAGCTCCTCGAGCCTGTTACACAGGAACAGGTGGATGCCCAATCAGCCCCTCCAGCATATGACATAGGAACTGGAGGCCCATTCAGCCCCTCGAGCCTGTTACTCAGGAACATGAGGAGACCCATTCAGCCCCTCGAACCTGTTACACAGGAACATGAGGAGGCCCATTCAGCCCCTCGAGCCTGTTGCACAGGAACAGCAGGAGGCCCATTCAGCCCCTCGCACCTGTAACACAGGAAATGGAGGAGGCACATTCTGCCCCTTGGTCTGTTACACAGGAACAGCAGAAGGCCCAATCAGCCCCTCGAGCCCGTTGCACAGGAACAGCAGACGGCCCATTCAGCCCCTCGAACCTGTTACACAGGAACAGGAGGAGACCCATACAGCCCCTTGAGCCTGTTACACGGTAACAGGAGGAAAGCTATCCAGCCCCTCGGTCTGTTACACAGGAACAGGAGGAGGCCCATTCAGCCTCTCGAGCCTGTGACACAGGAACAGGTGGATGCCCATTCAGCCCCTCGAGCCTGTTACTCAAGAACATGAGGAGACCCATTCAGCCCCTCGAGCCTGTTGCACAGGAACAGGAGGAGGCCCATTAAACCCCTCGAACCTGTTACACAGGAACATGAGGAGGCCCATTCAGCCCCTCGAGCCTGTTGCACAGGAACAGGAGGAGGCCCATTCAGCCCCTCGAACCTGTTACACAGGAACAGCAGGAGGCCCATTCAGCCCCTCGCGCCTGTTACACAGGAACAGGAGGAGGGCCATTCAGCCCCTCGGGCCTGTTACGTAGGGACAGGAGAAGGCCCAATCAGCCCCTCGAGCCCGTTGCACAGGAACAGCAGACGGCCCATTCAGCCCCTCGAACCTGTTACACAGGAAATGGAGGAGGCACATTCAGCCCCTTGGTCTGTTACACAGGATCAGGAGGAGGCCCATTCAGCCCCTCGAGCCTGTTACACAGGAACAGGAGGAGGCCCATTCAACACCTTGAGCCGGTTGCACAGGAACATGAGGAGGCCCAATCAGCCCCTTGAGCCTGTTGCACAGGAACATGAGGAGGCCCATTCAGACCCTCGAGCCTGTGACACAGGAACAGGAGGAAGCCCATTCAGCCCCTCGAGCCTGTTACACAGGAACAGGAGGAGGCCCATTCAACACCTTGAGCCGGTTGCACAGGAACATGAGGAGGCCCAATCAGCCCCTTGAGCCGGTTGCACAGGAACAGGAGGAGGCCCATTCAGCCCCTCGAGCCTGTTACAGAGGAACAGGAGAAGGCCCATTCATTCCCTCGAACCTGTTACACAGGAACAGGAGGAGGCCCATTCAGCCCCTCGAGCCTGTTACACAGGAACAGGAGGAGGCCCATTCAGCCCCTCGAGCCTGTTGCACAGGAACAGGAGGTGACCCATTCAGCTCCTCGAAACTGTTCCATAGGAAAAGAAGGAGGCCATTTCAGCCCATCCAGCCTGTTACACAGGAACACGAGGCCCATGCAGCCCCTCGAGCCTATTACTCAGGAACAGGAGGAGGCCCATTCAGCCCCTCGAGTCTGTTACACGGGAACAGGAGGAGGCCCATTCGGCCCATCGAGCCTGTCACACAGGAACAGGAGGAGGCCCATTCAGCCCCTGGAGCCTGTTGCACAGGAACAGGAGGAGGCCCATTCAGCCCCTCGTGCCTGTTACACAGGAACAGGAGGAGGCCCATTCAGCTCCTCGAGCCTGTTACACAGGAACAGGTGGATGCCCAATCAGCCCCTCCAGCATATGACATAGGATCTGGAGGCCCATTCAGCCCCTCGAGCCTATTACTCAGGAACATGAGGAGACCCATTCAGCGCCTCGAGCCTGTTGCACAGGAACAGGAGGAGGCCCATTCAGCCCCTCGAACCTGTTACACAGGAACATGAGGAGGCCCATTCAGCCCCTCTAGCCTGTTGCACAGGAACAGGAGGAGGCCCATTCAGCCCCTCGAACCTGTTACACAGGAACAGCAGGAGGCCCATTCAGCCCCTCGCACCTGTAACACAGGAAATGGAGGAGGCACATTCAGCCCCTTGGTCTGTTACACAGGAACAGGAGAAGGCCCAATCAGCCCCTCGAGCCCGTTGCACAGGAACAGCAGGCGGCCCATTCAGCCCCTCGAACCTGTTACACAGGAACAGGAGGAGACCCATACAGCCCCTTGAGCCTGTTACACGGTAACAGGAGGAAAGCTATCCAGCCCCTCGGTCTGTTACACAGGAACAGGAGGAGGCCCATTCAGCCTCTCGAGCCTGTGACACAGGAACAGGTGGATGCCCAGTCAGCCCCTCGAGCCTGTTACTCAAGAACATGAGGAGACCCATTCAGCCCCTCGAGCCTGTTGCACAGGAACAGGAGGAGGCCCATTCAACCCCTCGAACCTGTTACACAGGAACATGAGGAGGCCCATTCAGCCCCTCGAGCCTGTTGCACAGGAACAGCAGGAGGCCCATTCAGCCCCTCGCGCCTGTTACACAGGAACAGGAGGAGGGCCATTCAGCCCCTCGGGCCTGTTACGTAGGGACAGGAGAAGGCCCAATCAGCCCCTCGAGCCCGTTGCACAGGAACAGCAGACGGCCCATTCAGCCTCTCGAACCTGTTACACAGGAACAGGAGGAGGCCCATTCAGCTCCTCGAGCCTGTTACATAGGATCAGGAGGGAGACCATTCAGCCCCTCGAGCTTGTGACACAGGAACAGAAGGAGACCCATTCAGCATCTCGAGCCTGTGACACAGGAACAGGAAGAGTCCCATACTGCCCTTTGAGCCTGTTACACGGGAACAGGAGGAGGCCCATTCAGCCCCTCGGTCTGTTACACAGGATCAGGAGGAGGCCCATTCTGCCCGTCGAGCCTGTTACGCAGGAACAGGAGGAGGCCCATTCAGCCCCTCGAGCCTGTTACGCAGGAACAGGAGTAGGCCCATTCAACACCTCGAGTCTGTTGCACAGGAACAGGAGGAGGCCCATTCAGACCCTCGAGCCTGTGACACAGGAACAGGAGGAAGCCCATTCAGCCCCTCGGTCTGTTACACAGGAACAGGAGAGGCCCATTCAGCCCCTTGAGCCTGTTACAGAGGAACAGGAGGAGGCACATTCAGACCCTCGAGCCTGTGACACAGGAACAGGAGGAAGCCCATTCAGCCCCTCGGTCTGTTACACAGGAACAGGAGGAGGCCCATTCAGCCCCTCGAGACTGTTACACAGGAACAAGAGGAGGCCCATTCAGCCCCTCGAGCCTGTTGCACAGGAACAGGAGGAGACCCATTCAGCCCCTCGAGACTGTTCCATAGGAAAAGAAAGAGGCCATTTCAGCCCATCCAGCCTGTTACACAGGAACACGAGGCCCATTCAGCCCCTCGAGCCTGTTACTCAGGAACAGGAGGAGGCCCATTCAGCCACTCGAGTCTGTTACAGGGAACAGGAGGAGGCCCATTCGACCCATCGAGCATGTCACACAGGAACAGGAGGAGGCCCATTCAGCCCCTTGAGCCTGTTGCACAGGAACAGGAGAAGGCCCATTCAGCCCCTCGTGCCTGTAACACAGGAAATGGAGGAGGCCCATTCAGCCCCTCGAGCCTGTTACACAGGAACAGGAGGAGGCCCAATCTGCCACTCGAGCCTGTTATACAGGAGCAGGAGGACGCCCATTCAGCCCCTCGAGCCTGTTGCACAGGAACAGGAGGAGACCCATTCAGCCCCTCGAGACTGTTCCATAGGAAAAAGAAGGAGGCCATTTCAGCCCATCCAGCCTGTTACACAGGAACATGAGGCCCATTCAGCCCCTCGAGCCTGTTACTCAGGAACAGGAGGAGGCCCATTCAGCCCCTCGAGTCTGTTACACGGGAACAGGGGGAGGCCCATTCGGCCCTTCGAGCCTGTTACGCAGGAACAGGAGAAAGCCCATTCAGCCCCTCGAGCCTGTTACACAGGAAAAGGAGGAGGCCCATTCAGCTCCTCGAGCCTGTTACACAGGAACAGGTGGATGCCCAATCAGCCCCTCCAGCATATGACATAGGAACTGGAGGCCCATTCAGCCCCTCGAGCCTGTTACTCAGGAACATGAGGAGACCCATTCAGCCCCTCGAACCTGTTACACAGGAACATGAGGAGGCCCATTCAGCCCCTCGAGCCTGTTGCACAGGAACAGCAGGAGGCCCATTCAGCCCCTCGCACCTGTAACACAGGAAATGGAGGAGGCACATTCTGCCCCTTGGTCTGTTACACAGGAACAGCAGAAGGCCCAATCAGCCCCTCGAACCTGTTACACAGGAACAGGAGGAGACCCATACAGCCCCTTGAGCCTGTTACACGGTAACAGGAGGAAAGCTATCCAGCCCCTCGGTCTGTTACACAGGAACAGGAGGAGGCCCATTCAGCCTCTCGAGCCTGTGACACAGGAACAGGTGGATGCCCATTCAGCCCCTCGAGCCTGTTACTCAAGAACATGAGGAGACCCATTCAGCCCCTCGAGCCTGTTGCACAGGAACAGGAGGAGGCCCATTAAACCCCTCGAACCTGTTACACAGGAACATGAGGAGGCCCATTCAGCCCCTCGAGCCTGTTGCACAGGAACAGGAGGAGGCCCATTCAGCCCCTCGAACCTGTTACACAGGAACAGCAGGAGGCCCATTCAGCCCCTCGCGCCTGTTACACAGGAACAGGAGGAGGGCCATTCAGCCCCTCGGGCCTGTTACGTAGGGACAGGAGAAGGCCCAATCAGCCCCTCGAGCCCGTTGCACAGGAACAGCAGACGGCCCATTCAGCCCCTCGAACCTGTTACACAGGAAATGGAGGAGGCACATTCAGCCCCTTGGTCTGTTACACAGGATCAGGAGGAGGCCCATTCAGCCCCTCGAGCCTGTTACACAGGAACAGGAGGAGGCCCATTCAACACCTTGAGCCGGTTGCACAGGAACATGAGGAGGCCCAATCAGCCCCTTGAGCCTGTTGCACAGGAACATGAGGAGGCCCATTCAGACCCTCGAGCCTGTGACACAGGAACAGGAGGAAGCCCATTCAGCCCCTCGAGCCTGTTACACAGGAACAGGAGGAGGCCCATTCAACACCTTGAGCCGGTTGCACAGGAACATGAGGAGGCCCAATCAGCCCCTTGAGCCGGTTGCACAGGAACAGGAGGAGGCCCATTCAGCCCCTCGAGCCTGTTACAGAGGAACAGGAGAAGGCCCATTCATTCCCTCGAACCTGTTACACAGGAACAGGAGGAGGCCCATTCAGCCCCTCGAGCCTGTTACACAGGAACAGGAGGAGGCCCATTCAGCCCCTCGAGCCTGTTGCACAGGAACAGGAGGTGACCCATTCAGCTCCTCGAAACTGTTCCATAGGAAAAGAAGGAGGCCATTTCAGCCCATCCAGCCTGTTACACAGGAACACGAGGCCCATGCAGCCCCTCGAGCCTATTACTCAGGAACAGGAGGAGGCCCATTCAGCCCCTCGAGTCTGTTACACGGGAACAGGAGGAGGCCCATTCGGCCCATCGAGCCTGTCACACAGGAACAGGAGGAGGCCCATTCAGCCCCTGGAGCCTGTTGCACAGGAACAGGAGGAGGCCCATTCAGCCCCTCGTGCCTGTTACACAGGAACAGGAGGAGGCCCATTCAGCTCCTCGAGCCTGTTACACAGGAACAGGTGGATGCCCAATCAGCCCCTCCAGCATATGACATAGGATCTGGAGGCCCATTCAGCCCCTCGAACCTGTTACACAGGAACAGCAGGAGGCCCATTCAGCCCCTCGCACCTGTAACACAGGAAATGGAGGAGGCACATTCAGCCCCTTGGTCTGTTACACAGGAACAGGAGAAGGCCCAATCAGCCACTCGAGCCCGTTGCACAGGAACAGCAGACGGCCCATTCAGCCCCTCGAACCTGTTACACAGGAACAGGAGGAGACCCATACAGCCCCTTGAGCCTGTTACACGGGAACAGGAGGAAAGCTATCCAGCCCCTCGGTCTGTTACACAGGATCAGGAGGAGGCCCATTCAGCTCCTCGAGCCTGTTACACAGGAACAGGAGGAGGCCCATTCAGCCTCTCGAGACTGTGACACAGGAACAGGTGGATGCCCAGTCAGCCCCTCGAGCCTGTTACTCAAGAACATGAGGAGACCCATTCAGCCCCTCGAGCTTGTTGCACAGGAACAGGAGGAGGCCCATTCAACCCCTCGAACCTGTTACACAGGAACATGAGGAGGCCCATTCAGCCACTCGAGCCTGTTGCACAGGAACAGTAGGAGGCCCATTCAGCCCCTCGAACCTGTTACACAGGAACAGCAGGAGGCCCATACAGCCCCTCGCGCCTGTTACACAGGAACAGGAGGAGGGCCATTCAGCCCCTCGGGCCTGTTACGTAGGGACAGGAGAAGGCCCAATCAGCCCCTCGAGCCCGTTGCACAGGAACAGCAGACGGCCCATTCAGCCCCTCGAACCTGTTACACAGGAAATGGAGGAGGCACATTCAGCCCCTTGGTCTGTTACACAGGATCAGGAGGTGGCCCATTCAGCCCCTCGAGCCTGTTACACAGGAACAGGAGGAGGTCCATTCAACACCTTGAGCCGGTTGCACAGGAACATGAGGAGGCCCAATCAGCCCCTTGAGCCTGTTGCACAGGAACATGAGGAGGCCCATTCAGACCCTCGAGCCTGTGACACAGGAACAGGAGGAAGCCCATTCAGCCCCTCGGTCTGTTACACACGAACAGGAGAGGCCCATTCAGCCCCTCGAGCCTGTTACAGAGGAACAGGAGAAGACCCATTCATTCCCTCGAACCTGTTACACAGGAACAGGAGGAGGCCCATTCAGCCCCTCGAGCCTGTTGCACAGGAACAGGAGGAGACCCATTCAGCCCCTCGAAACTGTTCCATAGGAAAAGAAGGAGGCCATTTCAGCCCATCCAGCCTGTCACACAGGAACATGAGGCCCATTCAGCCCCTCGAGCCTGTTACTCAGGAACAGGAGGAGGCCCATTCAGCCCCTCGAGTCTGTTACACGGGAACAAGAGGAGGCCCATTCGGCCCTTCGAGCCTGTGACACAGGAACAGGAGAAGGCACATTCAGCCCCTCGAGTCTGTTACACGGGAACAAGAGGAGGCCCATTCGGCCCTTCGAGCCTGTTACGCAGGAACAGGAGAAGGCACATTCAGCCCCTCGAGCCTGTTACACAGGAACAGGAGGAGGCCCATTCAGCTCCTCGAGCCTGTTACACAGGAACAGGAAGGAGACCCATTCAGCCCCTCGAGCCTGTTACACAGGAACAGGTGGATGCCCAGTCAGCCCCTCGAGCCTGTTACTCAAGAACATGAGGAGACCCATTCAGCCCCTCGAGCCTGTTGCACAGGAACAGGAGGAGGCCCATTCAACCCCTCGAACCTGTTACACAGGAACATGAGGAGGCACATTCAGCCCCTCGAGCCTGTTGCACAGGAACAGGAGGAGGGCCATTCAGCCCCTCGAGCTTGTGACACAGGAACAGAAGGAGACCCATTCAGCATCTCGAGCCTGTGACACAGGAACAGGAGGAGTCCCATACTGCCCCTTGAGCCTGTTACACAGGAACAGGCGGAAAGCCATTCAGCCCCTCGGTCTGTTACACAGGATCAGGAGGAGGCCCATTCTGCCCGTCGAGCCTGTTACGCAGGAACAGGAGGAGGCACATTCAGCCCCTCGTGCCTGTAACACAGGAAATGGAGGAGGCCCATTCAGCCCCTCGAGCCTGTTACACAGGAACAGGAGGAGGCCCATTCAGCCCCTCGAGACTGTTATGCAGGAACAAGAGGAGGCCCATTCAGCCCCTCGAGCCTGTTGCACAGGAACAGGAGGAGACCCATTCAGCCCCTCGAGACTGTTCCATAGGAAAAGAAGGAGGCCATTTCAGCCCATCCAGCCTGTTACACAGGAACACGAGGCCCATTCAGCCCCTCGAGCCTGTTACTCAGGAACAGGAGGAGGCCCATTCAGCCCCTCGAGTCTGTTACACGGAACAGGAGGAGGCCCATTCGGCCCGTCGAGCCTGTGACACAGGAACAGGAGGAGGCCCATTCAGCCCCTCGAACTTGTTACACAGGAACATGAGGATGCCCATTCAGCCCCTTGAGCCTGTTGCACAGCAACAGGAGGAGGCCCATTCGGACCCTCGAGCCTGTTACACAGGAACAGGAGGAGGCCCATCAAGCCCCTCTAGCCTGTTACAGAGGAACAGGAGGAGGCCAATTCAGCCCCTCGAACCTGTTACACAGGAACAGGAGGAGGCCCATTCAGCCCCTCGTGCCTGTAACACAGGAAATGGAGGAGGCCCATTCAGCCCCTCGAGCCTGTTACACAGGAACAGGAGGAGGCCCAATCTGCCACTCGAGCCGGTTACACAGGAACAGGAGGAGGCCCATTCAGCCCCTTGAGCCTGTGACACAGGAACAGGAGGAGGCCCATTCAGCCCCTCGAGCCTGTTGCACAGGAACAGGAGGAGACCCATTCAGCCCCTCGAAACTGTTCCATAGGAAAAGAAGGAGGCCATTTCAGCCCATCCAGTCTGTTACACAGGAACATGAGGCCCATTCAGCCCCTCGAGCCTGTTACTCAGGAACAGGAGGAGGCCCATTCAGCCCCTCGAGTCTGTTACACGGGAACAGGAGGAGGCCCATTCGGCCCTTCGAGCCTGTTACGCAGGAACAGGAGAAGGCACATTCAGCCCCTCGAGCCTGTTACACAGGAACAGGAGGAGGCCCATTCAGCTCCTCGAGCCTGTTACACAGGAACAGGAAGGAGACCCATTCAGCCTCTCGAGCCTGTGACACAGGAACAGGTGGATGCCCAGTCAGCCCCTCGAGCCTGTTACTCAAGAACATGAGGAGACCCATTCAGCCCCTCGAGCTTGTTGCACAGGAACAGGAGGAGGCCCATTCAACCCCTCGAACCTGTTACACAGGAACATGAGGAGGCCCATTCAGCCCCTCGAGCCTGTTGCACAGGAACAGGAGGAGGCCCATTCAGCCCCTCGAACCTGTTACACAGAAACAGCAGGAGGCCCATTCAGCCCCTCACGCCTGTTACACAGGAACAGGAGGAGGGCCATTCAGCCCCTCGGGGCTGTTACGTAGGGACACGAGAAGGCCCAATCAGCCCCTCGAGCCCGTTGCACAGGAACAGCAGACAGCCCATTCAGCCCCTCGAACCTGTTACACAGGAACAGGAGGAGGCCCAATCAGCCCCTTGAGCCTGTTGCACAGGAACATGAGGAGGCCCATTCAGACCCTCGAGCCTGTGACACAGGAACAGGAGGAAGCCCATTCAGCCCCTCGGTCTGTTACACACGAACAGGAGAGGCCCATTCAGACCCTCGAACCTGTTACACAGGAACAGGAGGAGGCCCATTCAGCTCCTCGAGCCTGTTACATAGGATCAGGAGGGAGACCATTCAGCCCCTCGAGCTTGTGACACAGGAACAGAAGGAGGCCCATTCAGCCCCTCGCACCTGTAACACAGGAAATGGAGGAGGCACATTCAGCCCCTTGGTCTGTTACACAGGAACAGGAGAAGGCCCAATCAGCCCCTCGAGCCCGTTGCACAGGAACAGCAGACGGCCCATTCAGCCCCTCGAACCTGTTACACAGGAACAGGAGGAGACCCATACAGCCCCTTGAACCTGTTACACGGGAACAGGAGGAAAACTATCCAGCCCCTCGGTCTGTTACACAGGATCAGGAGGAGGCCCATTCAGCTCCTCGAGCCTGTTACACAGGAACAGGAGGAGGCCCATTCAGCCTCTCGAGCCTGTGACACAGGAACAGGTGGATGCCCAGTCAGCCCCTCGAGCCTGTTGCTCAAGAACATGAGGAGACCCATTCAGCCCCTCGAGCCTGTTGCACAGGAACAGGAGGAGGCCCATTCAACCCCTCGAACCTGTTACACAGGAACATGAGGAGGCCCATTCAGCCCCTCGAGCCTGTTGCACAGGAACAGGAGGAGGCCCATTCAGCCCCTCGAACCTGTTACACAGGAACAGCAGGAGGCCCATTCAGCCCCTCGCGCCTGTTACACAGGAACAGGAGGAGGGCCATTCAGCCCCTCGGGCCTGTTACGTAGGGACAGGAGAAGGCCCAATCAGCCCCTCGAGCCCGTTGCACAGGAACAGCAGACGGCCCATTCAGCCCTTCGAACCTGTTACACAGGAACAGGAGGAGGCCCATTCAGCTCCTCGAGCCTGTTACATAGGATCAGGAGGGAGACCATTCAGCCCCTCGAGCTTGTGACACAGGAACAGAAGGAGACCCATTCAGCATCTCGAGCCTGTGACACAGGAACAGGAGGAGTCCCATACTGCCCCTTGAGCCTGTTACACGGGAACAGGAGGAGGCCCATTCAGCCCCTCGGTCTGTTACACAGGATCAGGAGGAGGCCCATTCTGCCCGTCGAGCCTGTTACGCAGGAACAGGAGGAGGCCCATTCAGCCCCTCGAGCCTGTTACGCAGGAACAGGAGTAGGCCCATTCAACACCTCGAGCCGGTTGCACAGGAACAGGAGGAGGCCCATTCAGACCCTCGAGCCTGTGACACAGGAACAGGAGGAAGCCCATTCAGCCCCTCGGTCTGTTACACACGAACAGGAGAGTCCCATTCAGACCCTCGAGCCTGTTACAGAGGAACAGGAGAAGGCCCATTCATCCCCTCGAACCTGTTGCATAGGATCAGGAGGAGGCCCATTCAGCCCCTCGAGACGGTTATGCAGGAACAAGAGGAGGCCCATTCAGCCCCTCGCACCTGTAACACAGGAAATGGAGGAGGCACATTCAGCCCCTTGGTCTGTTACACAGGAACAGGAGAAGGCCCAATCAGCCCCTCGAGCCCGTTGCACAGGAACAGCAGACGGCCCATTCAGCCCCTCGAACCTGTTACACAGGAACAGGAGGAGACCCATACAGCCCCTTGAGCCTGTTACACGGTAACAGGAGGAAAGCTATCCAGCCCCTCGGTCTGTTACACAGGAACAGGAGGAGGCCCATTCAGCCTCTCGAGCCTGTGACACAGGAACAGGTGGATGCCCAGTCAGCCCCTCGAGCCTGTTACTCAAGAACATGAGGAGACCCATTCAGCCCCTCGAGCCTGTTGCACAGGAACAGGAGGAGGCCCATTCAGCCCCTCGAACCTGTTACACAGGAACATGAGGAGGCCCATTCAGCCCCTCCAGCCTGTTGCACAGGAACAGCAGGAGGCCCATTCAGCCCCTCGCGCCTGTTACACAGGAACAGGAGGAGGGCCATTCAGCCCCTCGGGCCTGTTACGTAGGGACAGGAGAAGGCCCAATCAGCCCCTCGAGCCCGTTGCACAGGAACAGCAGACGGCCCATTCAGCCTCTCGAACCTGTTACACAGGAACAGGAGGAGGCCCATTCAGCTCCTCGAGCCTGTTACATAGGATCAGGAGGGAGACCATTCAGCCCCTCGAGCTTGTGACACAGGAACAGAAGCAGACCCATTCAGCATCTCGAGCCTGTGACACAGGAACAGGAGGAGTCCCATACTGCCCTTTGAGCCTGTTACACGGGAACAGGAGGAGGCCCATTCAGCCCCTCGGTCTGTTACACAGGATCAGGAGGAGGCCCATTCTGCCCGTCGAGCCTGTTACGCAGGAACAGGAGGAGGCCCATTCAGCCCCTCGAGCCTGTTACGCAGGAACAGGAGTAGGCCCATTCAACACCTCGAGCCTGTTGCACAGGAACAGGAGGAGGCCCATTCAGACCCTCGAGCCTGTGACACAGGAACAGGAGGAAGCCCATTCAGCCCCTCGGTCTGTTACACAGGAACAGGAGAGGCCCATTCAGCCCCTTGAGCCTGTTACAGAGGAACAGGAGGAGGCCCATTCAGACACTCGAGCCTGTGACACAGGAACAGGAGGAAGCCCATTCAGCCCCTCGGTCTGTTACACAGGAACAGAAGGAGGCCCATTCAGCCCCTCGAGACTGTTACACAGGAACAAGAGGAGGCCCATTCAGCCCCTCGAGCCTGTTGCACAGGAACAGGAGGAGACCCATTCAGCCCCTCGAGACTGTTCCATAGGAAAAGAAAGAGGCCATTTCAGCCCATCCAGCCTGTTACACAGGAACACGAGGCCCATTCAGCCCCTCGAGCCTGCTACTCAGGAATAGGAGGAGGCCCATTCAGCCACTCGAGTCTGTTACAGGGAACAGGAGGAGGCCCATTCGACCCATCGAGCATGTCACACAGGAACAGGAGGAGGCCCATTCAGCCCCTTGAGCCTGTTGCACAGGAACAGGAGAAGGCCCATTCAGCCCCTCGTGCCTGTAACACAGGAAATGGAGGAGGCCCATTCAGCCCCTCGAGCCTGTTACACAGGAACAGGAGGAGGCCCAATCTGCCACTCGAGCCTGTTATACAGGAGCAGGAGGACGCCCATTCAGCCCCTCGAGCCTGTTGCACAGGAACAGGAGGAGACCCATTCAGCCCCTCGAGACTGTTCCATAGGAAAAGAAGGAGGCCATTTCAGCCCATCCAGCCTGTTACACAGGAACATGAGGCCCATTCAGCCCCTCGAGCCTGTTACTCAGGAACAGGAGGAGGCCCATTCAGCCCCTCGAGTCTGTTACACGGGAACAGGGGGAGGCCCATTCGGCCCTTCGAGTCTGTTACGCAGGAACAGGAGAAAGCCCATTCAGCCCCTCGAGCCTGTTACACAGGAAAAGGAGGAGGCCCATTCAGCTCCTCGAGCCTGTTACACAGGAACAGGTGGATGCCCAATCAGCCCCTCCAGCATATGACATAGGAACTGGAGGCCCATTCAGCCCCTCGAGCCTGTTACTCAGGAACATGAGGAGACCCATTCAGCCCCTCGAACCTGTTACACAGGAACATGAGGAGGCCCATTCAGCCCCTCGAGCCTGTTGCACAGGAACAGCAGGAGGCCCATTCAGCCCCTCGCACCTGTAACACAGGAAATGGAGGAGGCACATTCAGCCCCTTGGTCTGTTACACAGGAACAGCAGAAGGCCCATTCAGCCCCTCGAGCCTGTTGCACAGGAACAGGAGGAGGCCCATTCAGCCCCTCGAACCTGTTACACAGGAACAGCAGGAGGCCCATTCAGCCCCTCGCGCCTGTTACACAGGAACAGGAGGAGGGCCATTCAGCCCCTCGGGCCTGTTACGTAGGGACAGGAGAAGGCCCAATCAGCCCCTCGAGCCCGTTGCACAGGAACAGCAGACGGCCCATTCAGCCCCTCGAACCTGTTACACAGGAAATGGAGGAGGCACATTCAGCCCCTTGGTCTGTTACACAGGATCAGGAGGAGGCCCATTCAGCCCCTCGAGCCTGTTACACAGGAACAGGAGGAGGCCCATTCAACACCTTGAGCCGGTTGCACAGGAACATGAGGAGGCCCAATCAGCCCCTTGAGCCTGTTGCACAGGAACATGAGGAGACCCATTCAGACCCTCGAGCCTGTGACACAGGAACAGGAGGAAGCCCATTCAGCCCCTCGGTCTGTTACACACGAACAGGAGAGGCCCATTCAGCCCCTCGAGCCTGTTACAGAGGAACAGGAGAAGGCCCATTCATTCCCTCGAACCTGTTACACAGGAACAGGAGGAGGCCCATTCAGCCCCTCGAGCCTGTTACACAGGAACAGGAGGAGGCCCATTCAGCCCCTCGAGCCTGTTGCACAGGAACAGGAGGTGACCCATTCAGCTCCTCGAAACTGTTCCATAGGAAAAGAAGGAGGCCATTTCAGCCCATCCAGCCTGTTACACAGGAACACGAGGCCCATTCAGCCCCTCGAGCCTGTTACTCAGGAACAGGAGGAGGCCCATTCAGCCCCTCGAGTCTGTTACACGGGAACAGGAGGAGGCCCATTCGGCCCATCGAGCCTGTCACACAGGAACAGGAGGAGGCCCATTCAGCCCCTTGAGCCTGTTGCACAGGAACAGGAGGAGGCCCATTCAGCCCCTCGTGCCTGTAACACAGGAAATGGAGGAGGCCCATTCAGCCCCTCGAGCCTGTTACACAGGAACAGGAGGAGGCCCAATCTGCCACTCGAGCCTGTTATACAGGAGCAGGAGGACGCTCATTCAGCCCCTCGAGCCTGTTGCACAGGAACAGGAGGAGACCCATTCAGCCCCTCGAGACTGTTCCATAGGAAAAGAAGGAGGCCATTTCAGCCCATCCAGCCTGTTACACAGGAACATGAGGCCCATTCAGCCCCTCGAGCCTGTTACTCAGGAACAGGAGGAGGCCCATTCAGCCCCTCGAGTCTGTTACACGGGAACAGGAGGAGGCCCATTCGGCCCTTCGAGCCTGTTACGCAGGAACAGGAGAAGGCCCATTCAGCCCCTCGAGCCTGTTACACAGGAACAGGAGGAGGCCCATTCAGCTCCTCGAGCCTGTTACACAGGAACAGGTGGATGCCCAATCAGCCCCTCCAGCATATGACATAGGATCTGGAGGCCCATTCAGCCCCTCGAGCCTGTTGCACAGGAACAGGAGGAGGCCCATTCAGCCCCTTGAACCTGTTACACAGGAACATGAGGAGGCCCATTCAGCCCCTCTAGCCTGTTGCACAGGAACAGGAGGAGGCCCATTCAGCCCCTCGAACCTGTTACACAGGAACAGCAGGAGGCCCATTCAGCCCCTCGCACCTGTAACACAGGAAATGGAGGAGGCACATTCAGCCCCTTGGTCTGTTACACAGGAACAGGAGAAGGCCCAATCAGCCACTCGAGCCCGTTGCACAGGAACAGCAGACGGCCCATTCAGCCCCTCGAACCTGTTACACAGGAACAGGAGGAGACCCATACAGCCCCTTGAGCCTGTTACACGGGAACAGGAGGAAAGCTATCCAGCCCCTCGGTCTGTTACACAGGATCAGGAGGAGGCCCATTCAGCTCCTCGAGCCTGTTACACAGGAACAGGAGGAGGCCCATTCAGCCTCTCGAGCCTGTGACACAGGAACAGGTGGATGCCCAGTCAGCCCCTCGAGCCTGTTACTCAAGAACATGAGGAGACCCATTCAGCCCCTCGAGCTTGTTGCACAGGAACAGGAGGAGGCCCATTCAACCCCTCGAACCTGTTACACAGGAACATGAGGAGGCCCATTCAGCCCCTCGAGCCTGTTGCACAGGAACAGTAGGAGGCCCATTCAGCCCCTCGAACCTGTTACACAGGAACAGCAGGAGGCCCATTCAGCCCCTCGCGCCTGTTACACAGGAACAGGAGGAGGGCCATTCAGCCCCTCGGGCCTGTTACGTAGGGACAGGAGAAGGCCCAATCAGCCCCTCGAGCCCGTTGCACAGGAACAGCAGACGGCCCATTCAGCCCCTCGAACCTGTTACACAGGAAATGGAGGAGGCACATTCAGCCCCTTGGTCTGTTACACAGGATCAGGAGGTGGCCCATTCAGCCCCTCGAGCCTGTTACACAGGAACAGGAGGAGGCCCATTCAACACCTTGAGCCGGTTGCACAGGAACATGAGGAGGCCCAATCAGCCCCTTGAGCCTGTTGCACAGGAACATGAGGAGGCCCATTCAGACCCTCGAGCCTGTGACACAGGAACAGGAGGAAGCCCATTCAGCCCCTCGGTCTGTTACACACGAACAGGAGAGGCCCATTCAGCCCCTCGAGCCTGTTACAGAGGAACAGGAGAAGGCCCATTCATTCCCTCGAACCTGTTACACAGGAACAGGAGGAGGCCCATTCAGCCCCTCGAGCCTGTTACAAGAACAGGAGGAGGCCCATTCAGCCCCTCGAGCCTGTTGCACAGGAACAGGAGGAGACCCATTCAGCCCCTCGAAACTGTTCCATAGGAAAAGAAGGAGGCCATTTCAGCCCATCCAGCCTGTCACACAGGAACATGAGGCCCATTCAGCCCCTCGAGCCTGTTACTCAGGAACAGGAGGAGGCCCATTCAGCCCCTCGAGTCTGTTACACGGGAACAAGAGGAGGCCCATTCGGCCCTTCGAGCCTGTTACGCAGGAACAGGAGAAGGCCCATTCAGCCCCTCGAGCCTGTTACACAGGAACAGGAGGAGGCCCATTCAGCTCCTCGAGCCTGTTACACAGGAACAGGAAGGAGACCCATTCAGCCTCTCGAGCCTGTGACACAGGAACAGGTGGATGCCCAGTCAGCCCCTCGAGCCTGTTACTCAAGAACATGAGGAGACCCATTCAGCCCCTCGAGCCTGTTGCACAGGAACAGGAGGAGGCCCATTCAACCCCTTGAACCTGTTACACAGGAACATGAGGAGGCCCATTCAGCCCCTCGAGCCTGTTGCACAGGAACAGGAGGAGGGCCATTCAGCCCCTCGAGCTTGTGACACAGGAACAGAAGGAGACCCATTCAGCATCTCGAGCCTGTGACACAGGAACAGGAGGAGTCCCATACTGCCCCTTGAGCCTGTTACACGGGAACAGGAGGAAAGCCATTCAGCCCCTCGGTCTGTTACACAGGATCAGGAGGAGGCCCATTCTGCCCGTCGAGCCTGTTACGCAGGAACAGGAGGAGGCACATTCAGCCCCTCGTGCCTGTAACACAGGAAATGGAGGAGGCCCATTCAGCCCCTCGAGCCTGTTACACAGGAACAGGAGGAGGCCCATTCAGCCCCTCGAGACTGTTATGCATGAACAAGAGGAGGCCCATTCAGCCCCTCGAGCCTGTTGCACAGGAACAGGAGGAGACCCATTCAGCCCCTCGAGACTGTTCCATAGGAAAAGAAGGAGGCCATTTCAGGCCATCCAGCCTGTTACACAGGAACACGAGGCCCATTCAGCCCCTCGAGCCTGTTACTCAGGAACAGGAGGAGGCCCATTCAGCCCCTCGAGTCTGTTACACGGGAACAGGAGGAGGCCCATTCGGCCCGTCGAGCCTGTGACACAGGAACAGGAGGAGGCCCATTCAGCCCCTCGAACTTGTTACACAGGAACATGAGGAGGCCCATTCAGCCCCTTGAGCCTGTTGCACAGCAACAGGAGGAGGCCCATTCGGACCCTCGAGCCTGTTACACAGGAACAGGAGGAGGCCCATCAAGCCCCTCTAGCCTGTTACAGAGGAACAGGAGGAGGCCAATTCAGCCCCTCGAACCTGTTACACAGGAACAGGAGGAGGCCCATTCAGCCCCTCGTGCCTGTAACACAGGAAATGGAGGAGGCCCATTCAGCCCCTCGAGCCTGTTACACAGGAACAGGAGGAGGCCCATCCAGCCCCTCGAGCCTGTTGCACAGGAACAGGAGGAGACCCATTCAGCCCCTCGAAACTGTTCCGTAGGAAAAGAAGGAGGCCATTTCAGCCCATCCAGCCTGTTACACAGGAACATGAGGCCCATTCAGCCCCTCGAGCCTGTTACTCAGGAACAGGAGGAGGCCCATTCAGCCCCTCGAGTCTGTTACACAGGAACAGGAGGAGGCCCATTCGGCCCTTCGAGCCTGTTACGCAGGAACAGGAGAAGGCACATTCAGCCCCTCGAGCCTGTTACACAGGAACAGGAGGAGGCCCATTCAGCTCCTCGAGCCTGTTACACAGGAACAGGAAGGAGACCCATTCAGCCTCTCGAGCCTGTGACACAGGAACAGGTGGATGCCCAGTCAGCCCCTCGAGCCTGTTACTCAAGAACATGAGGAGACCCATTCAGCCCCTCGAGCCTGTTGCACAGGAACAGGAGGAGGCCCATTCAACCCCTCGAACCTGTTACACAGGAACATGAGGAGGCCCATTCAGCCCCTCGAGCCTGTTGCACAGGAACAGGAGGAGGCCCATTCAGCCCCTCGAACCTGTTACACAGAAACAGCAGGAGGCCCATTCAGCCCCTCACGCCTGTTACACAGGAACAGGAGGAGGGCCATTCAGCCCCTCGGGGCTGTTACGTAGGGACACGAGAAGGCCCAATCAGCCCCTCGAGCCCGTTGCACAGGAACAGCAGACGGCCCATTCAGCCCCTCGAACCTGTTACACAGGAACATGAGGAGGCCCAATCAGCCCCTTGAGCCTGTTGCACAGGAACATGAGGAGGCCCATTCAGACCCTCGAGCCTGTGACACAGGAACAGGAGGAAGCCCATTCAGCCCCTCGGTCTGTTACACACGAACAGGAGAGGCCCATTCAGACCCTCGAACCTGTTACACAGGAACAGGAGGAGGCCCATTCAGCTCCTCGAGCCTGTTACATAGGATCAGGAGGGAGACCATTCAGCCCCTCGAGCTTGTGACACAGGAACAGAAGGAGGCCCATTCAGCCCCTCGCACCTGTAACACAGGAAATGGAGGAGGCACATTCAGCCCCTTGGTCTGTTACACAGGAACAGGAGAAGGCCCAATCAGCCCCTCGAGCCCGTTGCACAGGAACAGCAGACGGCCCATTCAGCCCCTCGAACCTGTTACACAGGAACAGGAGGAGACCCATACAGCCCCTTGAGCCTGTTACACGGGAACAGGAGGAAAACTATCCAGCCCCTCGGTCTGTTACACAGGATCAGGAGGAGGCCCATTCAGCTCCTCGAGCCTGTTACACAGGAACAGGAGGAGGCCCATTCAGCCTCTCGAGCCTGTGACACAGGAACAGGTGGATGCCCAGTCAGCCCCTCGAGCCTGTTACTCAAGAACATGAGGAGACCCATTCAGCCCCTCGAGCCTGTTGCACAGGAACAGGAGGAGGCCCATTCAACCCCTCGAACCTGTTACACAGGAACATGAGGAGGCCCATTCAGCCCCTCGAGCCTGTTGCACAGGAACAGGAGGAGGCCCATTCAGCCCCTCGAACCTGTTACACAGGAACAGCAGGAGGCCCATTCAGCCCCTCGCGCCTGTTACACAGGAACAGGAGGAGGGCCATTCAGCCCTTCGGGCCTGTTACGTAGGGACAGGAGAAGGCCCAATCAGCCCCTCGAGCCCGTTGCACAGGAACAGCAGACGGCCCATTCAGCCCCTCGAACCTGTTACACAGGAAATGGAGGAAGCACATTCAGCCCCTTGGTCTGTTACACAGGATCAGGAGGAGGCCCATTCAGCCCCTCGAGCCTGTTACACAGGAACAGGAGGAGGCCCATTCAACACCTTGAGCCGGTTGCACAGGATCATGAGGAGGCCCAATCAGCCCCTTGAGCCTGTTGCACAGGAACATGAGGAGGCCCATTCAGACCCTCGAGCCTGTGACACATGAACAGGAGGAAGCCCATTCAGCCCCGCGGTCTGTTACACACGAACAGGAGAGGCCCATTCAGCCCCTCGAGCCTGTTACAGAGGAACAGGAGAAGGCCCATTCATTCCCTCGAACCTGTTACACAGGAACAGGAGGAAGCCCATTCAGCCCCTCGAGCCTGTTACACAGGAACAGGAGGAGGCCCATTCAGCCCCTCGAGCCTGTTGCACAGGAACAGGAGGAGACCCATTCAGCCCCTCGAGCCTGTTACTCAGGAACAGGAGGAGGCCCATTCAGCCCATCCAGCCTTTTGCACAGGAACATGAGGCCCATTCAGCCCCTCGAGCCTGTTACTCAGGAACAGGAGGAGGCCCATTCAGCCCCTCGAGTCTGTTACACGGGAACAAGAGGAGACCATTCGGCCCTTCGAGCCTGTTACGCAGGAACAGGAGAAGGCACATTCAGCCCCTGGAGCCTGTTACACAGGAACAGGAGGCGGCCCATTCAGCTCCTGGAGCCTGTTACACAGGAACATGAGGAGGCCCATTCAGCCCCTCGAGCCTGTTGCACAGGAACAGGAGGAGGCCCATTCAGCCCCTCGAACCTGTTACACAGAAACAGCAGGAGGCCCATTCAGCCCCTCGCGCCTGTTACACAGGAACAGGAGGAGGGCCATTCAGCCCCTCGGGCCTGTTACGTAGGGACAGGAGAAGGCCCAATCAGCCCCTCGAGCCCGTTGCACAGGAACAGCAGACGGCCCATTCAGCCCCTCGAACCTGTTACACAGGAACAGGAGGAGGCCCATTCAGCTCCTCGAGCCTGTTACATAGGATCAGGAGGGAGACCATTCAGCCCCTCGAGCTTGTGACACAGGAACAGAAGGAGACCCATTCAGCATCTCGAGCCTGTGACACAGGAACAGGAGGAGTCCCATACTGCCCCTTGAGCCTGTTGCACAGCAACAGCAGGAGGGCCATTCGGACCCTCGAGCCTGTTACACAGGAACAGGAGGAGGCCCATTCAGCCCCTCTAGCCTGTTACACAGGAACAGGAGGAGGCCCATTCAGCCCCTCGAACCTGTTACACAGGAACAGGAGGAAGCCCATTCAGCCCCTCGTGCCTGTAACACAGGAAATGGAGGAGTCCCATTCAGCCCCTCGAGCCTGTTACACAGGAACAGGAGGATGCCCAATCTGCCACTCGAGCCGGTTACACAGGAACAGGAGGAGGCCCATTCAGCCCCTCGAGCCTGTTACACAGGAACAGGAGGAGTCCCATTCAGCCCCTCGAGCCTGTTGCATAGGAACAGGAGGAGACCCATTCAGCCCCTCGAAACTGTTCCATAGGAAAAGAAGGAGGCCATTTCAGCCCCTCGAGCCTGTTACACAGGAACATGAGGCCCAGTCAGCCCCTCGAGCCTGTTACTCAAGAACATGAGGAGACCCATTCAGCCCCTCGAGCCTGTTGCACCGGAACAGGAGAAGGCCCAATCAGCCCCTCGAGCCCGTTGCACAGGAACAGCAGACGGCCCATTCAGCCCCTCGAACCTGTTACACAGGAACAGGAGGAGGCCCATTCAGCTCCTCGAGCCTGTTACATAGGATCAGGAGGGAGACCATTCAGCCCCTCGAGCTTGTGACACAGGAACAGAAGGAGACCCATTCAGCATCTCGAGCCTGTGACACAGGAACAGGAGGAGTCCCATACTGCCTCTTGAGCCTGTTACACGGGAACAGGAGGAGGCCCATTCAGCCCCTCGGTCTGTTATACAGGATCAGGAGGAGGCCCATTCTGCCCGTCGAGCCTGTTACGCAGGAACAGGAGGAGGCCCATTCAGCCCCTCGAGCCTGTTACGCAGGAACAGGAGTAGGCCCATTCAACACCTCGAGCCTGTTGCACAGGAACAGGAGGAGGCCCATTCAGACCCTCGAGCCTGTGACACAGGAACAGGAGGAGGCCCATTCAGACCCTCGAGATGTGACACAGGAACAGGAGGAAGCCCATTCAGCCCCTCGGTCTATTACACAGGAACAGGAGAGGCCCATTCAGCCCCTCGAGCCTGTTACAGAGGAACAGGAGGAAGCCCATTCAGACCCTAGAGCCTGTGACACAGGAACAGGAGGAGGCCCATTCAGACCCTCGAGCCTGTGACACAGGAACAGGAGGAAGCCCATTCAGCCCCTCGGTCTGTTACACAGGAACAGGAGGAGGCCCATTCGGCCCCTCAAGCCTGTTGCACAGGAACAGGAGGTGGCCCATTCACCACTCGAACCTGTTACACAGGAACAGGAGGAGGCCCATACAGCCCCTCGAGACTGTTCCATAGGAAAAGAAGGAGGCCATTTCAGCCCATCTAGCCTATTACACAGGAACACGAGGCCCATTCTGACCCTCGATACTGTTACACAGGAACAGGAGGAGGCCCATTCAGCCCCTTGAGCCTGTTACACAGGAACAGGAGGAGGCCCATTCAGCCCCTCGAGCCTGTTACACAGGAACAGGAGGAGGCCCATTCAGCCCCTCGAGCCTGTTACACAGGAACAGGTGGATGCCCAATCAGCCCCTCCAGCATAATTCATCGGAACTGGAGGCCCATTCAGCCCCTCGAGCCAGTTACTCAGGAACATGAGGAAACCCATTCAGCCCCTCGAACCTGTTACACAGGAACAGCAGGAGGCCCATACTACTCCTCGAGCCTGTTGCACAGGAACAGGAGGAGTCCCATTCAGCCCCTCGAGCCGGTTACACAGGAACAGGATGCCCATTCAGCCCCTCGAGCCTATTACACAGGAACAGGAGGAGGCTCATTCAGTCCCTCGTGCCTGTTACACAGGAACAGGAGGAGGCCCAATCTGCCACTTGAGCCGGTTACACATGAACAGGAGGAGACCCATTCAGCCACTCGAGACTGTTATGCAGGAACAAGAGGAGGCCCATTCAGCCCCTCGAGCCTGTTGCACAGGAACAGGAGGAGGCCCATACAGCCCCTCGAGACTGTTCCACAGGAAAAGAAGGAGGCCATTACAGCCCATCCAGCCTGTTACACAGGAACACGAGGCCCATTCAGCCCCTCGAGCCTGTTACTCAGGAACAGGAGGAGGCCCATTCAGCCCCTCGAGTCTGTTACACGGGAACAGGAGGAGGCCCATTCGGCCCGTCGAGCCTGTGACACAGGAACAGGGAGGCCCATTCAGCCCCTCGAACCTGTTACACAGGAACATGAGAAGGCCCATTCAGCCCCTTGAGCCTGTTGCACAGGAACAGGAGTAAGCCCATTAAGCCCCTCGTGCCTGTAACACAGGAAATGGAGGAGGCCCATTCAGCCCCTCGAGCCTGTTACACAGGAACAGGAGGAGGCCCATTCAGCCCCTCGAGACTGTTATGCAGGAACAAGAGGAGGCCCATTCAGCCCCTCGAGCCTGTTGCACAGGAACAGGAGGAGACCCATTCAGCCCCTCGAGACTGTTCCATAGGAAAAGAAGGAGGCCATTTCAGTCCATCCAGCCTGTTACACAGGAACACGAGGCCCATTCAGCCCCTCGAGCCTGTTACTCAGGAACAGGAGGAGGCCCATTCAGCCCCTCGAGTCTGTTACACGGGAACAGGAGGAGGCCCATTCGGCCCGTCGAGCCTGTGACACAGGAACAGGAGGAGGCCCATTCAGCCCCTCGAACCTGTTACACAGGAACATGAGGAGGCCCATTCAGCCCCTTGAGCCTGTTGCACAGCAACAGGAGGAAGCCCATTCAGCCCCTCGTGCCTGTAACACAGGAAATGGAGGAGGACCATTCAGCCCCTCGAACCTGTTACACAGGAACAGGAGGAAGCCCATTCAGCCCCTCGTGCCTGTAACACAGGAAATGGAGGAGGACCATTCAGCCCCTCGAGCCTGTTACACAGGAACAGGAGGATGCCCAATCTGCCACTCGAGCCGGTTACACAGGAACAGGAGGAGGCCCATTCAGCCCCTTGAGCCTGTTACACAGGAACAGGAGGAGGCCCATTCAGCCCCTCGAGCCTGTTGCACAGGAACAGGAGGAGACCCATTCAGCCCCACGAAACTGTTCCATAGGAAAAGAAGGAGGCCATTTCAGCCCATCCAGCCTGTTACACAGGAACATGAGGCCCATTCAGCCCCTCGAGCCTGTTACTCAGGAACAGGAGGAGGCCCATTCAGCCCCTCGAGTCTGTTACACGGGAACAAGAGGAGACCCATTCGGCCCTTCGAGCCTGTTACGCAGGAACAGGAGAAGGCACATTCAGCCCCTCGAGCCTGTTACACAGGAACAGGAAGGAGACCCATCCAGCCCCTCGAGCCTGTGACACAGGAACAGGAAGGAGACCCATCCAGCCTCTCGAGCCTGTGACACAGGAACAGGTGGATGCCCAGTCAGCCCCTCGAGCCTGTTACTCAAGAACATGAGGAGACCCATTCAGCCCCTCGAGCCTGTTGCACAGGAACAGGAGGAGGCCCATTCAACCCCTCGAACCTGTTACACAGGAACATGAGGAGGCCCATTCAGCCCCTCGAGCCTGTTGCACAGGAACAGGAGGAGGCCCATTCAGCCCCTCGAACCTGTTACACAGAAACAGCAGGAGGCCCATTCAGCCCCTCGCGCCTGTTACACAGGAACAGGAGGAGGGCCATTCAGCCCCTCGGGCCTGTTACGTAGGGACAGGAGAAGGCCCAATCAGCCCCTCGAGCCCGTTGCACAGGAACAGCAGATGGCCCATTCAGCCCCTCGAACCTGTTACACAGGAACAGGAGGAGGCCCATTCAGCTCCTCGAGCCTGTTACATAGGATCAGGAGGGAGACCATTCAGCCCCTCGAGCTTGTGACACAGGAACAGAAGGAGACCCATTCAGCATCTCGAGCCTGTGACACAGGAACAGGAGGAGTCCCATACTGCCCCTTGAGCCTGTTACACGGGAACAGGAGGAGGCCCATTCAGCCCCTCGGTCTGTTACACAGGATCAGGAGGAGGCCCATTCTGCCCGTCGAGCCTGTTACGCAGGAACAGGAGGTGGCCCATTCAGCCCCTCGAGCCTGTTACGCAGGAACAGGAGTAGGCCCATTCAACACCTCGAGCCTGTTGCACAGGAACAGGAGGAGGCCCATTCAGACCCTCGAGCCTGTGACACAGGAACAGGACGAAGCCCATTCAGCCCCTCGGTCTGTTACACAGGAACAGGAGAGGCCCATTCAGCCCCTCGAGCCTGTTACAGAGGAACAGGAGGAGTCCCATTCAGACCCTCGAGCCTGTGACACAGGAACAGGAGGAAGCCCATTCAGCCCCTCGGTCTGTTACACAGGAACAGGAGGAGGCCAATTCAGCCCCTCGAGACTGTTCCATAGGAAAAGAAAGAGGCCATTTCAGCCCATCCAGCCTGTTACACAGGAACACGAGGCCCATTCAGCCCCTCGAGCCTGTTACTCAGGAACAGGAGGAGGCCCATTCAGCCCCTCGAGTCTGTTACACGGGAACAGGAGGATGCCCATTCGGCCCATCGAGCATGTCACACAGGAACAGGAGGAGGCCCATTCAGCCCCTTGAGCCTGTTGCACAGGAACAGGAGGAGGCCCATTCAGCCCCTCGTGCCTGTAACACAGGAAATGGAGGAGGCCCATTCAGCCCCTCGAGCCTGTTACACAGGAACAGGAGGAGGCCCAATCTGCCACTCGAGCCTGTTATACAGGAGCAGGAGGACACCCATTCAGCCCCTCGAGCCTGTTGCACAGGAACAGGAGGAGACCCATTCAGCCCCTCGAGACTGTTCCATAGGAAAAGAAGGAGGCCATTTCAGCCCATCCAGCCTGTTACACAGGAACATGAGGCCCATTCAGCCCCTCGAGCCTGTTACTCAGGAACAGGAGGAGGCTCATTCAGCCCCTCGAGTCTGTTACACGGGAACGGGAGGAGGCCCATTCGGCCCTTCGAGCCTGTTACGCAGGAACAGGAGAAGGCCCATTCAGCCCCTCGAGCCTGTTACACAGGAACAGGAGGAGGCCCATTCAGCTCCTCGAGCCTGTTACACAGGAACAGGTGGATGCCCAATCAGCCCCTCCAGCATATGACATAGGAACTGGAGACCCATTCAGCCCCTCGAGCCTGTTGCACAGGAACAGGAGGAGGCCCATTCAGCCCCTCTAGCCTGTTACAGAGGAACAGGAGGAGGCCCATTCAGCCCCTCGAACCTGTTACACAGGAACAGGAGGAAGCCCATTCAGCCCCTCGTGCCTGTAACACAGGAAATGGAGGAGGACCATTCAGCCCCTCGAGCCTGTTACACAGGAACAGGAGGATGCCCAATCTGCCACTCGAGCCGGTTACACAGGAACAGGAATAGGCCCATTCAGCCCCTCGAGCCTGTTACACAGGAACAGGAGGAAGCCCATTCAGCCCCTCGAGCCTGTTGCACAGGAACAGGAGGAGACCCATTCAGCCCCTCGAAACTGTTCCATAGGAAAAGAAGGAGGCCATTTCAGCCCATCCAGCCTGTTACACAGGGACATGAGGCCCATTCAGCCCCTCGAGCCTGTTACTCAGGAACAGGAGGAGGCCCATTCAGCCCCTCGAGTCTGTTACACGGGAACAGGAGGAGGCCCATTCGGCCCTTCGAGCCTGTTTCGCAGGAACAGGAGAAGGCACATTCAGCCCCTCGAGCCTGTTACACAGGAACAGGAGGAGGCCCATTCAGCTCCTCGAGCCTGTTACACAGGAACAGGAAGGAGACCCATCCAGCCTCTCGAGCCTGTGACACAGGAACAGGTGGATGCCCAGTCAGCCCCTCGAGCCTGTTACTCAAGAACATGAGGAGACCCATTCAGCCCCTCGAGCCTGTTGCACAGGAACAGGAGGAGGCCCATTCAACCCCTCGAACCTGTTACACAGGAACATGAGGAGGCCCATTCAGCCCCTCGAGCCTGTTGCACAGGAACAGGAGGAGGCCCATTCAGCCCCTCGAACCTGTTACACAGAAACAGCAGGAGGCCCATTCAGCCCCTCGCGCCTGTTACACAGGAACAGGAGGAGGGCCATTCAGCCCCTCGGGCCTGTTACGTAGGGACAGGATATGGCCCAATCAGCCCCTCGAGCCCGTTGCACAGGAACAGCAGACGGCCCATTCAGCCTCTCGAACCTGTTACACAGGAACAGGAGGAGGCCCATTCAGCTCCTTGAGCCTGTTACATAGGATCAGGAGGGAGACCATTCAGCCCCTCGAGCTTGTGACACAGGAACAGAAGGAGACCCATTCAGCATCTCGAGCCTGTGACACAGGAACAGGAGGAGTCCCATACTGCCCCTTGAGCCTGTTACACGGGAACAGATGGAGGCCCATTCAGCCCCTCGGTCTGTTACACAGGATCAGGAGGAGGCCCATTATGCCCGTCGAGCCTGTTACGCAGGAACAGGAGGAGGCCCATTCAGCCCCTCGAGCCTGTTACGCAGGAACAGGAGAAGGCCCATTCAACACCTCGAGCCTGTTGCACAGGAACAGGAGGAGGCCCATTCAGACCCTCGAGCCTGTGACACAGGAACAGGAGGAAGCCCATTCAGCCCCTCGGTCTGTTACACACGAACAGGAGAGGCCCATTCAGCCCCTCGAGCCTGTTACAGAGGAACAGGAGGAGGCCCATTCAGACCCTCGAGCCTGTGACACAGGAACAGGAGGAAGCCCATTCAGCCCCTCGGTCTGTTACACAGGAACAGGAGGAGGCCCATTCAGCCCCTCGAGACTGTTATGCAGGAACAAGAGGAGGCCCATTCAGCCCCTCGAGCCTGTTGCACAGGAACAGGAGGAGACCCATTCAGCCCCTCGAGACTGTTCCATAGGAAAAGAAAGAGGCCATTTCAGCCCATCCAGCCTGTTACACAGGAACACGAGGCCCATTCAGCCCCTCGAGCCTGTTACTCAGGAACAGGAGGAGGCCCATTCAGCCCCTCGAGTCTGTTACACGGGAACAGGAGGAGGCCCATTCGGCCCATCGAGCATGTCACACAGCTACAGGAGGAGGCCCATTCAGCCCTTGAGCCTGTTGCACAGGAACAGGAGGAGGCCCATTCAGCCCCTCGTGCCTGTAACACAGGAAATGGCGGAGGCCCATTCAGCCCCTCGAGCCTGTTACACAGGAACAGGAGGAGGCCCAATCTGCCACTCGAGCCTGTTATACAGGAGCAGGAGGACGCCCATTCAGCCCCTCGAGCCTGTTGCACAGGAACAGGAGGAGACCCATTCAGCCCCTCGAGACTGTTCCATAGGAAAAGAAGGAGGCCATTTCAGCCCATCCAGCCTGTTACACAGGAACATGAGGCGCATTCAGCCCCTCGAGCCTGTTACTCAGGAACAGGAGGAGGCCCATTCAGTCCCTCGAGTCTGTTACACGGGAACAGGAGGAGGCCCATTCGGCCCTTCGAGCCTGTTACGCAGGAACAGGAGAAGGCCCATTCAGCCCCTCGAGCCTGTTACACAGGAACAGGAGGAGGCACATTCAGCTCCTCGAGCCTGTTACACAGGAACAGGTGGATGCCCAATCAGCCCCTCCAGCATATGACATAGGAACTGGAGACCCATTCAGCCCCTCGAGCCTGTTGCACAGGAACAGGAGGAGGCCCATTCAGCCCCTCTAGCCTGTTACAGAGGAACAGGAGGAGGCCCATTCAGCCCCTCGAACCTGTTACACAGGAACAGGAGGAAGCCCATTCAGCCCCTCGTGCCTGTAACACAGGAAATGGAGGAGGACCATTCAGCCCCTCGAGCCTGTTACACAGGAACAGGAGGATGCCCAATCTGCCACTCGAGCCGGTTACACAGGAACAGGAGGAGGCCCATTCAGCCCCTTGAGCCTGTTACACAGGAACAGGAGGAGGCCCATTCAGCCCCTCGAGCCTGTTGCACAGGAACAGGAGGAGACCCATTCAGCCCCTCGAAACTGTTCCATAGGAAAAGAAGGAGGCCATTTCAGCCCATCCAGCCTGTTACACAGGAACATGAGGCCCATTCAGCCCCTCGAGCCTGTTACTCAGGAACAGGAGGAGGCCCATTCAGCCCCTCGAGTCTGTTACACGGGAACAGGAGGAGGCCCATTCGGCCCTTCGAGCCTGTTTCGCAGGAACAGGAGAAGGCACATTCAGCCCCTCGAGCCTGTTACACAGGAACAGGAGGAGGCCCATTCAGCTCCTCGAGCCTGTTACACAGGAACAGGAAGCAGACCCATCCAGCCTCTCGGGCCTGTGACACAGGAACAGGTGGATGCCCAGTCAGCCCCTCGAGCCTGTTACTCAAGAACATGAGGAGACCCATTCAGCCCCTCGAGCCTGTTGCACAGGAACAGGAGGAGGCCCATTCAACCCCTCGAACCTGTTACACAGGAACATGAGGAGGCCCATTCAGCCCCTCGAGCCTGTTGCACAGGAACAGGAGGAGGCCCATTCAGCCCCTCGAACCTGTTACACAGAAACAGCAGGAGGCCCATTCAGCCCCTCGCGCCTGTTACACAGGAACAGGAGGAGGGCCATTCAGCCCCTCGGGCCTGTTACAGAGGAACAGGAGGAGGCCCATTCAGCCCCTCGAACCTGTTACACAGGAACAGGAGGAAGCCCATTCAGCCCCTCGTGCCTGTAACACAGGAAATGGTAGAGGACCATTCAGCCCCTCGAGCCTGTTACACAGGAACAGGAGGATGCCCAATCTGCCACTCGAGCCGGTTACACAGGAACAGGAATAGGCCCATTCAGCCCCTCGAGCCTGTTACACAGGAACAGGAGGAAGCCCATTCAGCCCCTCGAGCCTGTTGCACAGGAACAGGAGGAGACCCATTCAGCCCCTCGAAACTGTTCCATAGGAAAAGAAGGAGGCCATTTCAGCCCATCCAGCCTGTTACACAGGGACATGAGGCCCATTCAGCCCCTCGAGCCTGTTACTCAGGAACAGGAGGAGGCCCATTCAGCCCCTCGAGTCTGTTACACGGGAACAGGAGGAGGCCCATTCGGCCCTTCGAGCCTGTTTCGCAGGAACAGGAGAAGGCACATTCAGCCCCTCGAGCCTGTTACACAGGAACAGGAGGAGGCCCATTCAGCTCCTCGAGCCTGTTACACAGGAACAGGAAGGAGACCCATCCAGCCTCTCGAGCCTGTGACACAGGAACAGGTGGATGCCCAGTCAGCCCCTCGAGCCTGTTACTCAAGAACATGAGGAGACCCATTCAGCCCCTCGAGCCTGTTGCACAGGAACAGGAGGAGGCCCATTCAACCCCTCGAACCTGTTACACAGGAACATGAGGAGGCCCATTCAGCCCCTCGAGCCTGTTGCACAGGAACAGGAGGAGGCCCATTCAGCCCCTCGAACCTGTTACACAGAAACAGCAGGAGGCCCATTCAGCCCCTCGCGCCTGTTACACAGGAACAGGAGGAGGGCCATTCAGCCCCTCGGGCCTGTTACGTAGGGACAGGATATGGCCCAATCAGCCCCTCGAGCCCGTTGCACAGGAACAGCAGACGGCCCATTCAGCCTCTCGAACCTGTTACACAGGAACAGGAGGAGGCCCATTCAGCTCCTTGAGCCTGTTACATAGGATCAGGAGGGAGACCATTCAGCCCCTCGAGCTTGTGACACAGGAACAGAAGGAGACCCATTCAGCATCTCGAGCCTGTGACACAGGAACAGGAGGAGTCCCATACTGCCCCTTGAGCCTGTTACACGGGAACAGATGGAGGCCCATTCAGCCCCTCGGTCTGTTACACAGGATCAGGAGGAGGCCCATTATGCCCGTCGAGCCTGTTACGCAGGAACAGGAGGAGGCCCATTCAGCCCCTCGAGCCTGTTACGCAGGAACAGGAGAAGGCCCATTCAACACCTCGAGCCTGTTGCACAGGAACAGGAGGAGGCCCATTCAGACCCTCGAGCCTGTGACACAGGAACAGGAGGAAGCCCATTCAGCCCCTCGGTCTGTTACACACGAACAGGAGAGGCCCATTCAGCCCCTCGAGCCTGTTACAGAGGAACAGGAGGAGGCCCATTCAGACCCTCGAGCCTGTGACACAGGAACAGGAGGAAGCCCATTCAGCCCCTCGGTCTGTTACACAGGAACAGGAGGAGGCCCATTCAGCCCCTCGAGACTGTTATGCAGGAACAAGAGGAGGCCCATTCAGCCCCTCGAGCCTGTTGCACAGGAACAGGAGGAGACCCATTCAGCCCCTCGAGACTGTTCCATAGGAAAAGAAAGAGGCCATTTCAGCCCATCCAGCCTGTTACACAGGAACACGAGGCCCATTCAGCCCCTCGAGCCTGTTACTCAGGAACAGGAGGAGGCCCATTCAGCCCCTCGAGTCTGTTACACGGGAACAGGAGGAGGCCCATTCGGCCCATCGAGCATGTCACACAGCTACAGGAGGAGGCCCATTCAGCCCCTTGAGCCTGTTGCACAGGAACAGGAGGAGGCCCATTCAGCCCCTCGTGCCTGTAACACAGGAAATGGCGGAGGCCCATTCAGCCCCTCGAGCCTGTTACACAGGAACAGGAGGAGGCCCAATCTGCCACTCGAGCCTGTTATACAGGAGCAGGAGGACGCCCATTCAGCCCCTCGAGCCTGTTGCACAGGAACAGGAGGAGACCCATTCAGCCCCTCGAGACTGTTCCATAGGAAAAGAAGGAGGCCATTTCAGCCCATCCAGCCTGTTACACAGGAACATGAGGCCCATTCAGCCCCTCGAGCCTGTTACTCAGGAACAGGAGGAGGCCCATTCAGTCCCTCGAGTCTGTTACACGGGAACAGGAGGAGGCCCATTCGGCCCTTCGAGCCTGTTACGCAGGAACAGGAGAAGGCCCATTCAGCCCCTCGAGCCTGTTACACAGGAACAGGAGGAGGCACATTCAGCTCCTCGAGCCTGTTACACAGGAACAGTGGATGCCCAATCAGCCCCTCCAGCATATGACATAGGAACTGGAGACCCATTCAGCCCCTCGAGCCTGTTGCACAGGAACAGGAGGAGGCCCATTCAGCCCCTCTAGCCTGTTACAGAGGAACAGGAGGAGGCCCATTCAGCCCCTCGAACCTGTTACACAGGAACAGGAGGAAGCCCATTCAGCTCCTCGTGCCTGTAACACAGGAAATGGAGGAGGACCATTCAGCCCCTCGAGCCTGTTACACAGGAACAGGAGGATGCCCAATCTGCCACTCGAGCCGGTTACACAGGAACAGGAGGAGGCCCATTCAGCCCCTTGAGCCTGTTACACAGGAACAGGAGGAGGCCCATTCAGCCCCTCGAGCCTGTTGCACAGGAACAGGAGGAGACCCATTCAGCCCCTCGAAACTGTTCCATAGGAAAAGAAGGAGGCCATTTCAGCCCATCCAGCCTGTTACACAGGAACATGAGGCCCATTCAGCCCCTCGAGCCTGTTACTCAGGAACAGGAGGAGGCCCATTCAGCCCCTCGAGTCTGTTACACGGGAACAGGAGGAGGCCCATTCGGCCCTTCGAGCCTGTTTCGCAGGAACAGGAGAAGGCACATTCAGCCCCTCGAGCCTGTTACACAGGAACAGGAGGAGGCCCATTCAGCTCCTCGAGCCTGTTACACAGGAACAGGAAGGAGACCCATCCAGCCTCTCGGGCCTGTGACACAGGAACAGGTGGATGCCCAGTCAGCCCCTCGAGCCTGTTACTCAAGAACATGAGGAGACCCATTCAGCCCCTCGAGCCTGTTGCACAGGAACAGGAGGAGGCCCATTCAACCCCTCGAACCTGTTACACAGGAACATGAGGAGGCCCATTCAGCCCCTCGAGCCTGTTGCACAGGAACAGGAGGAGGCCCATTCAGCCCCTCGAACCTGTTACACAGAAACAGCAGGAGGCCCATTCAGCCCCTCGCGCCTGTTACACAGGAACAGGAGGAGGGCCATTCAGCCCCTCGGGCCTGTTACAGAGGAACAGGAGGAGGCCCATTCAGCCCCTCGAACCTGTTACACAGGAACAGGAGGAAGCCCATTCAGCCCCTCGTGCCTGTAACACAGGAAATGGTAGAGGACCATTCAGCCCCTCGAGCCTGTTACACAGGAACAGGAGGATGCCCAATCTGCCACTCGAGCCGGTTACACAGGAACAGGAATAGGCCCATTCAGCCCCTCGAGCCTGTTACACAGGAACAGGAGGAAGCCCATTCAGCCCCTCGAGCCTGTTGCACAGGAACAGGAGGAGACCCATTCAGCCCCTCGAAACTGTTCCATAGGAAAAGAAGGAGGCCCATTTCAGCCCATCCAGCCTGTTACACAGGGACATGAGGCCCATTCAGCCCCTCGAGCCTGTTACTCAGGAACAGGAGGAGGCCCATTCAGCCCCTCGAGTCTGTTACACGGGAACAGGAGGAGGCCCATTCGGCCCTTCGAGCCTGTTTCGCAGGAACAGGAGAAGGCACATTCAGCCCCTCGAGCCTGTTACACAGGAACAGGAGGAGGCCCATTCAGCTCATCGAGCCTGTTACACAGGAACAGGAAGGAGACCCATCCAGCCTCTCGAGCCTGTGACACAGGAACAGGTGGATGCCCAGTCAGCCCCTCGAGCCTGTTACTCAAGAACATGAGGAGACCCATTCAGCCCCTCGAGCCTGTTGCACAGGAACAGGAGGAGGTCCATTCAACCCCTCGAACCTGTTACACAGGAACAGGAGGAGGCCCATTCAGCCCCTCGAACCTGTTACACAGAAACAGCAGGAGGCCCATTCAGCCCCTCGCGCCTGTTACACAGGAACAGGAGGAGGGCCATTCAGCCCCTCGGGCCTGTTACGTAGGGACAGGATATGGCCCAATCAGCCCCTCGAGCCCGTTGCACAGGAACAGCAGACGGCCCATTCAGCCTCTCGAACCTGTTACACAGGAACAGGAGGAGGCCCATTCAGCTCCTTGAGCCTGTTACATAGGATCAGGAGGGAGACCATTCAGCCCCTCGAGCTTGTGACACAGGAACAGAAGGAGACCCATTCAGCATCTCGAGCCTGTGACACAGGAACAGGAGGAGTCCCATACTGCCCCTTGAGCCTGTTACACGGGAACAGATGGAGGCCCATTCAGCCCCTCGGTCTGTTACACAGGATCAGGAGGAGGCCCATTCTGCCCGTCGAGCCTGTTACGCAGGAACAGGAGGAGGCCCATTCAGCCCCTCGAGCCTGTTATGCAGGAACAGGAGAAGGCCCATTCAACACCTCGAGCCTGTTGCACAGGAACAGGAGGAGGCCCATTCAGACCCTCGAGCCTGTGACACAGGAACAGGAGGAAGCCCATTCAGCCCCTCGGTCTGTTACACACGAACAGGAGAGGCCCATTCAGCCCCTCGAGCCTGTTACAGAGGAACAGGAGGAGGCCCATTCAGACCCTCGAGCCTGTGACACAGGAACAGGAGGAAGCCCATTCAGCCCCTCGGTCTGTTACACAGGAACAGGAGGAGGCCCATTCAGCCCCTCGAGACTGTTATGCAGGAACAAGAGGAGGCCCATTCAGCCCCTCGAGCCTGTTGCACAGGAACAGGAGGAGACCCATTCAGCCCCTCGAGACTGTTCCATAGGAAAAGAAAGAGGCCATTTCAGCCCATCCAGCCTGTTACACAGGAACACGAGGCCCATTCAGCCCCTCGAGCCTGTTACTCAGGAACAGGAGGAGGCCCATTCAGCCCCTCGAGTCTGTTACACGGGAACAGGAGGAGGCCCATTCGGCCCATCGAGCATGTCACACAGCTACAGGAGGAGGCCCATTCAGCCCCTTGAGCCTGTTGCACAGGAACAGGAGGAGGCCCATTTTGCCCCTCGTGCCTGTAACACAGGAAATGGCGGAGGCCCATTCAGCCCCTCGAGCCTGTTACACAGGAACAGGAGGAGGCCCAATCTGCCACTCGAGCCTGTTATACAGGAGCAGGAGGACGCCCATTCAGCCCCTCGAGCCTGTTGCACAGGAACAGGAGGAGACCCATTCAGCCCCTCGAGACTGTTCCATAGGAAAAGAAGGAGGCCATTTCAGCCCATCCAGCCTGTTACACAGGAACATGAGGCCCATTCAGCCCCTCGAGCCTGTTACTCAGGAACAGGAGGAGGCCCATTCAGTCCCTCGAGTCTGTTACACGGGAACAGGAGGAGGCCCATTCGGCCCTTCGAGCCTGTTACGCAGGAACAGGAGAAGGCCCATTCAGCCCCTCGAGCCTGTTACACAGGAACAGGAGGAGGCACATTCAGCTCCTCGAGCCTGTTACACAGGAACAGGTGGATGCCCAATCAGCCCCTCCAGCATATGACATAGGAACTGGAGGCCCATTCAGCCCCTCGAGCCTGTTACTCAGGAACATGAGGAGACCCATTCAGCACCTCGAGCCTGTTGCACAGGAACAGGAGGAGGCCCATTCAGCCCCTCGAACCTGTTACACAGGAACATGAGGAGGCCCATTCAGCCCCTCGAGCCTGTTGCACAGAAACAGGAGGAGGCCCATTCAGCCCCTCGAACCTGTTACACAGGAACAGCAGGAGGCCCATTCAGCCCCTCGAGTCTGTTACACGGGAACAGGAGGAGGCCCATTCGGCCCTTCGAGCCTGTTACGCAGGAACAGGAGAAGGCACATTCAGCCCCTCGAGCCTGTTACACAGGAACAGGAGGAGGCCCATTCAGCTCCTCGAGCCTGTTACACAGGAACAGGAAGGAGACCCATTCAGCCTCTCGAGCCTGTGACACAGGAACAGGTGGATGCCCAGTCAGCCCCTCGAGCCTGTTACTCAAGAACATGAGGAGACCCATTCAGCCCCTCGAGCCTGTTGCACAGGAACAGGAGGAGGCCCATTCAACCCCTCGAACCTGTTACACAGGAACATGAGGAGGCCCATTCAGCCCCTCGAGCCTGTTGCACAGGAACAGGAGGAGGCCCATTCAGCCCCTCGAACCTGTTACACAGAAACAGCAGGAGGCCCATTCAGCCCCTCGCGCCTGTTACACAGGAACAGGAGGAGGGCCATTCAGCCCCTCGGGCCTGTTACAGAGGAACAGGAGGAGGCCCATTCAGCCCCTCGAACCTGTTACACAGGAACAGGAGGAAGCCCATTCAGCCCCTCGTGCCTGTAACACAGGAAATGGTAGAGGACCATTCAGCCCCTCGAGCCTGTTACACAGGAACAGGAGGATGCCCAATCTGCCACTCGAGCCGGTTACACAGGAACAGGAATAGGCCCATTCAGCCCCTCGAGCCTGTTACACAGGAACAGGAGGAAGCCCATTCAGCCCCTCGAGCCTGTTGCACAGGAACAGGAGGAGACCCATTCAGCCCCTCGAAACTGTTCCATAGGAAAAGAAGGAGGCCATTTCAGCCCATCCAGCCTGTTACACAGGGACATGAGGCCCATTCAGCCCCTCGAGCCTGTTACTCAGGAACAGGAGGAGGCCCATTCAGCCCCTCGAGTCTGTTACACGGGAACAGGAGGAGGCCCATTCGGCCCTTCGAGCCTGTTTCGCAGGAACAGGAGAAGGCACATTCAGCCCCTCGAGCCTGTTACACAGGAACAGGAGGAGGCCCATTCAGCTCATCGAGCCTGTTACACAGGAACAGGAAGGAGACCCATCCAGCCTCTCGAGCCTGTGACACAGGAACAGGTGGATGCCCAGTCAGCCCCTCGAGCCTGTTACTCAAGAACATGAGGAGACCCATTCAGCCCCTCGAGCCTGTTGCACAGGAACAGGAGGAGGCCCATTCAACCCCTCGAACCTGTTACACAGGAACATGAGGAGGCCCATTCAGCCCCTCGAGCCTGTTGCACAGGAACAGGAGGAGGCCCATTCAGCCCCTCGAACCTGTTACACAGAAACAGCAGGAGGCCCATTCAGCCCCTCGCGCCTGTTACACAGGAACAGGAGGAGGGCCATTCAGCCCCTCGGGCCTGTTACGTAGGGACAGGATATGGCCCAATCAGCCCCTCGAGCCCGTTGCACAGGAACAGCAGACGGCCCATTCAGCCTCTCGAACCTGTTACACAGGAACAGGACGAGGCCCATTCAGCTCCTTGAGCCTGTTACATAGGATCAGGAGGGAGACCATTCAGCCCCTCGAGCTTGTGACACAGGAACAGAAGGAGACCCATTCAGCATCTCGAGCCTGTGACACAGGAACAGGAGGAGTCCCATACTGCCCCTTGAGCCTGTTACACGGGAACAGATGGAGGCCCATTCAGCCCCTCGGTCTGTTACACAGGATCAGGAGGAGGCCCATTCTGCCCGTCGAGCCTGTTACGCAGGAACAGGAGGAGGCCCATTCAGCCCCTCGAGCCTGTTACGCAGGAACAGGAGAAGGCCCATTCAACACCTCGAGCCTGTTGCACAGGAACAGGAGGAGGCCCATTCAGACCCTCGAGCCTGTGACACAGGAACAGGAGGAAGCCCATTCAGCCCCTCGGTCTGTTACACACGAACAGGAGAGGCCCATTCAGCCCCTCGAGCCTGTTACAGAGGAACAGGAGGAGGCCCATTCAGACCCTCGAGCCTGTGACACAGGAACAGGAGGAAGCCCATTCAGCCCCTCGGTCTGTTACACAGGAACAGGAGGAGGCCCATTCAGCCCCTCGAGACTGTTATGCAGGAACAAGAGGAGGCCCATTCAGCCCCTCGAGCCTGTTGCACAGGAACAGGAGGAGACCCATTCAGCCCCTCGAAACTGTTCCATAGGAAAAGAAAGAGGCCATTTCAGCCCATCCAGCCTGTTACACAGGAACACGAGGCCCATTCAGCCCCTCGAGCCTGTTACTCAGGAACAGGAGGAGGCCCATTCAGCCCCTCGAGTCTGTTACACGGGAACAGGAGGAGGCCCATTCGGCCCATCGAGCATGTCACACAGCTACAGGAGGAGGCCCATTCAGCCCCTTGAGCCTGTTGCACAGGAACAGGAGGAGGCCCATTCAGCCCCTCGTGCCTGTAACACAGGAAATGGCGGAGGCCCATTCAGCCCCTCGAGCCTGTTACACAGGAACAGGAGGAGGCCCAATCTGCCACTCGAGCCTGTTATACAGGAGCAGGAGGACGCCCATTCAGCCCCTCGAGCCTGTTGCACAGGAACAGGAGGAGACCCATTCAGCCCCTCGAGACTGTTCCATAGGAAAAGAAGGAGGCCATTTCAGCCCATCCAGCCTGTTACACAGGAACATGAGGCCCATTCAGCCCCTCGAGCCTGTTACTCAGGAACAGGAGGAGGCCCATTCAGTCCCTCGAGTCTGTTACACGGGAACAGGAGGAGGCCCATTCGGCCCTTCGAGCCTGTTACGCAGGAACAGGAGAAGGCCCATTCAGCCCCTCGAGCCTGTTACACAGGAACAGGAGGAGGCACATTCAGCTCCTCGAGCCTGTTACACAGGAACAGGTGGATGCCCAATCAGCCCCTCCAGCATATGACATAGGAACTGGAGACCCATTCAGCCCCTCGAGCCTGTTGCACAGGAACAGGAGGAGGCCCATTCAGCCCCTCTAGCCTGTTACAGAGGAACAGGAGGAGGCCCATTCAGCCCCTCGAACCTGTTACACAGGAACAGGAGGAAGCCCATTCAGCCCCTCGTGCCTGTAACACAGGAAATGGAGGAGGACCATTCAGCCCCTCGAGCCTGTTACACAGGAACAGGAGGATGCCCAATCTGCCACTCGAGCCGGTTACACAGGAACAGGAGGAGGCCCATTCAGCTCCACGAGCCTGTTACACAGGAACAGGAGGAGGCCCATTCAGCCCCTCGAGCCTGTTGCACAGGAACAGGAGGAGACCCATTCAGCCCCTCGAAACTGTTCCATAGGAAAAGAAGGAGGCCATTTCAGCCCATCCAGCCTGTTACACAGGAACATGAGGCCCATTCAGCCCCTCGAGCCTGTTACTCAGGAACAGGAGGAGGCCCATTCAGCCCCTCGGGTCTGTTACACGGGAACAGGAGGAGGCCCATTCGGCCCTTCGAGCCTGTTTCGCAGGAACAGGAGAAGGCACATTCAGCCCCTCGAGCCTGTTACACAGGAACAGGAGGAGGCCCATTCAGCTCCTCGAGCCTGTTACACAGGAACAGGAAGGAGACCCATCCAGCCTCTCGGGCCTGTGACACAGGAACAGGTGGATGCCCAGTCAGCCCCTCGAGCCTGTTACTCAAGAACATGAGGAGACCCATTCAGTCCCTCGAGCCTGTTGCACAGGAACAGGAGGAGGCCCATTCATCCCCTCGAACCTGTTACACAGGAACATGAGGAGGCCCATTCAGCCCCTCGAGCCTGTTGCACAGGAACAGGAGGAGGCCCATTCAGCCCCTCGAACCTGTTACACAGAAACAGCAGGAGGCCCATTCAGCCCCTCGCGCCTGTTACACAGGAACAGGAGGAGGGCCATTCAGCCCCTCGGGCCTGTTACGTAGGGACAGGAGAAGGCCCAATCAGCCCCTCGAGCCCGTTGCACAGGAACAGCAGACGGCCCATTCAGCCTCTCGAACCTGTTACACAGGAACAGGAGGAGGCCCATTCAGCTCCTCGAGCCTGTTACATAGGATCAGGAGGGAGACCATTCAGCCCCTCGAGCTTGTGACACAGGAACAGAAGGAGAACCATTCAGCATCTCGAGCCTGTGACACAGGAACAGGAGGAGTCCCATACTGCCCCTTGAGCCTGTTACACGGGAACAGGAGGAGGCCCATTCAGCCCCTCGGTCTGTTACACAGGATCAGGAGGAGGCCCATTCTGCCCGTCGAGCCTGTTACGCAGGAACAGGAGGAGGCCCATTCAGCCACTCGAGCCTGTTACGCAGGAACAGGAGTAGGCCCATTCAACACCTCGAGCCTGTTGCACAAGAACAGGAGGAGGCCCATTCAGACCCTCGAGCCTGTGACACAGGAACAGGAGGAAGCCCATTCAGCCCCTCGGTCTGTTACACACGAACAGGAGAGGCCCATTCAGCCCCTCGAGCCTGTTACAGAGGAACAGGAGGAGGCCCATTCAGACCCTCGAGCCTGTGACACAGGAACAGGAGGAAGCCCATTCAGCCCCTCGGTCTGTTACACAGGAACAGGAGGAGGCCCATTCAGCCCCTCGAGACTGTTATGCAGGAACAAGTGGAGGCCCATTCAGCCCCTCGAGCCTGTTGCACAGAAACAGGAGGAGACCCATTCAGCCCATCGAGACTGTTCCATAGGAAAAGAAAGAGGCCATTTCTGCCCATCCAGCCTGTTACACAGGAACACGAGGCCCATTCAGCCCCTCGAGCCTGTTACTCAGGAACAGGAGGAGGCCCATTCAGCCCCTCGAGTCTGTTACACGGGAACAGGAGGAGGCCCATTCGGCCCATCGAGCATGTCACACAGGAACAGGAGGAAGCCCATTCAGCCCCTTGAGCCTGTTGCACAGGAACAGGAGGAGGCCCATTCAGCCCCTCGTGCCTGTAACACAGGAAATGGAGGAGGCCCATTCAGCCCCTCGAGCCTGTTGCACAGGAACAGGAGGAGACCCATTCAGCCCCTCGAGACTGTTCCATAGGAAAAGAAGGAGGCCATTTCAGCCCATCCAGCCTGTTACACAGGAACATGAGGCCCATTCAGCCTCTCGAGCCTGTTACTCAGGAACAGGAGGAGGCCCATTCAGCCCCTCGAGTCTGTTACACGGGAACAGGGGGAGGCCCATTCGGCCCTTCGAGCCTGTTACGCAGGAACAGGAGAAGGCCCATTCAGCCCCTCGAGCCTGTTACACAGGAACAGGAGGAGGCCCATTCAGCTCCTCGAGCCTGTTACACAGGAACAGGTGGATGCCCAATCAGCCCCTCCAGCATATGACATAGGAACTGGAGACCCATTCAGCCCCTCGAGCCTGTTGCACAGCAACAGGAGGAGGCCCATTCAGCCCCTCTAACCTGTTACACAGGAACATGAGGAGGCCCATTCAGCCCCTCGAACCTGTTACACAGGAACAGCAGGAGGCCCATTCAGCCCCTCGCACCTGTAACACAGGAAATGGAGGAGGCACATTCAGCCCCTTGGTCTGTTACACAGGAACAGGAGAAGGCCCAATCAGCCCATCGAGCCCGTTGCACAGGAACAGCAGACGGCCCATTCAGCCCCTCGAACCTGTTACACAGGAACAGGAGGAGACCCATACAGCCCCTTGAGCCTGTTACACGGGAACAGGAGGAAAGCTACCCAGCCCCTCGGTCTGTTACACAGGATCAGGAGGAGGCCCATTCAGCCTCTCGAGCCTGTGACACAGGAACAGGTGGATGCCCATTCAGCCCCTCGAGCCTGTTACTCAAGAACATGAGGAGACCCATTCAGCCCCTCGAGCCTGTTGCACAGGAACAGGAGGAGGCCCATTCAACCCCTCGAACCTGTTAAACAGGAACATGAGGAGGCCCATTCAGCCCCTCGAGCCTGTTGCACAGGAACAGGAGGAGGCCCATTCAGCCCCTCGAACCTGTTACACAGGAACAGGAGGAGGCCCATTCAGACCCTCGAGCCTGTGACACAGGAACAGGAGGAAGCCCATTCAGCCCCTCGAGCCTGTTACAGAGGAACAGGAGAAGGCCCATTCATCCCCTCGAACCTGTTGCATAGGAACAGGAGGAGGCCCATTCAGCCCCTCGAGACTGTTATGCAGGAACAAGAGGAGGCCCATTCAGCCCCTCGCACCTGTAACACAGGAAATGGAGGAGGCACATTCAGCCCCTTGGTCTGTTACACAGGAACAGGAGAAGGGCCAATCAGCCCCTCGAGCCCGTTGCACAGGAACAGCAGACGGCCCATTCAGCCCCTCGAACCTGTTACACAGGAACAGGAGAAGACCCATACAGCCCCTTGAGCCTGTTACACGGGAACAGGAGGAAAGCTATCCAGCCCCTCGGTCTGTTACACAGGATCAGGAAGAGGCCCATTCAGCTCCTCGAGCCTGTTACACAGGAACAGGAGGAGGCCCATTCAGCCTCTCGAGCCTGTGACACAGGAACAGGTGGATGCCCAGTCAGCCCCTCGAGCCTGTTACTCAAGAACTTGAGGAGACCCATTCAGCCCCTCGAGCCTGTTGCACAGGAACAGGAGGAGGCCCATTCAACCCCTCGAACCTGTTACACAGGAACATGAGGAGGCCCATTCAGCCCCTCGAGCCTGTTGCACAGGAACAGGAGGAGGCCCATTCAGCCCCTCGAACCTGTTACACAGAAACAGCAGGAGGCCCATTCAGCCCCTCGCGCCTGTTACACAGGAACAGGAGGAGGGCCATTCAGCCCCTCGGGCCTGTTACGTAGGGACAGGAGAAGGCCCAATCAGCCCCTCGAGCCCGTTGCACAGGAACAGCAGACGGCCCATTCAGCCTCTCGAACCTGTTACACAGGAACAGGAGGAGGCCTATTCAGCTCCTCGAGCCTGTTACATAGGATCAGGAGGGAGACCATTCAGCCCCTCGAGCTTGTGACACAGGAACAGAAGGAGACCCATTCAGCATCTCGAGCCTGTGACACAGGAACAGGAGGAGTCCCATACTGCCCCTTGAGCCTGTTACACGGGAACAGGAGGATGCCCATTCAGCCCCTCGGTCTGTTACGCAGGAAAAGGAGGAGGCCCATTCAGCCCCTCGAGCCTGTTACTCAGGAACAGGAGGAGGCCCATTCAACACCTCGAGCCTGTTGCACAGGAACAGGAGGAGGCCCATTCAGACCCTCGAGCCTGTGACACAGGAACAGGAGGAAGCCCATTCAGCCCCTCGGTCTGTTACACACGAACAGGAGAGGCCCATTCAGCCCCTCGAGCCTGTTACAGAGGAACAGGAGGAGGCCCATTCAGACCCTCGAGCCTGTGACACAGGAACAGGAGGAAGCCCATTCAGCCCCTCGGTCTGTTACACAGGAACAGGAGGAGGCCCATTCAGCCCCTCGAGACTGTTATGCAGGAACAAGAGGAGGCCCATTCAGCCCCTCGAGCCTGTTGCACAGGAACAGGAGGAGACCCATTCAGCCCCTCGAGACTGTTCCATAGGAAAAGAAAGAGGCCATTTCAGCCCATCCAGCCTGTTACACAGGAACACGAGGCCTATTCAGCCCCTCGAGCCTGTTACTCAGGAACAGGAGGAGGCCCATTCAGCCCCTCGAGTCTGTTACACGGGAACAGGAGGAGGCCCATTCGGCCCATCGAGCATGTCACACAGGAACAGGAGGAGGCCCATTCAGCCCCTTGAGCCTGTTGCACAGGAACAGGAGGAGGCCCATTCAGCCCCTCGTGCCTGTAACACAGGAAATGGAGGAGGCCCATTCAGCCCCTCGAGCCTGTTACACAGGAACAGGAGGAGGCCCAATCTGCCACTCGAGCCTGTTATACAGGAGCAGGAGGACGCCCATTCAGCCCCTCGAGCCTGTTGCACAGGAACAGGAGGAGACCCATTCAGCCCCTCGAGACTGTTCCATAGGAAAAGAAGGAGGCCATTTCAGCCCATCCAGCCTGTTACACAGGAACATGAGGCCCATTCAGCCTCTCGAGCCTGTTACTCAGGAACAGGAGGAGGCCCATTCAGCCCCTCGAGTCTGTTACACGGGAACAGGGGGAGGCCCATTCGGCCCTTCGAGCCTGTTACGCAGGAACAGGAGAAGGCCCATTCAGCCCCTCGAGCCTGTTACACAGGAACAGGAGGAGGCCCATTCAGCTCCTCGAGCCTGTTACACAGGAACAGGTGGATGCCCAATCAGCCCCTCCAGCATATGACATAGGAACTGGAGACCCATTCAGCCCCTCGAGCCTGTTACTCAAGAACATGAGGAGGCACATTCAGCCCCTTGGTCTGTTACGCAGGAACAGGAGGAGGCACATTCAGCCCCTCGTGCCTGTAACACAGGAAATGGAGGAGGCCCATTCAGCCCCTCGAACCTGTTACACAGAAACAGCAGGAGGCCCATTCAGCCCCTCGCGCCTGTTACACAGGAACAGGAGGAGGGCCATTCAGCCCCTCGGGCCTGTTACGTAGGGACAGGAGAAGGCCCAATCAGCCCCTCGAGCCCGTTGAACTGGAACAGCAGACGGCCCATTCAGCCCCTCGAACCTGTTGCACAGGAACAGGAGGAGGCCCATTCAGCTCCTCGAGCCTGTTACATAGGATCAGGAGGGAGACCATTCAGCCCCTCGAGCTTGTGACACAGGAACAGAAGGAGACCCATTCAGCATCTCGAGCCTGTGACACAGGAACAGGAGGAGTCCCATACTGCCCCTTGAGCCTGTTACACGGGAATAGGAGGAAAGCCATTCAGCCCCTCGGTCTGTTACACAGGAACAGGAGGAGGCCCATTCAGCCCCTCGAGACTGTTATGCAGGAACAAGAGGAGGCCCATTCACCCCTCGAGCCTGTTGCACAGGAACAGGAGGAGACCCATTCAGCCCCTCGAGACTGTTCCATAGGAAAAGAAGGAGGCCATTTCAGCCCATCCAGCCTGTTACACAGGAACATGAGGCCCATTCAGCCCCTCGAGCCTGTTACTCAGGAACAGGAGGAGGCCCATTCAGCCCCTCGAGTCTGTTACACGGGAACAGGAGGAGGCCCATTCGGCCCTTCGAGCCTGTTACGCAGGAACAGGAGAAGGCACAACCAGCCCCTCGAGCCTGTTACACAGGAACAGGAGGAGGCCCATTCAGCTCCTCGAGCCTGTTACACAGGAACAGGAAGGAGACCCATTCAGCCTCTCGAGCCGGTGACACAGGAACAGGTGGATGCCCAGTCAGCCCCTCGAGCCTGTTACTCAAGAACATGAGGAGACCCATTCAGCCCCTCGAGCCTGTTGCACAGGAACAGGAGGAGGTCCATTCAACCCCTCGAACCTGTTACACAGGAACATGAGGAGGCCCATTCAGCCCCTCGAGCCTGTTGCACAGGAACAGGAGGAGGCCCATTCAGCCCCTCGAACCTGTTACACAGAAACAGCAGGAGGCCCATTCAGCCCCTCGCGCCTGTTACACAGGAACAGGAGGAGGGCCATTCAGCCCCTCGGGCCTGTTACGTAGGGACAGGAGAAGGCCCAATCAGCCCCTCGAGCCCGTTGCACAGGAACAGCAGACAGCCCATTCAGCCCCTCGAACCTGTTACACAGGAACAGGAGGAGGCCCATTCAGCTCCTCGAGCCTGTTACATAGGATCAGGAGGGAGACCATTCAACCCCTCGAGCTTGTGACACATGAACAGAAGGAAGCCCATTCAGCCCCTCGCACCTGTAACACAGGAAATGGAGGAGGCACATTCAGCCCCTTGGTCTGTTACACAGGAACAGGAGAAGGCCCAATCAGCCCCTCGAGCCCGTTGCACAGGAACAGCAGACAGCCCATTCAGCCCCTCGAACCTGTTACACAGGAACAGGAGGAGACCCATACAGCCCCTTGAGCCTGTTACACGGGAACAGGAGGAAAGCTATCCAGCCCCTCGGTCTGTTACACAGGATCAGGAGGAGGCCCATTCAGCTCCTCGAGCCTGTTACACTGGAACAGGAGGAGGCCCATTCAGTCTCTCGAGCCTGTGACACAGGAACAGGTGGATGCCCAGTCAGCCCCTCGAGCCTGTTACTCAAGAACATGAGGAGACCCATTCAGCCCCTCGAGCCTGTTGCACAGGAACAGGAGGAGGCACATTCAACCCCTCGAACCTGTTACACAGGAACATGAGGAGGGCCATTCAGCCCCTCGAGCCTGTTGCACAGGAACAGGAGGAGGCCCATTCAGCCCCTCGAACCTGTTACACAGGAACAGCAGGAGGGCCATTCAGCCCCTCGCACCTGTTACACAGGAACAGGAGGAGGGCCATTCAGCCCCTCGGGCCTGTTACGTAGGGACAGGAGAAGGCCCAATCAGCCCCTCGAGCCCGTTGCACAGGAACAGGAGGAGGCCCATTCAGCCCCTTGAACCAGTTACACAGGAAATGGAGGGGGCACATTCAGGCCCTTGGTCTGTTACACAGGATCAGGAGGAGGCCCATTCAGCCCCTCGAGCCTGTTACACAGGAACAGGAGGAGGCCCATTCAACACCTTGAGCCGGTTGCACAGGAACATGAGGAGGCCCAATCAGCCCCTTGAGCCTGTTGCACAGGAACATGAGGAGGCCCATTCAGACCCTCGAGCCTGTGACACAGGAACAGGAGGAGGCCCATTCAGCTCCTCGAGCCTGTTACACAGGAACAGGAAGGAGACCCATTCAGCCTCTCGAGCCTGTGACACAGGAAGAGGTGGATGCCCAGTCAGCCCCTCGAGCCTGTTACTCAAGAACATGAGGAGACCCATTCAGCCCCTCGAGCCTGTTGCACAGGAACAGGAGGAGGCCCATTCAACCCCTCGAACCTGTTACACAGGAACATGAGGAGGCCCATTCAGCCCCTCGAGCCTGTGACACAGGAACAGGATGAGGCCCATTCAGCCCCTCGAACCTGTTACACAGGAACTTGAGGAGGCCCATTCAGCCCCTTGAGCCTGTTGCACAGCAACAGGAGGAGGCCCATTCGGACCCTCGAGCCTGTTACACAGGAACAGGAGGAGGCCCATTCAGCCCTTCTAGCCTGTTACAGAGGAACAGGAGGAGGCCCATTCAGCCCGTCGAGCCTTTTACAGAGGAACAGGAGGAGGCCCATTCAGACCCTCGAGCCTGTGACACAGGAACAGGAGGAAGCCCATTCAGCCCCTCGGTCTGTTACACAGGAACAGGAGGAGGCCCATTCAGCCCCTCGAGACTGTTATGCAGGAACAAGAGGAGGCCCATTCAGCCCCTCGAGCCTGTTGCACAGGAACAGGAGGAGACCCATTCAGCCCCTCGAGACTGTTCCATAGGAAAAGAAAGAGGCCATTTCTGCCCATCCAGCCTGTTACACAGGAACACGAGGCCCATTCAGCCCCTCGAGCCTGTTATTCAGGAAAAAGAGGAGGCCCATTCAGCCCCTCGAGTCTGTTACACGTGAACAGGAGGAGGCCCATTCGGCCCATCGAGCATGTCACACAGGAACAGGAGGAGGCCCATTCAGCCCCTTGAGCCTGTTGCACAGGAACAGGAGAAGGCCCATTCAGCCCCTCGTGCCTGTAACACAGGAAATGGAGGAGGCCCATTCAGCCCCTCGAGCCTGTTACACAGGAACAGGAGGAGGCCCAATCTGCCACTTGAGCCTGTTATACAGGAGCAGGAGGACGCCCATTCAGCCCCTCGGGCCTGTTGCACAGGAACAGGAGGAGACCCATTCAGCCCCTCGAGACTGTTCCATAGGAAAAGAAGGAGGCCATTTCAGCCCATCCAGCCTGTTACACAGGAACATGAGGCCCATTCAGCCCCTCGAGCCTGTTACTCAGGAACAGGAGGAGGCCAATTCAGCCCCTCGAGTCTGTTACACGGGAACAGGAGGAGGCCCATTCGGCCCTTCGAGCCTGTTACGCAGGAACAGGAGAAGGCCCATTCAGCCCCTCGAGCCTGTTACACAGGAACAGGAGGAGGCCCATTCAGCTCCTCGAGCCTGTTACACAGGAACAGGAGGAGGCCCAATCTGCCACTCGAGCCGGTTACACAGGAACAGGAGGAGGCCCATTCAGCCCCTCGAGCCTGTTACACAGGAACAGGAGGAGGCCCATTCAGCCCCTCGAACCTGTTACACAGGAACATGAGGAGGCCCATTCAGCCCCTTGAGCCTGTTGCACAGCAACAGGAGGAGGCCCATTCGGACCCTCGAGCCTGTTACACAGGAACAGGAGGAGGCCCATTCAACCCCTCTAGCCTGTTACAGAGGAACAGGAGGAGGCCAATTCAGCCCCTCGAACCTGTTACACAGGAACAGGAGGAGGCCCATTCAGCCCCTCGTGCCTGTAACACAGGAAATGGAGGAGGCCCATTCAGACCCTCGAGCCTGTTACACAGGAACAGGAGGAGGCCCAATCTGCCACTCGAGCCGGTTACACATGAACAGGAGGAGGCCCATTCAGCCCCTCGAGCCTGTTACACAGGAACAGGAGGAGGCCCATTCAGCCCCTCGAGCCTGTTGCACAGGAACAGGAGGAGACCCATTCAGCCCCTCGAAACTGTTCCATAGGAAAAGAAGGAGGCCATTTCAGCCCATCCAGCCTGTTACATAGGAACATGAGGCCCATTCAGCCCCTCGAGCCTGTTACTCAGGAACAGGAGAAGGCCCATTCAGCACCTCGAGTCTGTTACACGGGAACAGGAGGAGGCCCATTCGGACCTTCGAGCCTGTTACGCAGGAACAGGAGAAGGCACAACCAGCCCCTCAAGCCTGTTACACAGGAACAGGAGGAGGCCCATTCAGCTCCTCGAGCCTGTTACACAGGAACAGGAAGGAGACCCATTCAGCCTCTCGAGCCTGTGACACAGGAACAGGTGGATGCCCAGTCAGCCCCTCGAGCCTGTTACTCAAGAACATGAGGAGACCCATTCAGCCCCTCGAGCCTGTTGCAAAGGAACAGTAGGAGGCCCATTCAACCCCTCGAACCTGTTACACAGGAACATGAGGAGGCCCATTCAGCCCCTCGAGCCTGTTGCACAGGAACAGGAGGAGGCCCATTCAGCCCCTCGAACCTGTTACACAGAAACAGCAGGAGGCCCATTCAGCCCCTCGCGCCTGTTACACAGGAACAGGATGAGGGCCATTCAGCCCCTCGGGCCTGTTACGTAGGGACAGGAGAAGGCCCAATCAGCCCCTCGAGCCCGTTGCACAGGAACAGCAGACAGCCCATTCAGCCCCTCGAACCTGTTACACAGGAACAGGAGGAGGCCCATTCAGCTCCTCGAGCCTGTTACATAGGATCAGGAGGGAGACCATTCAGCCCCTCGAGCTTGTGACACAGGAACAGAAGGAGGCCCATTCAGCCCCTCGCACCTGTAACACAGGAAATGGAGGAGGCACATTCAGCCCCTTGGTCTGTTACACAGGAACAGGAGAAGGCCCAATCAGCCCCTCGAGCCCGTTGCACAGGAACAGCAGACGGCCCATTCAGCCCCTCGAACCTGTTACACAGGAACAGGAGGAGACCCATACAGCCCCTTGAGCCTGTTACACGGGAACAGGAGGAAAGCTATCCAGCCCCTCGGTCTGTTACACAGGATCAGGAGGAGGCACATTCAGCTCCTCGAGCCTGTTACACAGGAACAGGAGGAGGCCCATTCAGCCTCTCGGGCCTGTGACACAGGAACAGGTGGATGCCCAGTCAGCCCCTCGAGCCTGTTACTCAAGAACATGAGGAGACCCATTCAGCCCCTCAGAGCCTGTTGCACAGGAACAGGAGGAGGCACATTCAACCCCTCGAACCTGTTACACAGGAACATGAGGAGGCCCATTCAGCCCCTCGAGCCTGTTGCACAGGAACAGGAGGAGGCCCATTCAGCCCCTCGAACCTGTTACACAGGAACAGCAGGAGGGCCATTCAGCCCCTCGCGCCTGTTACACAGGAACAGGCGGAGGGCCATTCAGCCCCTCGGGCCTGTTACGTAGGGACAGGAGAAGGCCCAATCAGCCCCTCGAGCCCGTTGCACAGGAACAGGATGAGGCCCATTCAGCCCCTCGAACCTGTTACACAGGAACTTGAGGAGGCCCATTCAGCCCCTTGAGCCTGTTGCACAGCAACAGGAGGAGGCCCATTCGGACCCTCGAGCCTGTTACACAGGAACAGGAGGAGGCCCATTCAGCCCCTCTAGCCTGTTACAGAGGAACAGGAGGAGGCCCATTCAGCCCGTCGAGCCTTTTACAGAGGAACAGGAGGAGGCCCATTCAGACCCTCGAGCCTGTGACACAGGAACAGGAGGAAGCCCATTCAGCCCCTCGGTCTGTTACACAGGAACAGGAGGAGGCCCATTCAGCCCCTCGAGACTGTTATGCAGGAACAAGAGGAGGCCCATTCAGCCCCTCGAGCCTGTTGCACAGGAACAGGAGGAGACCCATTCAGCCCCTCGAGACTGTTCCATAGGAAAAGAAAGAGGCCATTTCTGCCCATCCAGCCTGTTACACAGGAACACGAGGCCCATTCAGCCCCTCGAGCCTGTTATTCAGGAAAAAGAGGAGGCCCATTCAGCCCCTCGAGTCTGTTACACGTGAACAGGAGGAGGCCCATTCGGCCCATCGAGCATGTCACACAGGAACAGGAGGAGGCCCATTCAGCCCCTTGAGCCTGTTGCACAGGAACAGGAGAAGGCCCATTCAGCCCCTCGTGCCTGTAACACAGGAAATGGAGGAGGCCCATTCAGCCCTTCGAGCCTGTTACACAGGAACAGGAGGAGGCCCAATCTGCCACTCGAGCCTGTTATACAGGAGCAGGAGGACGCCCATTCAGCCCCTCGAGCCTGTTGCACAGGAACAGGAGGAGACCCATTCAGCCCCTCGAGACTGTTCCATAGGAAAAGAAGGAGGCCATTTCAGCCCATCCAGCCTGTTACACAGGAACATGAGGCCCATTCAGCCCCTCGAGCCTGTTACTCAGGAACAGGAGGAGGCCCATTCAGCCCCTCGAGTCTGTTACACGGGAACAGGAGGAGGCCCATTCGGCCCTTCGAGCCTGTTACGCAGGAACAGGAGAAGGCCCATTCAGCCCCTCGAGCCTGTTACACAGGAACAGGAGGAGGCCCATTCAGCTCCTCGAGCCTGTTACACAGGAACAGGAGGAGGCCCAATCTGCCACTCGAGCCGGTTACACAGGAACAGGAGGAGGCCCATTCAGCCCCTCGAGCCTGTTACACAGGAACAGGAGGAGGCCCATTCAGCCCCTCGAACCTGTTACACAGGAACATGAGGAGGCCCATTCAGCCCCTTGAGCCTGTTGCACAGCAACAGGAGGAGGCCCATTCGGACCCTCGAGCCTGTTACACAGGAACAGGAGGAGGCCCATTCAACCCCTCTAGCCTGTTACAGAGGAACAGGAGGAGGCCAATTCAGCCCCTCGAACCTGTTACACAGGAACAGGAGGAGGCCCATTCAGCCCCTCGTGCCTGTAACACAGGAAATGGAGGAGGCCCATTCAGACCCTCGAGCCTGTTACACAGGAACAGGAGGAGGCCCAATCTGCCACTCGAGCCGGTTACACATGAACAGGAGGAGGCCCATTCAGCCCCTCGAGCCTGTTACACAGGAACAGGAGGAGGCCCATTCAGCCCCTCGAGCCTGTTGCACAGGAACAGGAGGAGACCCATTCAGCCCCTCGAAACTGTTCCATAGGAAAAGAAGGAGGCCATTTCAGCCCATCCAGCCTGTTACATAGGAACATGAGGCCCATTCAGCCCCTCGAGCCTGTTACTCAGGAACAGGAGAAGGCCCATTCAGCACCTCGAGTCTGTTACACGGGAACAGGAGGAGGCCCATTCGGACCTTCGAGCCTGTTACGCAGGAACAGGAGAAGGCACAACCAGCCCCTCAAGCCTGTTACACAGGAACAGGAGGAGGCCCATTCAGCTCCTCGAGCCTGTTACACAGGAACAGGAAGGAGACCCATTCAGCCTCTCGAGCCTGTGACACAGGAACAGGTGGATGCCCAGTCAGCCCCTCGAGCCTGTTACTCAAGAACATTAGGAGACCCATTCAGCCCCTCGAGCCTGTTGCAAAGGAACAGTAGGAGGCCCATTCAACCCCTCGAACCTGTTACACAGGAACATGAGGAGGCCCATTCAGCCCCTCGAGCCTGTTGCACAGGAACAGGAGGAGGCCCATTCAGCCCCTCGAACCTGTTACACAGGAACAGCAGGAGGCCCATTCAGCCCCTCGCGCCTGTTACACAGGAACAGGAGGAGGGCCATTCAGCCCCTCGGGCCTGTTACGTAGGGACAGGAGAAGGCCCAATCAGCCCCTCGAGCCCGTTGCACAGGAACAGCAGACAGCCCATTCAGCCCCTCGAACCTGTTACACAGGAACAGGAGGAGGCCCATTCAGCTCCTCGAGCTGTTACATAGGATCAGGAGGGAGACCATTCAGCCCCTCGAGCTTGTGACACAGGAACAGAAGGAGGCCCATTCAGCCCCTCGCACCTGTAACACAGGAAATGGAGGAGGCACATTCAGCCCCTTGGTCTGTTACACAGGAACAGGAGAAGGCCCAATCAGCCCCTCGAGCCCGTTGCACAGGAACAGCAGACGGCCCATTCAGCCCCTCGAACCTGTTACACAGGAACAGGAGGAGACCCATACAGCCCCTTGAGCCTGTTACACGGGAACAGGAGGAAAGCTATCCAGCCCCTCGGTCTGTTACACAGGATCAGGAGGAGGCACATTCAGCTCCTCGAGCCTGTTACACAGGAACAGGAGGAGGCCCATTCAGCCTCTCGGGCCTGTGACACAGGAACAGGTGGATGCCCAGTCAGCCCCTCGAGCCTGTTACTCAAGAACATGAGGAGACCCATTCAGCCCCTCGAGCCTGTTACACAGGAACAGGAGGAGGCCCAATCTGCCACTCGAGCCTGTTATACAGGAGCAGGAGGACGCCCATTCAGCCCCTCGAGCCTGTTGCACAGGAACAGGAGGAGACCCATTCAGCCCCTCGAGACTGTTCCATAGGAAAAGAAGGAGGCCATTTCAGCCCATCCAGCCTGTTACACAGGAACATGAGGCCCATTCAGCCTCTCGAGCCTTTTACTGAGGAACAGGAGGAGGCCCATTCAGCCCCTCGAGTCTGTTACACGGGAACAGGGGGAGGCCCATTCGGCCCTTCGAGCCTGTTACGCAGGAACAGGAGAAGGCCCATTCAGCCCCTCGAGCCTGTTACACAGGAACAGGAGGAGGCCCATTCAGCTCCTCGAGCCTGTTACACAGGAACAGGTGGATGCCCAATCAGCCCCTCCAGCATATGACATAGGAACTGGAGACCCATTCAGCCCCTCGAGCCTGTTACTCAAGAACATGAGGAGGCACATTCAGCCCCTTGGTCTGTTACGCAGGAACAGGAGGAGGCACATTCAGCCCCTCGTGCCTGTAACACAGGAAATGGAGGAGGCCCATTCAGCCCCTCGAACCTGTTACACAGAAACAGCAGGAGGCCCATTCAGCCCCTCGCGCCTGTTACACAGGAACAGGAGGAGGGCCATTCAGCCCCTCGGGCCTGTTACGTAGGGACAGGAGAAGGCCCAATCAGCCCCTCGAGCCCGTTGAACTGGAACAGCAGACGGCCCATTCAGCCCCTCGAACCTGTTGCACAGGAACAGGAGGAGGCCCATTCAGCTCCTCGAGCCTGTTACATAGGATCAGGAGGGAGACCATTCAGCCCCTCGAGCTTGTGACACAGGAACAGAAGGAGACCCATTCAGCATCTCGAGCCTGTGACACAGGAACAGGAGGAGTCCCATACTGCCCCTTGAGCCTGTTACACGGGAATAGGAGGAAAGCCATTCAGCCCCTCGGTCTGTTACACAGGAACAGGAGGAGGCCCATTCAGCCCCTCGAGACTGTTATGCAGGAACAAGAGGAGGCCCATTCAGCCCCTCGAGCCTGTTGCACAGGAACAGGAGGAGACCCATTCAGCCCCTCGAGACTGTTCCATAGGAAAAGAAGGAGGCCATTTCAGCCCATCCAGCCTGTTACACAGGAACATGAGGCCCATTCAGCCCCTCGAGCCTGTTACTCAGGAACAGGAGGAGGCCCATTCAGCCCCTCGAGTCTGTTACACGGGAACAGGAGGAGGCCCATTCGGCCCTTCGAGCCTGTTACGCAGGAACAGGAGAAGGCACAACCAGCCCCTCGAGCCTGTTACACAGGAACAGGAGGAGGCCCATTCAGCTCCTCGAGCCTGTTACACAGGAACAGGAAGGAGACCCATTCAGCCTCTCGAGCCGGTGACACAGGAACAGGTGGATGCCCAGTCAGCCCCTCGAGCCTGTTACTCAAGAACATGAGGAGACCCATTCAGCCCCTCGAGCCTGTTGCACAGGAACAGGAGGAGGTCCATTCAACCCCTCGAACCTGTTACACAGGAACATGAGGAGGCCCATTCAGCCCCTCGAGCCTGTTGCACAGGAACAGGAGGAGGCCCATTCAGCCCCTCGAACCTGTTACACAGAAACAGCAGGAGGCCCATTCAGCCCCTCGCGCCTGTTACACAGGAACAGGAGGAGGGCCATTCAGCCCCTCGGGCCTGTTACGTAGGGACAGGAGAAGGCCCAATCAGCCCCTCGAGCCCGTTGCACAGGAACAGCAGACAGCCCATTCAGCCCCTCGAACCTGTTACACAGGAACAGGAGGAGGCCCATTCAGCTCCTCGAGCCTGTTACATAGGATCAGGAGGGAGACCATTCAACCCCTCGAGCTTGTGACACATGAACAGAAGGAAGCCCATTCAGCCCCTCGCACCTGTAACACAGGAAATGGAGGAGGCACATTCAGCCCCTTGGTCTGTTACACAGGAACAGGAGAAGGCCCAATCAGCCCCTCGAGCCCGTTGCACAGGAACAGCAGACAGCCCATTCAGCCCCTCGAACCTGTTACACAGGAACAGGAGGAGACCCATACAGCCCCTTGAGCCTGTTACACGGGAACAGGAGGAAAGCTATCCAGCCCCTCGGTCTGTTACACAGGATCAGGAGGAGGCCCATTCAGCTCCTCGAGCCTGTTACACTGGAACAGGAGGAGGCCCATTCAGTCTCTCGAGCCTGTGACACAGGAACAGGTGGATGCCCAGTCAGCCCCTCGAGCCTGTTACTCAAGAACATGAGGAGACCCATTCAGCCCCTCGAGCCTGTTGCACAGGAACAGGAGGAGGCACATTCAACCCCTCGAACCTGTTACACAGGAACATGAGGAGGGCCATTCAGCCCCTCGAGCCTGTTGCACAGGAACAGGAGGAGGCCCATTCAGCCCCTCGAACCTGTTACACAGGAACAGCAGGAGGGCCATTCAGCCCCTCGCACCTGTTACACAGGAACAGGAGGAGGGCCATTCAGCCCCTCGGGCCTGTTACGTAGGGACAGGAGAAGGCCCAATCAGCCCCTCGAGCCCGTTGCACAGGAACAGGAGGAGGCCCATTCAGCCCCTTGAACCAGTTACACAGGAAATGGAGGGGGCACATTCAGGCCCTTGGTCTGTTACACAGGATCAGGAGGAGGCCCATTCAGCCCCTCGAGCCTGTTACACAGGAACAGGAGGAGGCCCATTCAACACCTTGAGCCGGTTGCACAGGAACATGAGGAGGCCCAATCAGCCCCTTGAGCCTGTTGCACAGGAACATGAGGAGGCCCATTCAGACCCTCGAGCCTGTGACACAGGAACAGGAGGAGGCCCATTCAGCTCCTCGAGCCTGTTACACAGGAACAGGAAGGAGACCCATTCAGCCTCTCGAGCCTGTGACACAGGAAGAGGTGGATGCCCAGTCAGCCCCTCGAGCCTGTTACTCAAGAACATGAGGAGACCCATTCAGCCCCTCGAGCCTGTTGCACAGGAACAGGAGGAGGCCCATTCAACCCCTCGAACCTGTTACACAGGAACATGAGGAGGCCCATTCAGCCCCTCGAGCCTGTGACACAGGAACAGGATGAGGCCCATTCAGCCCCTCGAACCTGTTACACAGGAACTTGAGGAGGCCCATTCAGCCCCTTGAGCCTGTTGCACAGCAACAGGAGGAGGCCCATTCGGACCCTCGAGCCTGTTACACAGGAACAGGAGGAGGCCCATTCAGCCCTTCTAGCCTGTTACAGAGGAACAGGAGGAGGCCCATTCAGCCCGTCGAGCCTTTTACAGAGGAACAGGAGGAGGCCCATTCAGACCCTCGAGCCTGTGACACAGGAACAGGAGGAAGCCCATTCAGCCCCTCGGTCTGTTACACAGGAACAGGAGGAGGCCCATTCAGCCCCTCGAGACTGTTATGCAGGAACAAGAGGAGGCCCATTCAGCCCCTCGAGCCTGTTGCACAGGAACAGGAGGAGACCCATTCAGCCCCTCGAGACTGTTCCATAGGAAAAGAAAGAGGCCATTTCTGCCCATCCAGCCTGTTACACAGGAACACGAGGCCCATTCAGCCCCTCGAGCCTGTTATTCAGGAAAAAGAGGAGGCCCATTCAGCCCCTCGAGTCTGTTACACGTGAACAGGAGGAGGCCCATTCGGCCCATCGAGCATGTCACACAGGAACAGGAGGAGGCCCATTCAGCCCCTTGAGCCTGTTGCACAGGAACAGGAGAAGGCCCATTCAGCCCCTCGTGCCTGTAACACAGGAAATGGAGGAGGCCCATTCAGCCCCTCGAGCCTGTTACACAGGAACAGGAGGAGGCCCAATCTGCCACTTGAGCCTGTTATACAGGAGCAGGAGGACGCCCATTCAGCCCCTCGGGCCTGTTGCACAGGAACAGGAGGAGACCCATTCAGCCCCTCGAGACTGTTCCATAGGAAAAGAAGGAGGCCATTTCAGCCCATCCAGCCTGTTACACAGGAACATGAGGCCCATTCAGCCCCTCGAGCCTGTTACTCAGGAACAGGAGGAGGCCAATTCAGCCCCTCGAGTCTGTTACACGGGAACAGGAGGAGGCCCATTCGGCCCTTCGAGCCTGTTACGCAGGAACAGGAGAAGGCCCATTCAGCCCCTCGAGCCTGTTACACAGGAACAGGAGGAGGCCCATTCAGCTCCTCGAGCCTGTTACACAGGAACAGGAGGAGGCCCAATCTGCCACTCGAGCCGGTTACACAGGAACAGGAGGAGGCCCATTCAGCCCCTCGAGCCTGTTACACAGGAACAGGAGGAGGCCCATTCAGCCCCTCGAACCTGTTACACAGGAACATGAGGAGGCCCATTCAGCCCCTTGAGCCTGTTGCACAGCAACAGGAGGAGGCCCATTCGGACCCTCGAGCCTGTTACACAGGAACAGGAGGAGGCCCATTCAACCCCTCTAGCCTGTTACAGAGGAACAGGAGGAGGCCAATTCAGCCCCTCGAACCTGTTACACAGGAACAGGAGGAGGCCCATTCAGCCCCTCGTGCCTGTAACACAGGAAATGGAGGAGGCCCATTCAGACCCTCGAGCCTGTTACACAGGAACAGGAGGAGGCCCAATCTGCCACTCGAGCCGGTTACACATGAACAGGAGGAGGCCCATTCAGCCCCTCGAGCCTGTTACACAGGAACAGGAGGAGGCCCATTCAGCCCCTCGAGCCTGTTGCACAGGAACAGGAGGAGACCCATTCAGCCCCTCGAAACTGTTCCATAGGAAAAGAAGGAGGCCATTTCAGCCCATCCAGCCTGTTACATAGGAACATGAGGCCCATTCAGCCCCTCGAGCCTGTTACTCAGGAACAGGAGAAGGCCCATTCAGCACCTCGAGTCTGTTACACGGGAACAGGAGGAGGCCCATTCGGACCTTCGAGCCTGTTACGCAGGAACAGGAGAAGGCACAACCAGCCCCTCAAGCCTGTTACACAGGAACAGGAGGAGGCCCATTCAGCTCCTCGAGCCTGTTACACAGGAACAGGAAGGAGACCCATTCAGCCTCTCGAGCCTGTGACACAGGAACAGGTGGATGCCCAGTCAGCCCCTCGAGCCTGTTACTCAAGAACATGAGGAGACCCATTCAGCCCCTCGAGCCTGTTGCAAAGGAACAGTAGGAGGCCCATTCAACCCCTCGAACCTGTTACACAGGAACATGAGGAGGCCCATTCAGCCCCTCGAGCCTGTTGCACAGGAACAGGAGGAGGCCCATTCAGCCCCTCGAACCTGTTACACAGAAACAGCAGGAGGCCCATTCAGCCCCTCGCGCCTGTTACACAGGAACAGGAGGAGGGCCATTCAGCCCCTCGGGCCTGTTACGTAGGGACAGGAGAAGGCCCAATCAGCCCCTCGAGCCCGTTGCACAGGAACAGCAGACAGCCCATTCAGCCCCTCGAACCTGTTACACAGGAACAGGAGGAGGCCCATTCAGCTCCTCGAGCCTGTTACATAGGATCAGGAGGGAGACCATTCAGCCCTCGAGCTTGTGACACAGGAACAGAAGGAGGCCCATTCAGCCCCTCGCACCTGTAACACAGGAAATGGAGGAGGCACATTCAGCCCCTTGGTCTGTTACACAGGAACAGGAGAAGGCCCAATCAGCCCCTCGAGCCCGTTGCACAGGAACAGCAGACGGCCCATTCAGCCCCTCGAACCTGTTACACAGGAACAGGAGGAGACCCATACAGCCCCTTGAGCCTGTTACACGGGAACAGGAGGAAAGCTATCCAGCCCCTCGGTCTGTTACACAGGATCAGGAGGAGGCACATTCAGCTCCTCGAGCCTGTTACACAGGAACAGGAGGAGGCCCATTCAGCCTCTCGGGCCTGTGACACAGGAACAGGTGGATGCCCAGTCAGCCCCTCGAGCCTGTTACTCAAGAACATGAGGAGACCCATTCAGCCCCTCAGAGCCTGTTGCACAGGAACAGGAGGAGGCACATTCAACCCCTCGAACCTGTTACACAGGAACATGAGGAGGCCCATTCAGCCCCTCGAGCCTGTTGCACAGGAACAGGAGGAGGCCCATTCAGCCCCTCGAACCTGTTACACAGGAACAGCAGGAGGGCCATTCAGCCCCTCGCGCCTGTTACACAGGAACAGGCGGAGGGCCATTCAGCCCCTCGGGCCTGTTACGTAGGGACAGGAGAAGGCCCAATCAGCCCCTCGAGCCCGTTGCACAGGAACAGGATGAGGCCCATTCAGCCCCTCGAACCTGTTAC